>NC_064854.1:14862562-15190062 GCF_024139225.1 Suncus etruscus | reverse complement strand
AGGCTCAGGAGAGTCCTGAGCATCCCCTTGCCAGGACTGATTGCCAAGACTGGCCACCCTGCATTCTGTCCAGCTGCCTTCATCTGTCCCCTCCTTTATGTATCAATACAACCCTCACTCACATCCACATAGTCTAGAAAAATCCATACATGAGGCTTTTAGAGAAACACTGATTGAGATTATTGGTAATACTTCCTGGTATCACCTGCCTCCTAAGGCACAGACCAATGCAATTCTGAAGCCTTCACTCAACCTTATCTACCACAGACTTTGATGAACACAAAGCAAGCACTTGATGACCCAAGGTCTCCATCACAGATTGTCCCTCAGGTGAGCCCTCTGGGTCCTTACAGCAACTCACAACACCCTCCACATCCCACCCTTCTGCAGGGACCCCAAAGTGACTCCCAAGAGTGGGAAGCTACTTCCTAGCACTGCTCTGCCTCTGTCCATACTGTTAGTCCTTATCTAGCTCATAAAACTGCACTTCACATGCCAACTTGAGGCTTTGAATGAAATCAAGTTTTCTCAATTCCCAAAGACTAGTGGTTAAAAAATAATGCACGGAACTTTGGGACCCAAATGCTGCAAATAGATTATTCCTTGACTTTAGAAAGGATTTTTTAAAGTTGCATTTTAAACACACATCCTGAGCACTTGACTAGACATTTTTCATGTTACACATACATATTAATAGGGACTTTCATGGGAAGCGATATCCATTGAACTCTATCTTCATTAAATCTGAGAAATGGAAAAATCCAAATGCTTGAATAGGTCATCATTTCAAGAAGCATGAATTATGCTGAATGTTGATGTTTTAAATAATATCAGTTGATAAAATCAATGTTCTTTCATCTCTCTGCATAATGTACCTTCTACCCTCAAGCCAGTCACTGTCTGAGGGTACAGTGAGGAGCTGGTGTGAGGGAGCAGGGGGTGTGTCTGCAGAAGACTGGGCCTCGAATCCACTCCCCTCCCTCTGTGAGTGAAATGAGGAAACTGTCTAACCATGCCAGGATTTGGCTTCCTGGTGCCTGGAAAAGACTCACTGAAGTGAACAAAGGACCAGGGAGTGGGTCACCATGAGCTGAAGTAGCAGCAACATCCAGAATGGAGGCTGCACCATTCCCTGTCCTGAACCTGGGGAACAGTGGGCTACCACAGATCATGAGACCCACCAAGAAGGACACCCACAGTTCCTGGATGCTCAAGGAAAGACTTCGGGATACCTCCTTGCCTCCCACCCTGGCCGGGTCCTCCTAAAGGCTGCTCTGTCTCTACCTCAGCAGCAAGCAAAAGAGACACTTCAGTCTCAGGCCGGCTCACTACCAGAAACACACAATAAAAACAGGAGATAGGGTGAGAGAAGAGAAGGTTGAAGAGACAGTAGAGTAAACAGGGTGTGAGCCTGGATTCTCAGGGTTCCATCCCCATCACCATGTAAGGGCCCCTGAG
This sequence comes from Suncus etruscus, assembly GCF_024139225.1. Classification (NCBI taxonomy): domain Eukaryota; kingdom Metazoa; phylum Chordata; class Mammalia; order Eulipotyphla; family Soricidae; genus Suncus; species Suncus etruscus. The sequence goes on along the minus strand of NC_064854.1, from coordinate 15,188,604 downwards.
CACCACCAAGAGGCAACCCTGAGCACAGAGCCAGGAGTAGGCCCTGAGCTCAGCCAGGTGTGGCTCAGACCTGGGGAAACCTAGTCCAGCAGCCTGTTCTTGGTGCTTCCTGGCTTCTTGCTCTCCTGGTTGTGGATGAGCTGCTTGGGAGGAATGAACCAGGAACACAGGCCTAGAAGACAGATAAGTGGCCTGGGTCTTTGTCCTCACTTCCTTCACTAAGCTTGTGGGGTGCTCCAGACTCCTGACCCTCCCCACCAAACCTGGCACTATGCGTAGCACTCCAGGAAGTAAATCACTCCAGTGTCCCCTGCCCCGGTGACTGATCTCTGGAAGGGTTTGCCAATAGCAAGAACATTGGGAGATTTCTGCACACTGATTAATTAAACATTTAACAACTTGTTTTCATGTACAGTTTACTCAATTTATATAAGCAATTACTGAATTTGCATGTACAAATGGTGCAGCTGCAAAGCCGAAGGTATTTTTTTTTATTAGATCTACTAAATTTGAATCTGAAAATAGGTTTAAAAGTCACACTTGGCTTTGCTTGTCTCTGCTAAGACTACATAGCCCACCTCCTGTGTCCAAGAAAGGTACCGGAAGGTCACTTATACCCAAGAAACTAATAGGGTTTTGAAATGCATGAAATCGGTGGTGACGGTCAAACGTAGGAGCAGTCAATCTCCCGGTTCTTTGGAGCTCTGTCTCTGAAACCTGCCTCTCAAATTGCAAACGACTGCTTTCATGTATAAATAAGAATAATGTCTAGTTTTTAAGCCTTTCTTGCTTCTTATCACAGGGAATTTCATGGCTTTTTTGTCTTGACACCTTCAGCATATAGACCATATATGGGCAGTGTTGGAGGGGACCAGTCCCCATACCACACATTGTGAGCCAGAGCACCTGTCTGTCACTGTTGGTCTGTCATTACGCAGGTAGATAGGGACAAGGGCTTCTCGCCAGAGGCTCTCCAGGGCAAATGGGAAGGGCCTGAGGAGGGGGAGTCCTTACCTAGTAGTCTGGCTTGTACTTCCAAGGTTAGAACTAAACCATCTTTCAAACCACTATGGCTTTCTTTCTCAGTAAAGCAGAAGAAAGAGTGGAGGTGATGGCTGGATTCATGAGGCTTGAGACAGATGTGCAAGTGTCCACGGACAGAACTCACCTGCCCTTGCAGAATGCCCGGTATTGATTGGCTCCTGGGAGGAAGCAGGGAGGCTCCCTTCTCCGTTCTCTACATTGATCACTAACTTGGATGTCTTGAAGGTGCCCCAGTACCAGGGGTCTGGGTGTCCCCAAAAGCCCACTCTAATTGAATTGGAACGGATGCACCATAGACTCAGAGGGATTCTTAATGTTCTATCCAAGAGATAGGGCAGTGCAGATGCCCAGGGGTTGTTCAGGGGTGCTGGAAGGTGGCTCTGAGGATTAGGCCCTGGTATGGGCATGTCTACTTAGGCACCTTGTCTAGGTATATCAACGCCATCATCGAGGGAATAAGAGACATGGAGCTGGTTAGAGCTTTAAGGAGTGGCTCAGGACCCCACTCTGTCAGTCTACACTGTCCATGGTCAGTGTCAGAATCCACTGTTTTCTCTCTTGCCAAGCAATTGACCCTGGGAGTCAGCAATTGGACTTAGAGAGGTTGAAGTGATTGGCCTGTGTCTGTTCTCCCTGTTTTGCTATTCCTCCTACAAGTACAAAGCGAACTCAGACATTTCTCAGCTTCATTCTTCCTCTCTCCATGAAGCTCTCCATCCTCCTGGTGGGTGCGATGAAGGGGTTTCCTTGCTCTGAGTTGTTCTGTTGTCTTGTGTAAGAGAAAAGCAAAACCCATCTTGTAAATCTTATAAAATCCCTTTTGGCATTCAGATTATCATGATGGACAATTTTTTAATTTAGCTTCTTTTTTTTCATAATAATATATTTATGCACCATGATTACAAACATGTCTTGTAGTTGGGTTTCAGTTATACTATAACTGTTATAGAATAGAACACCTTCCTTCACCAGTGCAACCTTCCCACCACCAATGTTCCCTGCCCATCATGCTGACTTTTTAAACACACACACACGCTTGTCTTTTGGTTCCTGGGAACACATCTTGCAAGACTTACTCCTTTGAATGCAACCATACCTCTAACTGCATGGACTCATATGGTTCCCTCAGGTTGAACCCCTCATTGCATGCACCCAGATGCTCCCTCAGCAGCATGCCTCACCCCTCACTCAGTCATAGCCTTTCCAAGATAAACCTCCAAAAATTAAACTGAGACTGATTCTCCTCGCCTTCCACACAAGCCCTGTGCACATGATCCAACAATTGCAACTTTAACGATGGCTCAGCATGCACGGCCAGAGCACGGAGCATCATTACTGCAGCCCTGAGCCAATAGAGCCATTTCCTCCGTGCGCGGCACTGGAATGTCCTGAGCACTTCATATTTCATTATAATTATCAGCAAAATGATTTTCATTGAATTGCATTTCTTCTCTTAATAAAAAAGCCTTCAAAATGAATAATACAAAAGTTTCCACGTCAACTTTTTTTATTCTTATAATCCACAATGCATTTACCAGAAAAGAAATGACCCCCAAAATAAATGGCAAATGTCATCTGCTCTAGGGTTAAGATACTTTCATTCTTTTTTATTTTTATGAGGTTTTACAAGTTCTGTGAACTAACCCACCCCAACCCCCCAAAACTGTCAGAGGATGGATGGAGTGTGATTGTTTTTCCCTGAGCTTTTTGTGCTTTGAAAAGCTCCAGAAATTGCAGATCCTTCCACCTGACTGAGGAAGATCAGAAATGTTTCCCATGGGAGGAGGGTCATGCTTTGTCTCCCCCAACCCCGAGTCCTTCAGAAGCTGCTCCAAGAAAAGCCCTTGGTTTATTCCTGAGCTGGTGGGGCCTGTGCTGTGTAGGGATCCCTGGGGGAGAGCATGGTGGTCATAATTTGTAGGGTCTGTGCTGTGTAGGATCTCTGATGGAGAGAGTGAGGAGTCAAAGCTGGTGGGGTTAGACCATGTACGGGTCTGTGGGGAGCTAAGGGTCATTATCATGCATGTGTGAGAGACAGGTAGATGGTCTGGCACCCATACTGGACTCAGCCACCCTTCTACTCCTGCTCACCGCCTCTCTAAGGGGCTTACTGCAGATGACAAATAAACAAGAGGGCCATGTGCTCTAGGCCAGCAGGACAAGTCATGGTCTGGGATTTAGATGTTTTTAAGAAACTAACAAAGTCCATAAGTTAATCCTATACCTGATACACACTAATTACACATGTCTGGTTGACACAGAGCTGTCTTTGATGCCCACTTCTGGGTTAAAAGCAGCAAATAGCCTCCTGGTCTGTAGCCCTAGTTAGAAAAATGAGTTGCCCTGAGGATGGGGAAGGTGGCACATTGCCCATGCACCCCACCTTCAGTTTCTTGTCCCTACTCCTTTCTCTCCAGCTCAGTCAAATTCTGAGTGCTCCTCCCCACTGCTCTCTGTCAGCAGGGAGCCAGAATGGAGTCCCTGAAGTCTCCAGAATTTATATACCTCAGGGTATACAGAGCCAGCTGCACCCTTCTCTGCCTTCTCTGGAGTCCTTTTGCCCACCCACCCTGATTAGTGTTTAGAACCCTGGACTAAATACTTCCTTGTGATGCAGGACCATTGAAACTGTCTGGTACTTCTCACAAGTCCAAACGGGCAATAATTAGTCATTCAACATGTCTGGTTGTTCCCATTCTCAAGAAAGAGAGGAGGCGAGCCGGAAGACAAGAGGACAATGGCTGTGGGTGTGGAAAGCAAGCATATCCATGTCCTGGGGCACAAGCCCATGTCTATATGGGAGTTGGGAGGCAGCCCCTGAAGGTGCCCTGATCCCCAAAATTTTCACATGGAAAACTGGGTGGTCCCCTAAAGAACTGAGGGCAGACAAGGCCAGAATATTGCTGCCATCATTCCCACTGATCCTGATCTCCTGCTGCTTTCCTTCCCTTCAACTAATCCAGCAGAATTTTCCAGTCCATTGTCCTGCTGAGCTTCTCCTGTCTTCTGACCTGCGGCTGCACCGAATCATCCTCCGGGATTTGAGCGGAAGCGGAGCTGCCAGCTTGATTCATGCCAAAGCCCAAAGTTCCCTCCACGCTGCCCAGAGCAGGAACAAGCAATCGGCCAAGGCTGACCCAAGTGAATTGGAGCCTGTTTGTCGGCCTCTGTCCTGCCACAGCAGAGAACAGGAACTGGGCCTCAGCCAAAACTCAGTCCCTCCTTGAGCTCGTAGTGCTGGGGCCATATCCAACTAACTTCTTTCTCCATTTGCCATTTCTGACCTTGAAAATGGGCACCACATGGCTTCTTGCCATTTGACCACACTCATATGCACCTCAGGACATGGGGACAGAGAAACCGCCATTTGGTGCATGTGGCTCAGTTTCTGGGACAGTGTTCAGGTAGCAGAGGGCAGAGCCCCTTCTTTTTCCCCATCCCCCTAGAACTGACATGGGGTATCCAGGCTTGTTCTATGGCCCTGGACCTGATAAAGACAGTAGCATGCAGGATCCTCATCAAGAGATGGAAAAACCAGGAAAGGTACCTGGCCACTACTGTCTCTCTGAGAAAAGCCAGCAGGTTCACTGTGTCCGCACAAAGCCTCCTGCTGCTTCTCCTGCCAGTCTGGAAGGGGCAGTGAAGAAACATGTCTCTCTACTCAGGGCTTTCTACAGAAGGGACCATTTCATCGACTTTCACTCTGAGAACACTTCTGCTGTTGATATCAAGTCTAGAAAAGCAGGTCTTGGTGAATGAGCTTAACTGTGTGCAGAGGAAACGTTCCTGAATGTTGAGCCATTTCTGGTAAACGATTCATGAACCATTTTGAGACCTGCTCTGAGGCCCAGGAGTCTGCTCATGTTTGAATGTTGTATTTCCAAGGAGAGGGACTATGTGGTGAGGGGCATTCCTGTGGGTAGTTGCTGCTCTAATGAGTCATTATTAAGAAAGCTCCTGTTGAGATCTAAGCACAGAATCCAAACTACTACTTGGGGCCTGGATCTAAGCAGGCTCTTCTCTGGGGCTAGAGGCTGGAGCTCACAGGCGAAGAAAATTGCCAGGAGAGGCAAGCCCAGGATAGGGACAAAGAAAGATCCAAGCTTTGGGGATGCTCCACCATTCCTGAGTACCCATGAGCATTGGCCAGTGGGTAACTGGACACATCACATGCCACAGGCCTGGCTGAGCTTAAGAGAATGGGTGAGCAGGGCATAGAGAAGAGTTGACCTGAGGTCAGTCTGTGGGGTCTCCTCCACCTCAGAAAGGCCTGTTTCCTCCAAAAAAGAAAGAGTTTCAGTCACATCACTCTGAGAGCAAACACCTGCGTGGCCACAAGACACCCCAAGAGGATACCCAGAAGCAGAGTCAGATGGTGGAGCCCCTCCCCAGGAGCCTAAGTATGATATTTGGCCTCAGTTCCCTGGGGGAGAACAGGCCTAGGTCAGGCTGACGGGTGTGGTCGCTTACAGTGAGGAGAATGAAGCAGGGCCAAGCAGACACAGGCCAGCACAGGCTTCGGAGAGTCCACAGATGGAGTCATGGAAGGAGCCACAGGACAAGTACTCAGGAGGCCTTCACAGCTCCAGCAGTGCTCAGGCACGGGTCTCACTTTAATGAGCTGTGAGACAACTGTTAGCAGCGCTCACAATAGTGTTTTTCAACATTCCACAGAGAACAGGAGGCGCTGCCAGGTGAAAGGGAAACAGTCAACAGCACCTGAGCATCTGGCTCCTCTCAGGACCTGGCACTCTCTGGAGAGGCCTCCCAGAGGATAGACAGAGAAAAACCCCTGTACATAGACCTTTCTTGGGGATGTGGGTGCCCACCTTCCCTGCAAGGCCAGGAATTGGGGTGAGAGTGGACCAGTCCATCCAGTCTCCAGGCCACCCACTGCCCGCTAACACTCCTGCCAGGACCCCACCCAGCCTAGCTGGGCTCCCACCCTCTCTTACATCACCCACAGATTTTCGCATCACTCATCTGGTGCCAGGCTGGGTGCCCAGAAGCCAGGATCAGCCACCATGCCCGGGTATAGTTCACACGCTGCCTTGTCTCCAACACCCGTGGTTACAGTAGATATTTCCCCTCATATTCCAGGGTGCTCTGGGAACATCATAAAGCCAGCCACCAACAGCCTCGGTAGTTTCTACTATCCCCACAGGGCCACTGCCTCCCCAGAGCATCACAGTGGACAGCAAATGAGACAAAGGGTATCTGACGCCCCCTCCCAAGTCCTCAAAGGTCAGCAAAGTGCCCGGAAAAGGGGTCTCGCTGCCTGGGAGAAAGAGCGCTCAGCTGGATCTGGGCACTCATGCCTCTGCTGGCCCTCCCCGGCACTGAGTCCAGCAGTGGGATGTGTTGGAACCGCAAGTTCCCCTGTGGAACTCTGTGGGGTGCAGGAGGCAGGACAAAGGAGGCAGTGAGCCTCCCGCCCAGCTCAGAGCACATCCCACCACACACAGCGGCCCCATCTCACTGCAGGTAATAGAGTTTGCATGAGGAAGTGGAGAAAACTCCAGAGAGGGGCTCTGGACCAGATGAGGACGTTATCACGCATCATCTGTAATGACCATCAACCCACACACAGATGCCATCTCAGACAGGCTGAAGGGAGCTGCAATACTTCCTGGCTGTAGGGGATGGGCAGAGGTCAGGCCAGGCTGGGGGAGTCTCAGAGTCTCACGCTCCAGGCCGGGATGCCAAGGAGAGAAGAGACGCCTCCTATCAGCAAGGCTGCACTTCCAGCTTCTCCGATTGTATGGACACATGTCAACAACTATGCATTTATGTGTACGCACATGTGCTTACATGTTAGTAGGTGTGTCTTGTGTTTGTGTGTATGCCCTTCCATGTGCAGGTGGATGCACCAATGCATCCATGTTTATATATGTATGCACGAAGAACCATGTACCACCATGCCTGTGTGCATTGAATGGTTGCATGTTTATATGAATTATGCACATGCATGTGTCTGTACATGTGTTTATAAGGTTAAATATGTGTTAATATGCACGAAGGTAAGGGTGTCTTCATGTGTTCATATGTATGCATGTGCATAAGGGTGCATGTGTGTATATAAGGTTTGTGTGTACATGTGTATATGAATAAGGATGCCTTCATGTGTGTGTAAGAGAGATTGTTTGCACATGTATGGATGAGTACATAGGGTACCTGCATGTATGCATCTGTGTGTGGTGTGCTGTGTATATATAAGAACGCCTTGCATGTTTATATGTGTCAGGGTTTCTGCATGTGCATTGCTATGTATAGGCGTGTGCATGGATGTGAAAGGTTTTGTGCATCTGTGTGGCAATGTGCATCTACATGTGATTTGTGTGCAGGTGTCTGTGCGAGGATGTTTGTGTAAGTATAGATGTATGCGTTATAAAGTTGTCTTGCATGTGTGTGCATTTTGTAATGGTGTCTTGCATAGACACAAATGTGTAAGTGTGTCTGTAATGTTGTGTGTTTGTGGGCATATGCAGGTGTATATCTCAAGAAGCCCTGTGACAACTGTAGGAGCCTCCCTCTGAGACTGCCAGGGGACAGAAGATGCCAGGGGCTTTTTGAAATATTGAAGGGTTTTGAAGGCTTGGCCAATGTCACAGAACCTCTGGTAAAACAGTTCAGGGGTAAGAGATATTGAGTGAGTAAAAATGCCACTCATAGCAAGTGAAAAAATAGCCAAGATGAAAAAAAACCCAACCAGCACACTGAGTAATGAAGGATAATTAAGGAATTCAGCTCGCCGTGACCTTCTCAATATCCTAATTTTGGGGTCAGCCATGAAAAATAATATGGAAATGAAAAACATCACATATTTGAAAGACCATGATAATTCTGAGGGAATGCTAATGGTTTCATCTAAAGTAATATCGCTCCACTACTTGCAGCATTTCTTTTCATTTGTAAACATTTGCAGGTAGTGATTATCCCGTGCCCCAGCTGTGCCTGCTGTAATTACCCTCCCAACAGAAAGCATTCTAGTGGGGATTGGGACGTCGATCACAGAGTAGACACATCTTTCCACTCAAGAGTTCAAAATATCCTCCTCTTGACATACAAGAGCATTTCCAGAAAAATCACTGACTTCAATGCACCTCATCTCTGGGCACATCTTCTTTTCTTTTCTTTTTTTGGGGGTGGGTCCTCCACTTCCGGTGATGCTCAGGGATTTACTCCTGACAATGCACTCCTAAATCTCTCCTGGCTCAGGACCATAGGAGATGCTGGAGATCAAACCCAGGTCTATCCTGGGTCCTCCAAGACAAATGCCCTACCACTGTGCTATTGTTCCGGCCCCTCTTTTTTTCTTTTCAAGTTCTTTTTGCAAAGGGACAAACTTGCCTTTTGTGGATCATTCACACTTACTTTAAGATAACCCATTGAGCCTTTGTTTTTAAAAAGAAAAGAACTTTTTTTGTTGTATAGACATAGTCACATGACCTACTGTCTTTGTTCTGTATGTAATGAACCAATCATAGTGATGCTTCTGTAAGCCTGGAAATAGTTTTATGTTTCATAACAAATAAGACATAAGTTTCCTTGTCGATTGAATTACTATTCTATTCGGTTCCTAATAAGTGTCGAGTTTTCTTAGGAGAAATCAAGTCACTCAAAGACAATGCCTGCTTGTCCCCATAGAAATCAAGTCAGCTGCGCCCAGCTTGAGAGGACGTGATTTACTCATTTTGAAGCTCTTCATTAAGTGGGAGCATCCAGGGGGATCCAATCAGATATGACAGTTAGTGCTGAGACTCAGGCAGGTGTGACAGCCCTCAGGACCACTTCTCCAGAGGGCCGATGTGATGTGCCAGCCACTTCCCATGGCAGTTTGAAACGGGTGGTGGGCTCCTGGTAGGCCCAGTTACCTGGGCTCTGGCCAGTCCACTGCTCTGGGCTCCAGGCTGACCTACTTTCCTGAGAGTAGCCCATACAAGGAGCCTACTGGTGCAACCTGATTTGACCTGCCTTGGTTCTAATTGGGTCTTGGAAGAGCTGAGTTTCCGGGGGCCCAGAGGAACTCCCCTACCTGGACAACACTTGCTATGTGTGGCACTCCATTTGATCCTCAATTCTGACAGACCTGACCTCCAGGCACAGAGCAAGGTAACCCCCAGGTACTACCTAATATGGTCTAAGAAATCAAAAACAAGCAAACAGAAAGAATGTCAGGACAAATATTTAAAAAAGATCTATTAGAGAATATAGTGAGTGAGAACTATACTCTTTATCAATAATAATTGCTTTTCATGCAAATAAAGACTCTAACCTTCGGCACAGATATTGTTCAAAATATATTTACAAAACTGGAAGAAAAAAAGGCATTTAAAAAGTCCTAGTGAAATAAGACTCATAGTCTTATAGTCTTACATCTGCTGAACTTCCTAGTAGTTACAGAAAGAAAAAAGTAGTAGATTTTATTGTCCCTGCACAATATTAATTTTCCCTACATATATCTTTTTAATTGCAGGGCTCTACTGTAAATAATGCAGCTACAAATACCCTGCACTGCATAGACTTTACATAGCACCTAGGAGCAGGGATTGTTTCTATAAGAGCATGTTTCATACAAATAGTGGAGTAGAGGGTATTGGACTCTCTACCTCCTCCCAGCATGGGGTACTCAGCACTAGATTCAATAATGGAGCTCCTGGGGGGCTCTTCCTGCTGCCAAGGAGGAGAAGCTGTCACGTGTTTCCTGTCGGACCAACCCCTGGGCTTTGGGTATATCTTGGGGCCCTCTTTCTCTATCACATCAATGCTACAGGCTTTGCTCATGGGCTTTGTTCACCAGTGCAGGGGCCAAAACATAGGACAACTCACACAGGATCCCTCGAGCCATGTGTGAGCGAGAGCAGGTCCTCGGGACCCTGCCCCTTCACTCCCCTCTCATGCCTGTATTCCAGTGCAGTGCTCCTTCCTCCACGCAGTACTCCCTCAACTCAGTACTCCCTCCTCTACTGAATGCTCCCTCTTCAACTCAGTGCTCCCTTCCTCAGCTCAGTGATCCCCTCCTCCCTTACACATCTCAGCCATGGCCCAGTCCTGGTCATATCTCAATGTCACCCACAGGCACTCTGGGGCCAGCCAGGACTGCCACCACACCAGGTTCCTAATACATGAATCTCTGTGGCCAAGGGGCCTGTCTGACACAGACACCACTGTGGACCATGGACTGTGGATCGTGGGCCATGTGGACAGTCCAGTAAATGCCTCCTTGGGCATCAGGACCTGCTGGGCAGTCCCAGGCATGCGATGAAGGTGAAAGCAAGGATGTCATTGAGAGAGCCACAGGGGCTGCTGAGCTTGCCGAGGGCAAGCTGGGAAGAGAGGAACAGAAAGGAAGCACAAGACAGGGTGGAGTGAATAAAATGTTGGCAGTGGAGGGGGCGTGCAAGAATTCAGGCGCAAGGTTCCTGGTGGGAGCAGTGGGGCCCAAGCAGGTGCGTGTTGCAGGCTGGGAGCTAGGGCTTTCATGGAGGAGCAGGGCCCGCCATAAAGAAGTGAAGTTAACAAGGCAGCACGCTAACAAGCAGGGGGAAATTATGTGCAGCGCTTGAGGGGATAATAAGATTTGAAAAGAGAAACTTAAAGAGAAAGCGAATGAGGCAGGGAGGAGCTGTATCAAATTTTATCTGGAAGCACCTAGGAGGGGAGTTTGGTGTGTGGCCTGGCAAGATTAGCACGTTCTGGAAGCAGGAGGCTCCATGTTTCCACGGCCCCTGCAAGGCACGTCCAAGGGTGATGTCTGGGACTGCTCAGCCCTGTGGCAGAGCCTATGGCCATCAGTCTTTTCTCATGGAATAAGATACTAGGCAGGTCATGTTCTGAGAAACCAAAGAGGACCAGTGAACACAATACTTATTCCCAAGTGTCCATCTGTGTTGTGGGATACTTTGTCACCTGGCCCTGCACTCCTGCACTGAGTGCCTAGCTCAGTGTCTGAGCCCCCCAAGGTGCAGCTGCCTCTGTGCGCTGCAGAATTCCTTGCCCCAGACTTTCCCTGTGGCTCACAGGTCCTGCATCTCACACTCACTGCTTGACAATGGTCTGGTGACACAGTTGCTCCTTTTAAACCATTAGCCTTCCACCCTGTTGATGCACAATGGAGTTTCATTCTCTATGGCTCTGGTTCCCACTATCACCATTTCTGGGTTTCAATCTCCATCTCTCTGGTTCCCTCCACCATCAAATTGTTCCCTCCCCTCTGGTTGCTTTGGTTTGCTTTGCTCTTTACTGCCCACTCTCCATGGGATAGGGTCAGCTCATCAGTTTGAATCTGCCTTGTTTTACCCGACGTCCTCTTCACCTTGACTTTCTCCCTGCTGCTTTGCTCAGCCCTGCATTCAAGAGTTGCTGTATTGCCATATCCTTAAATTTGAATATCCTAAAACTTACCCTAACATTTTTTGTGCTGCTTGATCTGTATTTAGGAGGTTATTTTGTGTCCACAGAGGAGAGTTTTCCCAGGTTTCTGCTTTTATTTCTAAGGTCACATCATGTGGCCAGAGAACTTTCGTTTTGATGTTGATCTTTCATCTATCCAGTCGGCTCTAGTACTCTGTTTGTCTGCAGGGAATGAGCATGCTGCATTATGGTAAGGGGCAATAGTGCATCAGACACTGGGACCACCCTTAGTCCTTCTCTTAGGGACTCTGGAAGACAGTAATGATTATGTCTAGTTCAAATTTTTTATAATCTATTTTTTTTTCCAGGGGAGAGCGCAAACGCAGTCCCTCACTACCACAAATTACGCAGTCGAGTTTCCCACATTTGGGGAAATCGCAGAGGTCAGCACACCTGGAGTGCAGTGGGTGAGCCTCATCCTGGAGAAATCACCTTCGTGATCATGGTATCGCCCTGCCAGGTAAGTATTTTTATAATCTATTTTTGACAGAAGTGAGACAATGAGCCATTAATGGGCCACAAAAGGCAATGCTTATGTAATAACTTATAAATGGAGACAATAATTATTTGAAGTTATCTGTTAAATTGAGATATTTCTAATATTTGGAGTAGGGAATATTTTAGAAGTGGAGTCTGAGCTCTAGGTGAAAACACTGGATGGGATTTGTCCAATAGAAACAAAGAAGAGATGGGGAATAGGTCTTTAAAATACAGAATTTAGAAATTGTATGGATGGTGCTGGGGCCCACCCAGGTACACCAAATGTAGTGACCTGAGATTGCAGCCCAAGCATTCAGAGAAAGGGATGGAGGGAGAGAGAGAAAGAGAGAGAGAGAGACATAGAAACACTGTTGCCTTCATTGCTATACATCTCCTGAAGTTGGCCAAGGAGGATTAGAGAGAGATCACCTGCTAGAGTGCCAGGAGGAAGAGCAGGTCTGTACCTCTTCAAATTCAACTTACTGATGCTATACATCAAGCATCAAGCCCAGCTTGGCTGGCAGGCTCTGTTAACTTGGACCATCCCAACTGCCAGGCAATTTACCTTTTTATACTTAAGGCAGTTGTCAGTTACAGGGGCATGTTCCAGTCCATTTTTCATTGTGGGGAGCTCATCATCTCCCCTTTAGGTTCATTGACTAATTCCCTTAAATACATAAACATAAAGTGGTGTGAACAAATTGGACATCATGTACTAAACGGTTTCAGGACAGTTAGGCAGATACTTGGAAACAGAGAAACAGAGTGATCGCATCTGATAAACCCACTTCTTTTGTGTTTTGTTATTTTAGATCACACTCCGCTGCACCCAGGGGTTATTTCTGGCTCTGCATTCAAAAATCGCTCCTAGCAAGCTCAAGGGACCATTAGGGGTGCCAGGAATAGAACCTGGATCTGCCCCAGGTCAGCCATGTGCAAAGCAAGCGCCCTACTACTGAGCTATCACTCCAGTCCCTTGTAAACCCAGTTCTAAACCGTATGGGTCTTAGTGAACCTACCTGGGTCTTGATGAGCCCATGCTTCTAACCTACCTAGGTCTTTGTAAACCCACATTAATCCATCTGAATCTTGGTGAACCCATGTTTATAACCCACTTAGGTCTGGGTGAATCCACATTTATAGACCCATACATCTGGGTCTTGGTGAAATCCACATTTATAATCCACGTGGGTCTTGATGAGCCCATGCTTCTAATCCATCTGACTTTGAGGCACAATTGGGATTGAGAACTTTATGCATAAACTCACTGAAATCTGTTGAAATCATGACTTGTATTTGAAAATAAATAAACCTCTAATTCAGCACAAAAGGATCCTATGACATCTAGAATTTCTTGCAATCATAAAGCCAACAGATAGAAACAGATATTATTGCCCCACACTTGTGTAGGTAATATGGCACACCACCACCAGCTCAGAGATTACCAGCTTTTAATGGAAGCCCAAGTCCAGACTCTTGGCCTGATGAACACCTACCATCTCACATTCTCTCAAACTGCTGACAATGACCAACTCCAACTGCCTGGTTAGGTGGAACATATGGAACTTGCCAACAGTCAATCACTCCTCTCGCATACAGCACATTAAACTCAAATGTTCCAGGGCCAGAGTGGTGGCGCAAGTGGTAGGGCATTTGCCTTGAATGCAGTTGACCCAGGATGGACCTGGGTTTGATCCCCAGAATCCCATATGGTCCCCCAAGCCAGGAGTCATTTCTGAATGCAAAGCCAGGAGTAACCCTAAATGTCACCGGGAGTGGCTCAAAAAGAAAAAAAAAAAAAAACAACTCACATGTTTGACAGTACAGCCCCTTCCTGAGCAGATCCAAAGTAACCTAGGGGCATGTCTTGATGGGAAATTGGGCCTTCCCCCACATCCCTGGGGTATCAGTAATGCCCAAAAGCACCCTGGGGCACCTTTCTCTGGTCCAGGTCTCTTCGCAGGTCCAGATTCCCATCATAGATTCATTTCAGGTTCTTTCCACTGGCCTTCCAGCACAATCTACCCCACCCTGAGCCTTTGATGCAAATGAACAGAACCTGTCATAGACAGTGAGTAAAGGCAGATTCTCTGTCTTCAAATCCAAATAAGGTATTTCTCCCTCCTTTGACATTGAATTTACTTATACTTAAGTAAAAGAAGAAAATCTGTTTCTAAATGTTGGCTTTATGACTGCAAGAAATTCTAGATGTCATAGGATTCTTTTGTGCTGAATTAGAGGTTAATTTATTTTCAAATACAAATGCATGCAGGGATCATGCTGTTTCGGAGGGCTCTTCCAATCATATAAGACATGGATTTTTGAGCTGAATGTTTGGATTTGAATGTATGGGGAGCTACATTTGAATGAATGTGTGATCAAAAGTGGAATACTGAGATGCAAATGTATTTTAATGAATGTTCTAGCATGAACCCTTTTGAAATGACAAGTGAGACAAACTACTCCTCGGCTCTTGAATACCATTCTGACTCACAGAGCCATGTTGATGATTTGAGTCGGGGGGGGGGGGAGAGCAGTTTAGAAGCCGCGCCGAGCTCAGAAGGGCTGTCTGCTCACTTCCTCAAGGTTGTCTCCGAGTTTAGAAATTATTCTGCTGCCATATTATGGATTGATTAAAACTGCTTTTTATTCTACTCAAGTTTCTGTGAAGGAAACACAAACACTTGTCTTTGGTAACTTTGAGACACATATGGCCCTGAGATGGATGCTCAGCCAATGTCTAGAATTTGAGGGTATCTACACCTGCATTTCCCAGGGGACATCAAAAATAGTCCAAGGGAGGAACTGGCGGAACTGTTATAATGGGCAGCCTCAGCATAAGATGAGGAACCTACTAGTAGTGTGGGGGTAGAGGAGAGAGGAAGGAGCCCAGGTTGGCAAGGGGCCTGGCTCAGAGAAAGTTCAAGAAGCTCCAGTCTATACAGCTCTCTCCATCACCTCTGGAGAGAGACAGAGGCCTGATGGATGCAGCCTATGTTGCGCCATCTGTGTGTGAAGGTTTGAGTGTGCACCTGTGCATGCGTGTGTGAAAGTGTGAATATGTTCAAGTGTGCGTGCGTGGTGTGTGGTGATGAAGGTACTCATCTGTGGGTGAGCATGTGTGTATATGTGTGTGAAGGTTTAAGCATGTTCATGTGTTCATGCATGTATGTGAGGTTGTGAGTGTGCTCATGCGTGCGTGCATGCATGTGTATGCATGTAAGATTCTGTCATGACCTGCAACTCCACCTCAGGATCAGGGTGTCAGGACTGGTTGAGGATGGCCTTTCTGGCCGGGCACCAGCTGCCGTGCTGAGGGAGGGGCTAGACTGTGATCTCTCCCTGTGGAAGTAAATGCCCAGCATGGACAGGGCCAGAGGCACACAGACCTGTGGCTGTGCCCCTCCCTCAGCCCCTGGGCTCAATCTCCCAGGCTCCCCAACATCCCACACTTGGAGCTCTCCGTGGCTCTCAGGTTTCCCTGCACCCTGCACTTGCCCACATTAGCGTCAAACCAATCGCACAGCTTAGGAATGGGGAACGTTAGAAAGAAGAAAATGAAAAGTGAAAGCATTAAGTCTAGTAAAACTCAGAGTCAGGTCAAAGTAATTGTTGATAATGCGTTTTATAAAATTCGCATGCAGTGGTTTGGAATGTCCTTTAAATTCAGAATGCTTCATGCAAAGATAAAAAGAATGCCAGAAAGCAAAAATAAAGCGAAAGGTGATCAAAAGAATTAACCTCGAGTACTTCTAAGTACTTAGATTGGAGCCAGACCTATGGAATTTATAGAAATGTTTCAATCTTATTGATTTGGGTAAGAATAGAAGAGTTTAAGGGTCATTGTACAAATTTAGCAGAATCCACCCGCATTATTAGGACTATAATATGAGAAGAAAAACTTTTTATCAGTCTCAACAGTGAGACAGAAGAAAGTAAAATAATATATAATGGAGGACAATGTAGCCTATTGTGGCTAAATTAATATAAAGACTTTATATTCAGATAATAACTCTAAATGATTTTTATTTTCCTACTAAAAAATATCCTGATAATTGAAACACATCTTTACACCCAGAGGAGAACTTCACGTCAACAGCAACTTGCATCAGGAAGAGTGATGAGACCAGAGATGGAAACTCCACCAAGTTCCAAGCACCACCTGGGGCCAACCCCATGGCCTGAGAACCATAGACAGGACAGGCTGAGGGCAGAGTCTGGGAGCACATTTCTCTCACATCTCTAATCCCACCAGCTTTCTCTTCAAAGCCAAACACTTTGTCTCTCAGCTCATATTAAATCATTATTCTTAGTGTGGTAAAGAAGAGCCCAGGGGCTCATCTGTTCTCCCAGTGTGGCTGCCCTCAGGGCTGTGAGTTCTTGTTTCGAATAGTGGACACACCAACTGTCATGTCATATACCTCTGCCTCTCCTCAAAGGTCAAGCTCTACATGGTCCCTGAGGACACGCTTAGCTCTCAGATCGCTGTATGGTGAGGCCTTCATCAAAACCAATATGTCACCCAATTTGAGCAGTGTTGTGAAAAGGGCCAGGCCAAAGGCATCTCCCAGACACCCTCCTGGAGTTGGTGCCTTCTCCTGGCTACACTCTCACCTTCTATTGCCTTTTCCTCTGTTCCTGCAACCTCTATCACTCCAGTTCATGTCCCTGTTACCTCCTAAGAAGTGTGATTTTAATGTCAGCTTGGGATTCTATTGAGGCATAATGGAGTACTTGGAACTCTAACATATTTTCATTTAAAGAAATGAATACATGGAGTAAAGAATGACTCAGAGCCATAAACACAACTTGGGGAAAATAACGTTGTTTTCACTGTTTTATAACTGACTGAGTGAATTCCTCAAAGATGTTCAGAGGATTTAAAAGAAAAGGACCTGGGAATATATGTGGGGGAAAGCAACCAATGAAGTGATTATTGCCAGGGAAAGAGGTTCAGGAACTCAGAACCCACTATTTGATAGTGGGTCCTAATTACAGCCATGTCAGAAGTAGAGAGTTTTAAAAAAAAAAGCAAGGCAACCTATTTATAAATAAAATTGGATTCTTGGTAACTCGGCTACCCATGGGAGTGATACAGCCTATAGATTGAACCCATTCTGCACCGACTTTATATCCACAACTTTAATATCTAAAACTTCCAATTGAAGAAAATCATCTTCAAGCAAGTGCATTGGGCTTTCCTGCTTCACTTTTACTTCTAAGCAGGCAAGTCCCCCTCTCCCCTCCATTGATTTGGAAAAATCATCAATTCACTTTCCAACAGTGACAGTTGGGGGCCTGCTATGAGCATGTGCACATCAGACCTTCAGCATCCAAAGAATCCCACACTTCACAGCCCTGTCAGGGCCCAGTGAGAGAAGCCCAGACCTCACAGCCCTGTCAGAGCCCAGTCAGAGAAGCCCACACCTTGTAGCCCTGTGGGGAGGTCTGGAGACCCATGATCTGTGCCCATAGTCTGTGACTGACATGCCATGAGTAATGGAGAGCATTTGGAAGAGTTCTATGCTGGGAACATCTAGTCTGTCTCCTGCAGGAACCAGGGAGCATAATAACCCACGTAGAGTAAGAATTTCCTTTGTGTTCTTGTCACTGAATTTGTACTGCAGTCAACACATGCATTTCATTGCCTGTCATTTCTACTGGAACGTTTCTCTCGCAGCCCCTTCATGAATGTAGTAAAATCACAGAACTGAAGCTACTAGTGAAAAGTAAGTCCGATGGGTCACTTTAATTTCCCTTCTTATTAGATTGAGAAAATGTGCCTGCTTAAGCCCACGCGCTCCATGAAAGAGGCCAGAAGTTCACGCTCTCCGCTGTTATCTCGTTGAACCCAGTCCCAACTCGGCGAGAGGCTTTGTCGGTTTCCATGATAGAAATTAATTTTTAAGCACAGATTAAATATTAAGAAAATGAAAGTGTGAAACAGATGGTTGCAATTTATCACAGGAAAGAATCTCAATGGAGTGTCTCCGGATATTCAGAAAACATATTAATTTATATTTCACCTGCCTTGTGAATTTGCCTGAGACTCAGGAGCAATAACTGAGCAGTTGTCCTTCTAAAGCTGCCTTTATGGGTCCCCTTAGTGCCATAGTGGTATGGTGCAAATCTGCGTACTTTGGCCTGTCACTACCTGAGCCCTGTGAGCTGGACATGGGGGTGCCCATTGCTCAGGGCCTTGGACACCCTCACCCAAGTCCAGCCTCTTTGCACCTCCCCCTGGACACTCTATTCCCATCGCACTCAAGCTGCCTGTGTGTACACATGAAGATGACATGTAACCAGTCTCTGCAGCACACATACATGGAACAGGGACACACCAGCTGCCCACACCGGGCATTTCCTCCTTCCTATTTAGGAAGCCCTGACCTCTGCCCTCTACTTCTCCTCTGCCTGCCAGACCTCCGCTGAGCTTCTCCAATAAGAGCTGTCAGCAGTGTTGTCCTAAAAATGGAGGCAGGCTTTCTGCAGTTAGATGTCAGCAAGAGAAAGGGCAGCAACCTCAGACAGGCAGCCAGCATTGGTGTCAAGCCGAACACGACCTTTAGGGCCCAGGAGATTCTGGTAGCAGGAATAGACATTGGTGTGTGGCATCTCTTTTCAAACACCTCAGTGATGAATGTGGTTTATAAACTGGTTCTGTCGGGGAATCATTCTCCACATTTACAACCAGGATTGATGCGTCTTTGCCTTTTTGTCACATGGTGAAAAATACCTACCAGGGAGCTTTGAATAAATTATTGGCTACAAATAAGCCACTCAAAAGTGGTTTCTTCACCTGAAGCCATCCGTGAGCCTAGTTTATGATGGTCACATCTGCACAGGCCATGACTGCATGCCTGCATGCATGCATGCAGGCAGGGTTAGCACATGATGGCCATGTCAATGGTGAGAGTTTGTCATCGGTGCCCCTGGACTCATAGATGGAGTCTGAAGTGCCTACCCATCGCAGACTATGTGTCTTGTCTAGAACATTCTTTCCTTTATGAGTGCTCCTGGAGTAGGAGGGAGCCCACATGTCTGCCCAGCTGTGTGTATCCTTGTTAGTCACTCTCCACCAATAGAAACAGTGCTTGTGACCTTTTCTCGAAGCTTCTGCTGCCTTGAGGGAAGCTCTTTGGGCAGTGGGACTGGCTCAGGGGTACATTTCTCTGCAGCAGACTTGCCCTCCCATGCCCACTGCTCCCTGCCATCCTCCACACACATACTGACTGGATAAAGCAAGAAAGGTTCTGCCATCCTTAGGGCCATGCATGCCCTACCTTCACCCTTCTGCATCCTCATCCCTTTCATCCTTCTGCATCTTCAACCCTGCAGAGAGCAGGGGAGACTCCTGAATGGGAGCTCAGCCTAGGCTCACACCGCTGTTGTCGACCCAGGACAGCCACTTGCCTCAGGCACAACCTCTTCTCTGGTGAAAGTTCAGGTCTGAACCACCCCTCCCCCATGGTGCCCATCTGATGCCCATGAACCCTCAGAGATGCATGCAGGGGTCCCCCTCTCACACAGCCCTAGCTGCCCTGGTTCTGAGGCACAGCTGTCCAGTGGCCCAGCCTATCTGAACATACTGTGATATCCCCTGAAGTCCAAGGGACGAATGAGCCAGGTGTGGCTTCTGTCAATGTCCTCAGCAGCTTGGTGCTGCCATAAACATTCTACACTTAGCCGTTGCTACTTCTCAACCTTCCACTGCCTATTTCTGGGACTCTTGCCCAGCCAGCAGCCAGGCCTTTGGCTCTGTCTCAGCTCACACCTACCCAAACCCTTGGTCTATTTCCTTCATGGACATGGACTTCCTGGCCGGTGCCTCTGCCCCCTCCTCAGAGCTGCCCCTGCACTCACAGCCCAACAAGCACCTCCCACTCACATCCACTAACCTTGTGTGTTCAGTGTATTCCCAGGATTGTGAGTGGGAGATTCTCCTTAGGGTCACCTGCAAGGTTCCTACTTGCTCAGCCATATAAAAAAGAGGGTGTATTTTTATTCAATATTGGTCTTGGATTCTAAACTACCTGGATCAAAATGTGTGTTAATCAGGTGTGTGATAGATTATTTAGGAATGTGGATCTACATAGTATACACTGAAAACAGCTCCTCTTTCTGTTCCACGGTATCTGCCTTTATGTACTCTTCATCAGTTATTGGGATACCCTATAGGCCCTACAGATCCTGGTGTGATCATTAGTACAAGTGATTATAGTGGTTATTATCCCAGCTCCTGAGTTTAGGAAAAATCATTGGGTATTTCACTGTTAAATGGGAGGCCACCTGTAGATTTTTCTTAGGTTGCCTTTAGGGCTTGAATAAATCTCCTGGGATTTCGTCAAGAGTCTGATTTTAACATTAATGGATATGAAGTAGTGTCTGGTGTTTTTCTGCTTCTGTTGGAAGGAATGAATCATTTTCACCATGGCTCCTTTAATACATTCAATTAGAATATTCTGCTCATAGGCCACTTGGTAATAGAGCACTCATGGTTTCACATCGGTGTTCGTGGCTAGGCTTGGTTTTGGAGGTCTTTCCTGAGGAAGGTACTTGTAACATTTTCCATTTCTTGTCTAATGGAGAAGTAGCCCCTCTTCTCAATTTGGATCCATAATGCGAGGTTTCTTTGGCTCCTTTGTGAACGTTTGAGAGATCACAGAGGAGCAAAGCTGCTTCTCCCTTGTGGGAGGTTTGATCATGCATAAAGAGCCCTCGATCCCTCGATGGAAGGGCTTGCCTTCACCTGACCCCATATGGCCCATGTTCACATGAATGAAGTTCCTTTGACTGCCAACACTGCCTTCCTCAGTGCTCCTGCCATCTCCCATCTATGATCACTACCCTGCAGGTGACTTTCCCTTTCTTTCCCAACTGAGCAGGCAACTCAGGGCAGGCCCAGGGCACTCAACAAGCAGGGTTCCAGGGCCCTACAGAAGCCCAGGTCCCAGTAGCAGATGCTGTCATCTGGTGAGTGCCCCATCCTGTCACTTGGCCTCAGCCTAGAACGCACAGCCCCAGGTGCTGGTGCACAGTGGGGCCGTGTCCTGTCCATGGCACCTGTGCACAAGCTGTCCGCCACCATCAATGACCACCCGCCTACAGGAGCTGGCCCAGAGCACAGGCGAGCCATGTGAGTGGGCGCTCACTTTCCGTTGTCACAGCTTCCTGCTGGACCCCTGATTGACGCTTAGAGATGTCGGGAATCAGCAGCTTGGTTTCTCGGGTGAGATTGCGCTATTTGAGAACCCTCAACCCGTCACCATGGAAACCACCAAGATTCCGCAGTGAGTTGTCGTCTGAGATTTTCTTTCTTAATTTGCCTGGATGTGTGATTGACTTCCGCTCCCTCCTCAGGCCTGGCTGGAGAGGGCAATGCCTTGTGGCCAGGGATGCTCCAGACTCAAGACTGTCCGGTTAAATGGGCCAGAAGATGGGTTCCTGCTCGCACTTCGCCATAGCTATAGTCAGCTCAGGGAACCAGTGGGCCTCCTAGGAGCCCCTTTAGCAGAGCTAGGAAAGATCCAGTTCCTCTCATTGCACATACCAAGCCAGCCCATATCAGCGCTCTGTGGAGCAGCCTGTCACCAGTTCCCTCCTCCACCTGCTGACTTTGGCTTTCTGTCTGGGGCCTGTTAAGGCCGTTCCAAAGTGGCTCTATTGGACCCTAGATAAAAAGCCCTCAGTGTTGTTCACCCTGCCCCCAGATACCATGGAGACAGTTAGTGCATCTGGCCATGGGCTATGCCCAGAGCAAGAAGACAGAAGGACACTACTCAGGCCCAGCTATGCCTCAATTCACATTAGAGAAAAAAACTGCCCAGGCACCAAGATCCATAAGGCCTGGAGGTGAGGGGGTCACACACCCTTTCTGTTTAGCTTGGTGCAGATCCATGGGCCACCCCATCTTTAGGGTTCCCTATACCACTACTCACAACCCCTCACTTCCTCCAAAGCAGGACAACAGTTTCCAGACTTAGGACGCTTGTCCAAGGTCTAAACGAAGGACTCCTGGGCTGTGTGCTACCCTCGCAGAACAATCAGATCACCAAAGGCCATGCTCAAAACCTCCCTGCCCAGCCCCTCCTAGGCATTCTCTCCTAAACTTGACATGATTCAAATTGATGCCATTTGCTGATCCTAGAGCCTGAGGCTGAGGCTGAGGTAATCTGGGACTGCTCCTGCCCCAGCTCACAAGAAGCTGCATGGGGCATCATGCTGGGACTATTGGTCCATAAAACACTTAGAGTAGCTCAGCATCATGGGATCCCTACAAGACCCTGGGGTCCTTGTCACTAGCTCCCCTGTCCACCAGTTACCTGGGCAGGACAATCACCAGCTGCATTTGGTTTGGCTCAATCCCCTGAACAGAACAGGATTGTGGGAAGCAGTTGGAGAGCCACCTCAGGACCCCGTATATGGGCAACACAACCTCAGGAGCCAACTTCACCCAGCAGCTGACACCTGACCCTCCACTGACCCTGCACCTGACCACGCACCTGACCCCAAACCTAACCCTGCACCTGTCTCTTACTTGTGCCTTGCATCTGCCGCCCTTGGCTATGCCATCTGTCCTCACATCCTTCTTCTCCTCCCTCATTTCTTCCACAGAACTGCCTCTCTCTCCTTTCTCCCTCCCTCTCTCTCTCTTTCTCTCTCTCTTCCTGTCTTCCACTGATAAGCTGCTGCTAAATGAAATACAATGAGGCCATTGGTGCAAATTACTGAATAGATAATGTTGTGTGACTCGGGGTCAATGGTGTTGTTAGCAGGAGAAGGCTGTTCCCTTTAAACAAAAGACTGTTCAGATGAGGCGCCTGTGAGAAACGGAGAGACCAGAGGGGACACTATAAATATGCTAATATGTCCCCTGTCAGCGAATGACTTTGTCGCTAGTAAAATATTGGGAAATCATAATTATATCTCAATAGGGTAGGCACAGCGCAGTTCTCACTTTATCTGATGTTTGCTGTCTTCCAAACTCTGCATCGCACACCACAGACTCATGGAAGAACCACCTAAAATGCCCACCAGGGCCAGCAGCCCCTGCAGGACCACAGTCTGCCCCAGGGATCTTTAATATTTTCCCCATCAAGTTTTGTGTATTGATTCTAGCACATGAATGAGTTTTTGTGACCATCAGGGCATCTCTTGACATCACCAGCATGAGGAACTGCTTGGGAACAGTTTGGAAATTCCAAGTTGCACACATAATCCCTACCTAGCACCAGGTACAGGCTGCAGCAATGCTGTTGAAAGGAAGCCTCATACTTGACAAGGAAGACAAATCCTAAGCCTGTCCCAACTACTGATGACCCAGCCTGGTTCCTGCTCCTAGAGTATGGAGTGGGCAGCTCCAAGATTAGGCTAGTACCAGGGGCTCAGGCATGGGACAATCAAGTGCAGACCAGCTCAAGATCATGGTTCAAACCAGCTCCCTCTGGAGTGGCCCAAAGTGGCCACTACTCTCAACAAAGGTGCCCCCACTTCCGGTGCCTCTGAGCCCAGTTCCCACTTCCCACTCACCTCATTTGGTCAGAGGTGGACAAGGGAGGCATTAACCTATGTGAGGCCACCACCCAGATGCACATCCATTCTCAGATGATGGAAACTTTGGCAGAGAGATTGGCACTAAGCCTAAAAACTCAGACAGTCCCTGCTCAATCCTGTAGAACTTTACTATCCCTGGCTTCCCATAAAAGTTCTGGAACCTTCCATCCTTTCCAAGCTGCCATGGTCTTCTCTGGACTCCCAGTCATAGAGTCTGGTGAACATTCCTCAATGCAACATTAAGATGGAAGTTTGTCCATCTAGTACCAGGGATGCTTGCATCAGATCTCCTCAGAGTGGGCACTTCAGATGTGAAGTGACCTGGATGCAGTTGGGCATCAGGGCTGGTGGCATAGCCTCTGATGAAGGCCAGCAGCCCAATGAACAGAGATGGTGCAGAGACCTGCAGAGATAGCACTGAGACAGCACAGAGATAGTGCAGGGATGGGGGGAGAAAGGATAGAAACTATGCAGAAATCTGCAAAATCTGTGCAGAGACAGTGCAGAAATGGTGCAGACACCTTGCAGAGGCTTGAATCATAAAAACTCACTCTAAAACAGCGCTTCTCAAATAGTGAGGCGCACCCCCCCAAGGCTCCGTAAAGGGGGGCACGTTTGACCTAGGCAAACACTGTCATAACAAGGTAAGCCCCGTGTTTATGTCTCTGTATGTCTCTGGAGCTGAGAGTTGCTGTGTCCTGCTTCAAACCTGCTTCAAAAAGCTATGCATTGCGAAACGTGCTCATTGTAGCCATTCATCCAGACATCACCTCTGATTAAAAAATCAGCTCAAATTATTTTACATATTTTTGTCTTGCACGTTAAAAAAAATTTTTTTTGATTTTTGGGCCACACCCGGCTGTGCTCAGGGGTTACTCCTGGCTGTCTGCTCAGAAATAGCTCCTGGCAGGCACGGGGACCATATGGGACACCGGGATTCGAACCAACCACCTTTGGTCCTGGATCGGCTGTTTGCAAGGCAAACGCCGCTGTGCTATCTCTCCGGGCCCGCACGTTAAAATTTTTAATAAAGATATGATTTGCAGTCAGTCACGCGGGGGGGCATGAAAAATGTTTTCTTCTTCCTGGCTGGGGGGGGGGGCATGACAGAAAATAATTGAGAAGCAGTGCTCTATCTATAATCAACATCTTCATTCAAGCTATGGTGTAGCCTCAGCTACCACCTCACACACAGTACCTTCCTCAGCTCCCATCTGAGAACAGCTGTAGGGGCCCAAGGTTGGAAGGGCAAGCTTAGGAGAAGTAGGCCTGCTGCAAACTCTCCTTCCTCCCAGCACTAAGATGAATGAATGACTTAGTCTATGACACAGGCAGAAAGAGAGAGAGACAAAAGAACCCATTCTGATCGGAGACGCAAACCTGTCTTCAGCCACAGGTTGTGAATTCCGCACAGCTCAGTCCAAAGACGCCAGGAAAAGAGGATTTTAAATATTGCTGAAAACCCACCTAATGAAAAGAGAAGATTGAAGAATTTTACTGCCCACGACTAAAATCCAGTTCTCTGTGTTTCTGCCTGTTGTATCTCTCTCTCTCTCTCTCTCTCTCTCTCTCTCTCTCTCTCTCTCTCTCTCTCTCTCTCTCTCTCTCTCACACACACACACACACACACACACACACACACACACACAGTTAAAAAAAAAACCAAGATGTCATAAACCTGCATTATTAACTGCAAGAAATTGATCATACTTTTAAATTCAGACGCTTGTGGTCTCTATTGGCATGTGGGAGAGAAGTATTTTATGTAATTACTATCTCTTGAATAACAAATGCAGTGCTAACAATAGAGGAGTGATTCTGGCTAGCTCCCTTCAGAAACCTCACAAGCGGGTAATTTATGGGAATCATAGCGAGAAGACGTAGCTTTAGAAAACAAGATGGTTTTTTAAATGTTGTTTTCTAGATAAACTCAATAAAAGTTCCGTCGGTGAGTGAACTGTCGCCGCAGATATGATGATCTGTTGATCAGTTAACTTGTTCTGGAGCCCCATTAGGTCAGTCGCTGAGATCAGCTCCTGTTTAAGTATCCAGAGACTAGGATACTTAGGCATCTGAATGAACACCCCAGACACACACAAACACACACACTTCACCCCAGCTCCTTCTTTGTGAGAGCACCCTGGAAAGGGGGCTTTATGGGCAAAGATATTCTGCTGAGAAGCTCGACAGGGAGATGGGTGGATGCCCTGGTGCCCAGGATAATAGACACCACACACCACACATGCCATTCCATTTCTCTGGTGGTTTCAGCCGGTCACTCAGAAGTTTCTGTTAGCCACCAGGTTGGGCTCAGGTTCCTGCTTTGGGGAATCTCCTTGGCAGCCTCCAAGATCCATTCTGCTGCCCCAACCTGTCCTGCCTCTCTGCAAGGCTGCTTCCTTCCTTCCCTCCTGACCCTCTTCTCTCAACTCCCACACTCTGGGGCCATTCCTTTCCTTGGTGCCCACACACCAAGGTCTCCCCATGTGCCAGCATATTCATCTTTCAGACATAAAACCCAGCCCCCAAAAAAGTGTTTTAAGCTACTTCTACAGATGCTTTTTTTGTTTTGTTTTGTTTTGTTTTGCTTTTAAGCAACAAAATTATATTTCTTGTACTTCAGTTGCTCGCTGGAGTCAGATCTTTCATCTGTGCTTGCAGGTCTGTGTTTCTGGTTTGGGACTGGATCTCTTCCTGAGGTGAGTAGATGGAAAGCACTAGAATAGGGTCCATATAGATGTGCTCAACTCAGAGCTGGGCAGTGGATGGAATACTGGCTTCAAATCCCACCCACCTCTCCCCATGTGCATATGTGAGTGGTTGACCCCAAACCCATACAGCAGTTCTGAGTGTCTGCGTTGGCTCAAGAATGGCCTCTCTCGGCTGATTTATTGGACTTGCTCTTTCCATTCTCTAACATCACACAATGAGCCATGTTTCTGTTTCTGAAGTCAGCCCGCTGGAGCTGTCTGGAAGAGAGTAAAGATATTTTTAGAGACAAAAATGTTGTATTGTCTTCTCAAAGAGTGTGTGTGCCCACGAGAAAAAAAATACCTGTTAAATTTAATTCTGAGCTTTTGGTAAAAAAAAAAAAGGAGTGTAGAATTGAATTTCTGTAAGAGATTTGAGATTTAATGCTATTGTGTAAAATCATGTAAATCTTTGTAAAATCATGATATCTAAATAAATATGTTTTAATTTTTTAAATTGGCATATATCTTAATATAGACTCATCTAAATTAAGATAATAAACGATCTCAGACAAAAGAAAGATTTTATTTGTGTCTTTCAGCTATAAAAATAATCTATTCTTGGTCGTTACTGTTGATTATTAATATTCGATGATTAATCCAATAATATCCTGATTTCTTCACCTGGGTTAGGAGGAAATGCTGCTTTTTGCGAAGTAATTTTATTGTTCACTGCAGCAAAAATGTGTGTAAGATACAAAACTTTCTTATGGATTATCTGACAAAGTCTATATGGTCCAATACCCTGATCTTACTACATGGCTTGTCCATTTTTCATACTACTAATTTGTTGATCAATGCTTAATAGCAAAATGCTCCAACATCACATTAGGAGGGCTGTATGTTTAGCAATAAGCAATCTTTACATTCCTAAACAGATGAAAATGTCCTTTCTATATGATTGTTTACATTCAATCTAGTTCGACTAATTAAAATGTGTGTCTATTGCAGACCCACCAACTATTTAGAACCAGGGGTCTCAAACTCAATTTACCTGCAGGCCACAGGAGGCAAAGTCGGGGTGATCCTTGAGTGCAAAGTCAGTAGTAAGCCTTCAACATTAGGGGGTGTGACCCTAACAACTAAAAAAAAAAAATTCCTCTAGGGCAGGGCCACAAAATGTTGTACAGAGGGCCATGAGTTTGAGACCCCTGATTTAGACACTCATAAAATTCAAAACCGCCTTGCCAGATCTTTCTGTTTCTGTGACTGGCCACCAGTGCAGATGTTAAGTGTTTGGACATGCCAAAGACGTGACTGGGAGAGTCTCATTGTCAGCCTAGCCCCTCTCTGCAGCTGTGGCTCCACATATTGAGGGAAATATGGGTGAGCACAGGTCCCTGCCCCTGCACTATTGCCTAGTGAGTGCGGGTAGGGGTGGACCCTGTAGTTAGGCGCCTGCTCCTGCCCAGTGAAGGGCACCCTGAGGCATCCAGGAAGCAGCAAGTGAAGCTCCAGCATGGCTTTGCAACCTTGAGTGCCAGTAGACTGCTGAAGGACAAGCAGCTTGGTGCCTCAGGGGGGACGACGGGAAAAGGCTGTGTCCAGACCCTAGGCCCTAGGGACAGCACTCAGCCCCTTGAACCCAGCTGTGACACTTGAAGACAGAGATGTGAGTGTTCTCCTAGTGTTATGGAGAGCCTGGACCCACAGGCTCTGTCCATTGAGAAGTTCAACTACCCAGATCCATGGTACAGCCCAGGAAGGGGGGGGGTCTCTTATCCACCACTCCCCAGTCTGGTGCTGCTGAACTTGACCATTGGGGAAGCATCATTATTATGATTCATCTATGATTACTCATTCAGGTCTCTGCTGAGAACTGGCTAGATGATATATTCTAGACCATTGCCAAGTCCCTCAAAAGTTTAGGGAATCACAGTATCACTATATACCTAAAAAATTACTGTGAAAAATTTGTAATCCACTTTGGTCAAAATAAAAATTAAAAAAAAAGAAACACAGAGTGGTAAAATGGATTTAAAAAATGAAACCAACATTTTTTTCTGTCTGCAAGAAACACGTCTGAATCGTCAGAGCAAACGTAAATTCAAAGTCATGTTGCACTGGTGAAGGGGGTATTCTGTGTATGACTGAAACCCAACTACAATCATGCTTGTAATCATGGTGCTTAAATAAAGATTTTATATATTAAAAAAAAGAGTTTAGGGAATCAGGCAGCAGCCTTCGGCCTCACAGCACAGGGGATTCTGTCCTAACCACCCCAAGTCCCCCAGTGAGTCCATGTTCTCCAGCTACACTGGCAAGGGGGTTCCTTGTTCCTTAAAAGGTTTCATTAAAAAGCCCAAAACAAAATTTTTCTCTTATTTTAAAGGTTCCTGTGACTGTGGAGTGTGGGTACAGGGCCTAGACTGCTTGTGGCTGGACAGACATGCTCAGAGGAAGGAGAGCATCCCAACCTCACCACAGGCTCCAGGGCCACTGGGAGGCTACTGCCTCTGGAACCCCACAGCTCTGAGGGTCCTTCTCTGGGCACCCACCTTCTTCCTTCCTTCCTCCTTCCTTCCTTTGTTCTCCTTCCTTCCCTTCTTCCATTTTTTCTTCCTTTTTCTTCTTTTTTCCTTCCTTCCATCCTTTCTTTCCATTTTTCCTTCCTCCATTTTTCTCCTTTCTTCCTTTTTTCTTTTCTTCCTTCCTTCCTTCCTTTCTTTTTATTTTCCTTTCTTTCTTTTCTCTCTTCATTCCTTCATTGTTTTCTTCATTTTTCCTTCCTTTCTTTCTCCTTCCTTCCTTCTTTCTTTCCTTCCTTCCTTCCTTTCTTCCTTGCTTTCTTATTTTTTGGTTTTTGGCCCACACTGGCACAGCTCAAGGGTTACTCCTGGCTCTGCACTCAGAAATCACTCCTTGAAGACTCGAAGGACCATATAGAATGTTGGGGATCAAACATAGGTCCATCCCAGGTCAGCTGCATGCAAGGCAAACTCCCTATCGTTCTGCTATTGCTCTGGCACCACTTCCTTCCTTCTTTTCTTTCTTTCTTTCTTTCTTTCTTTCTTTCTTTCTTTCTTTCTTTCTTTCTTTCTTTCTTCTTTATTTTCTTCTTTCATTCTTCTTTTTCCTTCTTTCCTTCCTTTCTGTCTCAAATCCCTTAGCATTCTATTCTTTGGCTTTTACATTCTAGTTTCCTTGGCTCTGGGATCTGAGAATCTGGGCACCCAGCCACCTGCCTAAACCCTTGGGGACAGACTCCCTCTTCAGCATCTTCCCTGCCTTTTCTGAAAGCTCCTTGTGATCTGATCTAGGGCACAGCACAGCAGTGCCAAGGCTCCTGGGACCAGGTGGAGGCCTGGCTGCTCGCCAGCGACCTCCGGTGGCCTCTTAGGCACCAGGCTCCAGCCCCCATGGTCCAAGTGTGAATGTATGTGTGTCTGCTTGCCCCCACGAAGGTGCTTGAGTATGAGTATGAGAGAGGGTTTGGGGGACAGGAAGAAAGCAGATTTGATGACAGTTACATTGAGCTGAAAAGTGTGGCTCTTAAAAAAATGATGACACTTTTGCTTCCCAGAAGGCAATAAAGGAAAATGGGCACCCTGGGACCTCGGAGCAGCTGCTCATGAGCACTTGGGGTGGAGCGAGGGAAGACAACCTGAGAGGTGGGTGGGTCATGCTGGGAAGCTGAGCTGTTCCTGACTTGAGAGTGAAGTGGGCTAGGAGTATGGGACAGTAGCCTTCAGGGTCTGAAACATAGTCAGACAGTGACACAGAATAAGCTAGCAGGGTCAGCCCCAGCTCTGTTCTGATCCTGTTGGTCCTGAGAGTCTCCCTGATCTTCCAGGCCCTCGTATGGCTGCTTTCAGGGGTTCTTGTAAAGGGAAGGAAGGGGATGAACATACACTCACACTCACACACACATAGGTCAGGTTCCAGAGAGTGTGGTACATGTGTGTGCAAGGAGAGAGAGATGCCCCTGTCAAGAATTTCTGCCTCTCAAGCTTGCTCAGAGTTTCCATCAAGGCTGTTTCCAAGATGAAAGCTGGATTCATCTCTCTCTTGCAGAAAGAGGAGCTAATAGGACAGCTGAGAGTCAGGACAGTGTCTGTGTGCCCCGGTCACTGAGCATGGAGTGTGCGGTCAGCCCCAGTGATGGGATAAGCACATTTGACCTCGGCCGCTGGCTGCAGCTCTGCGCCAGCAAACAGGGTTTGAATTACTGCTCTCTTGCAACAGAACGATTCCATTGTTATGACCCCGGAGCTCTGCAAAATACAGGGGAGCAGTAATTGTCCCTGCTTCCCAGCTCACGGATCACTCTTGGCAGAGGGCAGCATTAGCTGTGTGCCCTTTGCCTCGCGCGTGCAGAGAGAACCTCTGGCCCTGCTTTACTGGATGAAATGTTCAGCCCCCGTGTGTCTGACAAGTGTGGTGTACCCCAAGACCCACCCATATCTGGGAGGAGTTTTGGGAACCGGATAATAGGTGTAACTACCTGCAAGACCTCCCATTTCTGGGAGGGGTCTGGAAAAGGATAGATAAACCTCTGAGCCAGGGGATTCGGCTTTTTTGCCGTTTCTCTTTTGGCCCGGCTTGGCTTCCTGGCTTTTGGATCTTTGGGCCGCATGGAGCCCAAAGGGAAGATGGCTAACAGGAAATAAGATGCAGGGCTAGCAAAATATAGCTGTGCTTGAAAGGTTGACATAGGCCACACACCTGTGGTGGCAAGGGCATGAATAAAGATGATTCTTCCTGAAGCCTGCGTGTGAGTAAATGATTTCACCTGGGCCTGGGACCCGGCCGGCTGGATGGGGTTGCAGAGCCATGTGGGCTGGATGGCATCCTCCACCATCCAGCCTCATCGTTAATTATTTCATGCAACATCTGGCGCTCCGAACTTTAACCTGAATCCTGGACCCAAGAAACCAGCAACAATGGTAATATTTCTGCTTTTCAGTTTAATTTTGGCTCTTGTTGGGTGCACTGAGCCCAAAACCCTGGGCCACGTGCAACCATTCTTAAAAATGGCCGACACCCCATCTGGGGGTTCAAAGGCCATTAAAACAAAAGAGGTGGAAGCTTGCATCACCTCCAGCCCAGGCCCAGGCCCAAAACTGAAACTTTGTTACAAGAAACAAAAACCTGGGCCTCTTCAAAGACTTATTAAAAGTCTAAATTGGAAACGGAGGAGAAAAAAGACTGTATTTAAAGTGGACTGATTTTCTGAAAATGACCTTTGGCTTGAATTTGGATTTCGACTTTGGAAATTTCGAACTGAACTTTTAGTTTAAATCACTTGGAACTCTGAACATCCAAAGTGCTCCCAGAGGGGAAAAAAGGCAGCGGTGAAGCCCCTGCGGCAAAAAGCTCCAAGCGGCAAGCTCCAAGCAGCTCGGCTCGGCTGGGATCTCGGCTGGAATCGGCTTGGCTGGGCTTAGCTTTGCCCAGAAAAGCGAAAAACCTGGAATCCACCCTCCAGCGAACCGGCAGCGGGCGGCGGAACCGGCAACCTCATGGTCTACAAAACCGTCTGCGGGGCCTGAAACTGAAAGGAAGCCACGTGGTGAAATCAGCGTGGGACAAAACAACATCTGAACTTTAAAAGTTTAAAGAAGCCACGTGGTGAAATCAGCGTGAAACAAATTAATCATCTGAACTATGGTTTTAGGTGTAGAAAATTAGTGGGTCGTTATATTTTACTCATAGTTGGTAATGGGATAAGTTTTACTTAGTTAATAGTTAAAAAATAAAAATAAAAGGGAAGTAATTCAGTTTAGCTCATTTAAACATCTAATTTCTAACCACCTGCATCTTTGTCTTAAGTCATTTTCTTTATAATTTAAATGTGTTTTGTTGTCTTTCAGAGTTAATATTTTCAATTGCAAAATGTTTTACTGTGTATTTTAATGTACTTAGCCTGTTTTTAAAATGTATGTTATGCATGTATGCTGAAGTACTTGTGTATAGGAAAAATATAGGAACAGTGAAGTTCCCCCAATATAGTTTAAAAATATAGGAACATGAAAGTTCCGAAATAGTGCTTGGTAAAAAAGCATTAATAGAATTTTAGGTTACAGGTGTAAAGTATATTTTGCAAATGATATGTTTTTGAAAAGGGCTGGTATATTAATTTTCACTTTATTACGTTGGCGCATGAAAATATTTAAAAAAGGGGGAAATGTGGTGTACCCCAAGACCCACCCATATCTGGGAGGAGTTTTGGGAACCGGATAATAGGTGTAACTACCTGCAAGACCTCCCATTTCTGGGAGGGGTCTGGAAAAGGATAGATAAACCTCTGAGCCAGGGGATTCGGCTTTTTTGCCGTTTCTCTTTTGGCCCGGCTTGGCTTCCTGGCTTTTGGATCTTTGGGCCGCATGGAGCCCAAAGGGAAGATGGCTAACAGGAAATAAGATGCAGGGCTAGCAAAATATAGCTGTGCTTGAAAGGTTGACATAGGCCACACACCTGTGGTGGCAAGGGCATGAATAAAGATGATTCTTCCTGATGGCTGCGTGTGAGTGAGTAATTTCACCTGGGCCTGGAACTCGCCGGCTGCATGGAGGTTGCAGAGCCATGTGGGCTGGATGGCATCCTCCACCATCCAGCCTCATCGTTAATTATTTCATGCAACAGACAAGGAAAAGCACGTTGTCGGCACCAGCCACAGGCTCTGCAGGGCAGTGAGCTGAGAGGGAGCATCCCGGCCCTGCTACCAGGACGGGCGATGTCTGGTTATGTAGCAAGGGAGATTCCAGCCACTGAGGCACTTCTGAAGCACTTCAGCCGTCCTTTCAAATGCATCCACTATTAGTTTATCTGAGTCACACCAGTGGTGCTTAGGGGTCACTTCTCATGGGACTCAGGGGACAAAGAAAGTGAAGGGGATGGAATCAGCAGAATCAACCCAGGCAAGGGCCTTCCCCAGGCACCATCTCTCACTCCTTCTGTTTCTCGGTCCTTCTATTTGTCCAACTATACAGGGGAAGGAACATGCTTGACTGGAACACATGTGACAACCTGCAGAAACACACATGGACACTCTGTCACTGACAGGCCCTGAGGAATAAAAACTGTGGGAACCCATGGGGAAAGTTCAAGCCACACAGCGGGTTCAGCTTTGTCTGTTCCCTTGTAGGCCAGAGTGGCATGGCTTTCATCCATTTTTGTTGGAATAACACTGCTTTACAAAATTATGTTTCAGGAACTCACATCACACTTCAGCTCCTGGCTACACCACCCCTTATTCCAACATCTGTCTACACCACCCCAATACCCCCACATCTGTCTCCACTATACACCCCATATCTGTCTTCACCACATACCCCAACATCTGTTTGTACCATTCCACACTGCAACATCTGTCTACACCACCCCATACTTCAACATCTACACCATCCCATGCTCCAACATCTGTCTACACCATCCCACACCATGTCTGTGTGACCCCACACCCCACATCTGTCAATACCACCACAAACCCCAACAGCTGTCTCTACCAACCTTCCTCCCCTGTGACTTTTATCTCCATGATGATCAACTAGAAAAACTAGATTTTTCTGTGTTAGTCTTTATTTGCATTGAGAATGTGCAAGAAAAATCAGCTACAAAAGAAGAGATCGGAACCCCAACAGCTGTCTATACAACCGACCTTCCTCCCCATGGCTTTGATTTCCTTGATGATCAACTAGAAAAACTACCTTTTCCTGTGTTAATTTTCATTTGCATTGATAATGTGCAAGAAAAATCAGGCAAAAAAGAACAGATCGGAAAAGGGAAGCTTTTACTGTCCTAAAGGAAATGCTGAGGATGCCTGGAGCAAAATTCACAGCTATCACTCAAGCCTGAAGATATGAACTGATATTCGTCAGAGAGATTTAAAGTATTCATTCTTATGATTTTTCCAGTTTTACCAAAAACCTTTAAAGTCAGAGCTGGGCCAGCAAAGGCCAGGAGGAGGTGGACTGCTCTGTGGGCTGGACACACTGTGGTGCCACTGATGACCCATCTTTGCAGAGAAAGTCATTTAGAATAAGTACTTAGTACTCAGTCCAGATCCCACTAGACCCAAGCCCTTGGGAGTCTTTTGGCAAGTGCAGGAATGTAGGAATGTGAGAGGGGAAGAGAAAGGGCAGGAGAAGCAGAGGGCTGAGGAGGGTGGGAGTGGGGACGATAGGGGTAGGTTCATCCATCTCCTGTCCCTGTCCCCAGGAACATCTGCATGGGAAGAGAATGGGCTGGGGAGGCTTATAGCAGCAGGAAGTGGCTCCCATCATCTCCTGTCCCCATCCCCAGGGACATTTGGGAGCGTGTCTGTCACAGCTCCACCTGCCCAAGCAGAGGCTGGACACTGGGGAGCTGAGCTGCACAGAGCCCCACCACCTCAGTCCCCACCCTCTGCCTCCTGGGAGTTCTTCATAAACAAGAACAGACACCAGTGGGGCCTTCTGAACTCCCAGAAGTCTCCTAGACTCTGGGCTGACCAGAGACTCAGGTTGGTGATGAACAGCAGCCAGGCCCAGGTCCTCAGACTGGCCCTGCAGTCTGCCCATGGGTGCGCACAAACACACACACACACACACACAAACACACACACACACATAAGCACTCACATAAGCACTCACATATACACACTCACATGCATACACACATGCTCATGTGCTCATATATATCTATGCACGCATGTACCCATTCACACATGTGAATGGACAGCTGCATGCATGCGTAAACAAATATACACATATAAACCATAAGCACATATATGTACACACACGTTGTCTGGCTTTACTAGGGTATCTCTCAGACCCCACAGCTCAGAGCCTCTCACCCCAGCAGCCTCCATACCCCATCCTGCTGACAGCTGGCACCCAGGGGACGTGAGCACCAGCCATAGCAACACTTGGGTGACAGCATCGATACATGGGGCCAGGATGCCCTGTACCAGATCCTACTTAGAACATGACTCACCACGAGACGTGAATGGAGCTCTGGGGGATTTCAAACTCCTACTGAGGAAAATGTTCTTTTATTCTAATGGTTGTTCTGGCTGCTGGAAATTTCATGTGAGTAACCAGCAAGGACTGTTTCCATCTTTCCCGTACTGCCACCAACGGTGGCGAACTGCACATCTGTGTGGCCAGCTCAGTCAATTAAATAACCAGTGTAATTTTTTTTTAATGAGTCTCTTTTACTGGTGATTCAGAAACAGCCCCACATATGGTATAGTCTGGAAGTAATCCTCACTTCCTGTGTCCACATAGAACAGGGTCTCACTTCCTGATGGGAGCACAAGTCTTGATTCCTGTGGAGGTGGTGAAACTGGGTCTCATTTCTTGCAGAGATGGTGGAACAGGAACACACTTCCTGTTTCGATGGTGGAACTAGGTATCACTTCCTGTGTCAGTGGAGGAACTGGGTATCACTTCCTCTGTCGATGGTCAAACATGGTCTCACTTCCTGTGGAGATAATAGGTCAGGGATCTCACTGCACTAAGCAATTGATGTGCAAATGTTTCCTGAATCTTGGTTCAACTTGACTCACCTATGGTTCCTTCAACGATGAAGGAGGTGTGCTTTGTCTCAAGAGTTTGATTCCCTGGTTCTTTTTTTGTCCATCTCAACTGGAAAAAGAGAGGGAAAATTGTTAAAGCAACTTAAAGTCTTCTTTTTCCGATTTCACATGGAGACTTTTGGTTTTCCTTAACCCTTAGTAACCAAGCAAGCAAAGTAATGGTGGGTGAACATGAACCTGCTGGCACAGTGCTCTCTGCTCTTCCCTCAAAAATGCCTTGAAATGTGATAAAAAAAAATCCTGATACTGTTTTGTTTTCTAGCCATTCCTCTGGTTTTCAATTTTCCCTTTTGAATATTATTCTAGCTAAGTGAGTGCTCTTGTGGTAGGATCTGCTGTAGATGAAATTGAGCCGTGCTAAATCGATGAGCTACATCAGCTCCCCCAGAACAGGGATGTATGGAAAATGCACTCACTCCAGCAAGCAGGATAATTAGCATTACGTCATGTTTGAAATATATGCCTGTTCTACCACTCTAGTTTTCAAGAGGACTTAAGGTGCAGTGTGTTGAAATAATAGGTCTCCTCTTGTGCAGAACAATTCTTCACAGAGAGTTTCAGGCCCAGATCCCTCTTCACACGCCACTGGGATGTGTTGAAGAGTACATTCCTTTCTAGACGTGTCTTTGTTTTTCATCTGTGATTTGCTCACATCTATTTGGGGGGCAGTGGAGTGTGGTGCTGACCCAAACCTGGCAGTGCTTGGGGATCACTCCTTTAGGAACTCATGGGACCACACGTAGTGCCTGGGATTGAATCCCAGTCAACCACATGCAGGCAAACCCCTCCCTGCTATACTGTCTCTCCAGCCCTGTTCACGAACTGGATCTAGCATCTCTGAAGCAGGATGCGACTCCATACTGCCTCTAGACTAGGATCTTTTCTCACATATATACTTATTATTTGCATCATATTCTGGAAGAACTGTGTTTACAGACAAATTGTGCTGACAATTTCCCTGCAGTGCTTCCTCCGTGGAGTTACGGAGGATGTTAACATCTAACATTAATGGGAGATATTTGTTGCCATGGGCGAGCTAACATTATTGCATAATCATTATGTATAGTTTAAGATTCATTCCTGATGTTATGCAGCCTCAGAGAGCCGACAAAGGGGGTGTAACATAGGCCCTGATAGTCACATCACACCCCTGTCTTCTTTCTATTCATCCTACCAGCCTCCACCCCAGGCTACCACTGACCTATGTGCTGTTGTCACTTGCTGAGCAGGGTTGGAAGTAGGAGTGGGGTCTGTGCAGAGTAGGGTTGGGGCATCTATGTGGAGCAGGCTGTGGGGAACCTCTGTGGGGTGTCCTGGATGGGTTGGGAACACAAGATCAGTCCTTTTCTTCAGCCCCTTGCACTTGACCTCATTTCCCAGAGACTCTATCCTTGCCTTAGGGTGTTGTGCCCTCAGTCGGCCTCTCTCCTTAGGGGTTGGTGAGGGACCCCTCCTAATGTCAGCACTGCCTTTGCTTCCAGGCCTTGCTGGGCTCCCTCTGCCCTGCCTTGCCCTACCCAGATGGGAGTCAGTGCTGGCCACCACAACGTCCCTGTGTCCTCTGTCCCCTGCCCCCTTCTGGCACTTTCTCCTCCTGCTGCACTGAGCCTCCCTGGTTCTCCTGTGCTGCCTTAGAGACAAAACACTCACTTATTGCCTCTTCCCTCTCTGGCCACCTTCAGAAACCCAGGGTTGTCCTGCTGCTCCCTGCCCTGCCTGGCCCCCACTGCACTCTGAGCGGCTTCCCTGTTCCCTCACTGGCTCTCCCCTTGCTGAATCTTTCCAACCTTGCATGCAGGGATGTGAGGGATGAGGGGACTCCTCTCTCATGAGTCTGAGTCCCTCATGGTGACCCACTGTGGAAAGGGGTCCAGGGCTCCCCCCAGAATTTGGCATGTTGGCAGAGACCCTGGAGGTGAGCAGCTCCCAGGATAAAGTACTCCAGTGTGCTGCACTTCACCAATGACCATTTTCTCTCTCGGACCTCAGTGAGTCTCGGGGTGCCCTGTGAGCCATCCTGTTGTGGAGGACTGTACCCTGCCAGATGAGGAGCTGGACACTCAAGTGGGTGGCTCCTCCTCCTGGAAAAAAATGGGAGCAAAGCTGCTTTTTTAGCCCACAGATCGGGGAGTTTCTTAGACTTGGAGGAAACAAGGGCTCAGTCAGCCCAGCTATAGCTGAGCAGCAAGTGTCTTAAATATTGAGGCCTTATAGTCTCCTCTTCCCTAGAGACAGCAGCCATGACCTTAGTAGAGTGGACCGATGGGACACGGCCCCATATGTGTGTGCTAGGGACAATCCATGTGCAAGCACAAACTTTTTTCCCCAATTTCTTAGAAAAAAAAAGAAAGATTTAGATTAGATTCGACAGAAAACAGGCAAGATCCTGAGTACAGCTTGTTGGATGATTCACTCACTGTTCTAGGACACAGAAAGTTGGATGCACACATGCTGACCTCTGTGACGTTGGTCACACATAGCAGGGTCACTGTGGGAATCCACCTTTGCTCTGCATACAGCAACCCTGTCTCTCCAGGAGAGGACTGATCTCTGATGGTTTTGTTCTAACTTAGCATAAACTGTGTGGTTCTGAGATGTGGAGGGAGGATCAGCAGATTCTGAAGAGAGACTTGGAATCCCATTCCCCGTTTCCGCCTAGTGCCCTGTGATGTTGCAACCTGGTGACCCCTCTCCTAGCCGCTGTGTGAACTCTGTCCTTGTAGTATCCTGTCCTCGGTCACACCAGGACACGTAGCGGCCTCAAATCACACAGCACCTGCTAGACCTCCTCAGACCCCTGGGCTAGCTTCTGGCCACCCAGGAGTAAATAGGCAGAGAGCAGAGGTGGGGAGGCAGTGGTGAATTATGGAAATATACTGGCCACCCAACCATAACACATCGGAGAACAAAATCTCCACTTCCTAAACAATTCACCAAGGACCTGCTTCATTCCCCAATGCCCCTATGTCCTGAGGCAAAAGTACAGCCATCCGCATGGCCATCACATAAGATGGACAAGTAAGTATTTTGATATGATGCTGTTGGTGAGCCCATAAAGAGCGGTGTTGTTGTAGAGAGATCAGTGGCAGAGGTTGTGGGTCAGAGCTAGGTGCAGAGTGGGAAGGTATAGGGAACCCACTTCCAAGACTGGACTCAAGAATTTGGGCCCTGCCACATTCCTCAAGTTTCAGACATGAGCTCAAATCACATCAGGACAGATTAGCAACTGGTTTAGAATTCTAACGATGCTGAAGTCAAGGACTTAAGAAAACTGGAGAGCAACCTGCCTGTTGGCTTTTCTCAAAGAATCTGTGGCAATTTAGTCACATGGGGTTCTATTTTCTGTCATAAAATGGTTATGGATGTGCCTAGTAAAATTTTGCTAAATATTAAAGAAACAATGTTTTAGGAAACAAACATATTATTAAAATGCTAGTAGAAGTCTCCAAAACCCAGGAGCAAAATCCTTTGCTCCACTAAATAGATCTGCAGGGCAGTGAGGGTAAGATTGTTTTCAAATTGCTGTCCTCAAACTTTGCTTTTGGAACGAAAAGCCCAATTAGCATATTTCCCTTTATTTATCTCTGTTTTCTGGAGACCAGAGAATTGGGAATCTTGTAATAACAGGACTCACTCTGCAAATGGGGTCCCTCCAGGAAAGGCCCTTCACTCGCCCTTTTCCTTGCTCTAATGGCCGGTGTGAGGTTTCAGGTCCCCAGAGAGGCAACCATGAATTCCAGCCCAGGGCCCAGGGCCACCCACGCTGCTGCCACCAGCAATTACCAGAACTGGAAGCAGGGAGGGAGGGTGGGACCGGATGCCTGACTCAGCCTGCAGCCCCCCACCACTCACTTGGGGCTGTGACTCTCACTGTCACCTGCACCTTGGCACAGTCATGCCTTAAATGCTTGTCCCCAGCATGACACAGGCTCCTGGGCACTGGGCACCTTCAGACTGCCACCAGCATGGCATGCTGAGTCTGTCTGCCTTTTGCCTAATGGCAAGTGCAGACCAGAGATCATGCTAGTGTTCCAGGAGTCCAGGCTGACTTCAGTCAACCTGGGGTCCCCTTTAGGGGGTGGCCCCTGTTCTAGTATAGACATCAACCCCCTCCCACTGCCCTGTCACCACCAGCCACGGGTAGAGTCATCCCACAGCCCTGGCCCAAGCTGCCTGACACCATTTGAGAGCCACACATCTGCCCCTGCTTTCCCAGCTCTTGTTTCTCATCCTGATTCTCCCTCTGAGTGCTCCCAGTCACCCACTCCTCTCTCCTTTGTGCTCCCATCACTCATGCCCTCTCCCAAATGCTCCCACTTCCTTCCCTGCCCCCTCTGCCCTCCTGAAGACTATGCCTTTCCTGTTCTCTGGCTTCCTAGTCGAAGATTTGACAGTGAATCACACGGACAGGCCATCCTCCCTCCAGTGAACAGCCGCCAACTGTGGTTCCGTGGCTAGGAGAAGACTTCCCCCTGGCAGCAGGCAGGGCCGATGAGCATCCACCTCAGCAGTATAGACACAGCCTGGTGTTCAGCGGCCGCCACTGCAGCTTGAGGATGCAGCTTAGTGGGGTGTGATCCGGGGCCTCCACCAACGAGGGAAACTACTGAATCTAGCAATGGCACCACAGGAAAGACACTCCCCTGGCATGCGATTAACCCAGCTTCCACCTCTGGTTTCACCCATGGTCTCCTAGGCCCCACCAGGAGTGACTTCTGAGCACAGAAACATGAGTAAGCTCTGAGAACTGCTGGGTGTGGCCCAAAAGCAGAAACACAAAATTCTTTTCAATAAAAATTTAAGAACTGTGTGCTCAGAAGCTCCCCACATTCACCTTTAGATATGAGTTTGTATGTGTGTGTGCACCCAGGAACTCATGGATGGACATGTGTGTCAATGGAGCTCTGTGTCATGTATATACCGATCTATTCACATGTGTTTATGTGTACACAGAAACTCATGAATGGGCATGTGTGCTGATGGGCCCAAGTGCACATAATGCACCTGTTTATTTATGAGTTTGTGTGTGCATGCATAGGAAGTCTCAGTTGTGCATGTGCATGCCAGAGTCCATATGCATGCTTGTACACATGTGCATTTGGAGGGCTGTCTCCACTGTTCCCTGCTCTGCCTGGCAGCACTGCACAGCTCAGGACACGTTGCCACATCTCACTCCCTGCAGAGGTCCCGAGCACCTCTCTGGAGCCCCAGGAGCCACCTCACTTGCTGTGACCATGAGGAGACACCGTTGCGCGTCTGCTGGTTCCCATCACTCCGGAGAGGACCAGACGCACTCACAGCCTCACTCACAGGCACGTCAGGAGAGGGAAAGAACAAAGGGAAGATAATTGTCCTAATAGCAGAGCGAGAGCCTTTCACGCTCCGGACGCTGCTCTGCTCCACAGCCCAGAGCGAAGACGCCTCCACTGCCCTGATGGTCCCGTGTGCTGCTTAGACTCGGGTCTGTGTTCTTTGATGTGACTCATTCAGTGTGGGCACTATGGGCTCAGGTGAGAGAAGACATGACCAGCCATGCGTCTTCTCTGACGAAGGGTCCCCTGACAGCTCTGCTGGGTGACTTGGGGTGACTGCTCTACGTTTCTGGAGTTTCCTTCTGCCTGTGGCTTTAAGGGTCCCAGAAGGAGACAAGGTGGCAGCAGCCAGCTCCTGGTCA
This sequence comes from Suncus etruscus, assembly GCF_024139225.1. NCBI lineage: Eukaryota > Metazoa > Chordata > Mammalia > Eulipotyphla > Soricidae > Suncus > Suncus etruscus. The sequence goes on along the minus strand of NC_064854.1, from coordinate 15,147,170 downwards.
AGTCCAGCAAAGCCACCATTCCGCAGAGCAGGGGTCGGGACTGGGCAGGTAGCTGCATCCTCACCAGAGTCCTGGCCTGACTGGACATTCTCTTTGTTTGTTTTGTTTGCTTGTTTTTGGTTTTTGGGCCACACCTAGTAACGCTCAACGGTTACTCCTGGCTCTTTACTCAGAAATCGCTCCTGGCTTGGAGTACCATATGGGACACCAGGGGATCGAACTGCAGTCCGTCCTGGGTTAGTGAGTGCAAGGCAAATGCCCTACCTCTTGCACCACACCGTTCCGGCCCCCCAAATGGACTTTCTTACAAGGATGTGGTGAGATTCAGGGACCTTCACCCACTTAGATGCAACAACTCCTGCTTACTGCCTGGGCCATAGCAAGCTCAGGAAGTCAAGGCTGCATCAGCCCACGCGACTGTGCGCATGTGTCTCACATGTGTGGGGTCACAGCTGTGTGTGTCATGTGGAGGGGTCACAGCTGTGTGTGTCTCGTGTGTGTAGGGTCACAACTATGTGTGACTTACATGAGGTCATAGCTGTATGAGTCTTATACACGTGTGTGTTGGGTCACAGCTGCACAGGCATGTCAGGCATGTGAAGTGATACTGGGTCTGTGGAGAGCCCCACTGGAGAAGCTGCTGCCCTCCACACTGTGCCCTCCTTAGCTGCTCCAAATTCCTTCCTGTGTCACTTACTCTCACCCCCTGAGGCCCAGTCAGTGTCCATGCCCCTCCCCAGTGCTGAGCTCAACAAAGTGGCTGTGCCCCATCTCGCTCCCAATGATGGGGGACACACCCTGGGGGTGCAGGCTCCGGGGACTGGAACCCAGCCTGGGCCCCTCTCAGGCTCCTCTGCGGCACTCTAGCCCTAGCAACATGGGCAAGACCAAGGGAATGACTCTGCGGGAGCACGGCTGAATAAAGTGAGGCTCCTGCTTCCACAGCTTCCCTCTCCACTTCTACCTCCTCCCAGGCCACATGGCCGAAGATGCCTCCACCCCACATCCAAGCTCACCAGAACAGACAACCCACCCATTAGACCAGACCAGCAGGTCACAGGGACATGGGGGCAGGTGGACTCCGGGCTCAGCTGGTTCCCAGCAGGGCAGGCATGTGCTGGGCAACTACCCTGGTCACAGCCCTCTGGGTTAGCACATAGGCAGCCTTGGTGCGTGGACCTGGGAGGTCAACATCCTGGGAGGTGCATGGCACTGGGCTGAACCCCTTCAGCTGCCTGGCCTAGTCTGCCCTAAGCCGGGCAGCAGATCTGAGGAGACCACAGGCCAGAACCATTCGTATATTCTTTTCCTCCCCGCCCACATGTGCAGGACACAGCCTGGAACCTTGCGGTGAGAATCAGCTGTTTGTGGTTTAGATGAGGCTGGAATCCTCCTTCTCTTTGCATCTGAAGGTTTCAGCAGACCCTGGAAAATCACTCCAAACTCTTCCTGTCTGGGGCCCACCTCCTTACAAGCGTCCCTTTCTTGCATCCGAATGTTCGTGCAGCAACAAGACTCAGATGTGAGTCGATGTGAGTCCACTCGTGTCCGCTTTCACTGCTTCACAGACGAACGCAGCAGCCCTGAGGTCCCTCTCACTAAATCAGCTTTGATGTGACCACCGGCCTCTGTCGAGATGCTTCATTTCCACAGCAGAGGAGTGAAGTGGAGGAGGGTGCAAAACAAAACTGGCAGAGCCACAGACAAAGGGTGTGAGACCAGCCCCCAGAGGCGCAGAAAAGGGGTCCCTACCAGCTTTGAGGAGCAGTGCCCTGAAAGAACAGGGTGAGCACTAGACTCAGAGGAAAGGTGGCATCTCTCTAGGGCTAAGCCTTTGCTGCCTCTGCTCAGCTCTGTCTGCAGCAGGGCCAGGACCCTCACCCTGGACGTCAAGCCTGGCCCCTCCTGCCCGCTGCCCCTCCCTGTCCTGGCCGTCTGAGCTGAGTTTGCAGGCTGGAAAGGGCTGGTGGCGCTGATGTCAGAGGCAGCAGGCCGCTGCGATTGGATCTAATTAGACTTTGCAGCAGCAAATAGACAAGCTCCCTGCGTGATTGGCTTCAAAGTGGCTGGTGCCAAACAACTAGCAGAAGCGCAAAGTGAAAGCTGAGCGTCTGGAGCCCAGATCCACGGGGCCGGGCGCCTGCCCTGAGGAGGAGGAGGAGAAGGAGGAGGAAGAAGAGGAAGGAGAGGAAAAGGAGGAGGAGGCCTGCCAGCTAGTACACCTGCGTCTGGCTTCCTCCTGCCCCAGCCCAGCTGGGCGAGGCGGGAGGGAGCAGAGCCAGCACCCCTGAAAGTGAGCCTCCCGCGCTTCCAGCAGAAGCATCTGGAGCGGAGAAGGACCAGCCAGCCGCTCTTGCTCCTCCTTGCAGACCCCACAGCTCAGGCTCTGACATGGCAGCTGTCTTGGGGAGCAGCCGAGGGGCCGGAGGGCTCAGCGGTCAGTTCAGGTGCAAGTCCAAGAGGCGACGGCGAAGGAGGTCCAAGAGGAAAGGTAAGACCAGACACAGCTCCCGCTCTCTCTTCTCTCTCTCTTTCTCTCTCTCATGCGTTCGCCTGCTGGCTCTCCCACTCGCTCGCTTGCTCTCTCTCTCTCTGCTCTGCAAGACTCCGTCCTGAGTTCTGAGTCCTTTGTAAAGGGCCAGGGGGGCTTTGGGGAGAAGAGAGGGGTAAGCACGGAGCAGCCCAGCCTAGCGGCTCTGTCCCCTGCCTGGAGCAGGACGCTGACCAGGGCAGGACCGTGGCTCACACCCCTGAGCTGCGTCCCTGCAAAGCCGAAGCCAGAGCCCCAGAGCCCGACAGCCTTTTATTTATTTTTTTTTTTTTTGCAAATTGTCGGGAGAAGGAGCTTCGGAACCTTGCATTGGCCCCGAACTGGCCCACAGTTTCTATCAGTGTGGTTTTGGGAGGCCAGTCAGGGAAGTCGGGAATTGGGTGGGGGGACCAGGCGCACAGTCCGGAATTGGGAGACACGGTGCACACAAGAGCACAGGGACTGAAGCCCGCTTGTGGGGAGGTAGCTGGCAGCAATGCCAGAGAGGTCACCGCTGACCCTGCCCTGCCCTTACCTGCCCAGCTGCTCCCACTGACCGTCCCAGGCCAGCCGAACCCGCAGCACAGAAAACGCCGCCGGAGCTGAGCCGGCAAGTGCTGGGCGCCAGCTGGGGCAGGAATCAGCAGGAGAAAGTTCACGGCTCGCTGCTGCTGCTGCTGCTGTTTGTTTGCAGCGTGCGGGTTCCGGTTCTGTCTTCAGTGATGAGCAGCAGGAGACAGGCCAGGCCGGCTGGGTCTGTTCCCCCTGCTCCTGAGGCTGGGGCAAGCATGCCCAGGGCTTCTGTGTGCCCATCCCAGGCTCTTCTTCTGCCCCCTTCAAACCCCCAGCACCTCTGAGTTTCCCCCATGCCTGTCACCCCATCAGTCAGGAGACCCAGCACCTGCCCCCCTCCCACTGCCCAGCAGGATCCCCTGCGTGCTGAAAACTTCTGGGAGGGGTGTCTGTGCCCTGTCGCGGTGTCACCCACTGTTCTGTCATTCTCCTTTCTGTGGCTCTTGCTGTTAAACCGTGCGCGCTGCTCTCCGAACATTTTCTTCAGAAGCGGAGTGTGCGTGTTCCAGAAATAATAGTGACAAAAGTGCTGTTGGCCTTGGAGAGTCACTGACCTGTATCATGAATCAAACTTTTAAAAAAAGAGGGGAAAGGTAGCATGATCTGGTAGACTCCAGGTATTCGTGTTTCTCCATATAGTTAAAGTGCAAAGAAGGGTTTGGAATAATATTTCACCGTAGCTCACCTACCAACTGAGAAAAGCATCCGAGGCCTCCTCCAGACCCCTTTCTTCGCTTTCATGTGCCAGGAATGAGGCTCACAGGCATGTGGCTTGGGCGGGAAATGGAGGCTGTGGAAGGGGTCTTCGCTCGCTTGCTGTAGGCTGTGGTAATTCGTGGACCGGGCTCTGCCCTGAATGTACCTCTTCCCTTCACATCCAGACCAGATGACGCCAGGCTGCCCAGGGCTAGGTCCTGAGGTGGCAGAGCTGCATGGATATTGTCAGAGCCCCAGGACACCTGGGGGGTCAACATCCACCTTGTAGGGAGGCATATGATGGAGATGTGGCAGGCAGACATAAGCTCAGACCCTCTGAATGCAATTCCTGGTTCTTTCCAGGGTTTGTTTTCTTCTGGAACCAAACAGAATGGCAAATTAAAATAGGGATCCTATGCTGTGAGCCCTTGAGATCTACTGCCATGAGCCCCTGAGATCTAGTACCATAAGCCCCTAAGATCCAGTGTCATGAGCCCCTGAAATCCAGTGTCATGGGCCCCAAGATCTAGTGGTGTAAGCCCCTGGGATCCAGTGCTGTAAACCCTCAAGATCCAGTGCTGTGAGCCTCCAAATCCAATACTGTGATCCCAGCCTCTATGGCAGGCTAGACTGGTCTTAGCTTTGTTTTCCCTCTGCTGGGATATATGCGTCCCCCTCAGTGGTATCCATGTGGTATCCAAGGTGGTCTGGGAGCTGAGTCTGGGTACCTGCCCCACCAGCCTCTGAGGGTGAGCTCTCAGAGCCATGGACAGAACAGCTACAGCCAGCAGGAACTTCTGCCCTTCCTGCCTGTCGCTCCTGAGAGGACTCCTGTGACAGGACCCCTGACAGAACCCGTGACAGGACCTCCGACAGAACCCCTGACAAGACCTCATGGCAGGACCATGATGACAGACCCCTGTGACATGACCCCTCACCGACTCCTTGCTAACTTCTGCACTATCTCCATAGTCTGTGGACCTGGGTCCACTCGTCTTTGCCCAGATTCTGGGACCTGAATGTGAACAAGTAGCCAGGGTGCAGGGTTTGTGGTTTCTGTGCTCATCCTAAGTGCACATTCTCAGAAACCGGCGGACCATATTCCTTTTCTGTACGTAGGAGAAGGGGCCTGAGCCGACCTGAGAGAAATCAGGGAAATGCTGTTTGGGAGGCACCTGATTTGTGCCACACAGTTTGGGTGCATTCTAAGAAACCCACCAGGTCCTGGTCCTGATGCTCTTTCACTCTGAGACTCTCAGGAAATCAGGGAGCACTCATGGCTCAAGGAAACCGCTTCCCTTCCTACTCTATGGACTGTGTGAATAAGCGAGCCTGGAGCAGGATGGGGCACAGAAAACTGTAGGACCTGTCAAGGTGCTTCCTTGTGTCCTCCAGCCAGTACAGCTAGTGCAGGGAAGGGCCCCATGGGTGGCTCCAACCTCTGACCCGAAGAACAGATCAAGTGAGGGGGTGTCATTCCTGTGCCCCTAATTGCTACCAGTTTTGTCTACCACACATTTGGTTCTCTTTTGTGAGGGTAGCTGTCCTGAAGGCAGCTCTGTGGAGCACGAAACACATTTCCCGGGCAAATATTTGCGCTGCCATCTATGGTGCAGGCAGCAGAGGAACCTTCCTGGGGATGCTACTGAGAATATGCGGCACCCCAGCACCCCCGGGTGCAACTATGAAAGGCGCCTTTCAGCAAGTTCCTGCTGGCCAAGCTGTGCGGAGTGTGCCTGGACACCCTTCCTTTCCAGGTCCCGGGCACATGGAGCAACACTGCTTCTCTCTCTCTCTCTCTCTTTCTTGGGGTGGTGACCAAGGGGGGCTTAGGAAATTGGGGGGGGGGGCTTCTACCTGTGCACTGAGAACTATGTGTGAGCTGGGAAGGAGCTGCTGGCAAATGTTCTGAAATGCAAATGCAAAAGTTGGTGAAAAGGGGCCGGGAAAGTGCAGCCGCTGGATGACAGGCAAGGGCTGGTCAGGAACGAAGTCCCATGAAAAATGGATGAAAGAGCCCGTGCCCGGGGAAGGCAGAGAAGGCTCCATGCAGGAGGCAGGTGGGCACTAGATGGTCCCGCACTACCCAGCGGCCCCTGAGCCCTCTTCACTCCTCTCTCTCTCTCTCTCTCTCTCTCTCTCTCTCTCTCTCTCTCTCTCTCTCTCTCTCTCTCTCTCCTCTTTCTGTCTCGCTCTGTCTCTCTGTTTCTCTTTCTGTCTCTCTGTCTTTCTCTGTGTGTCTCTCTGTTTCTCTTTATCTTTCTCTGTCTCTATCTCTCTCTGTCTCTCTCTTTCTTTGTCTCTTTCTCTCTTTGTCTCTCACTCTCTCACACCGGCTGACAGCTCACAGGGAAGGGCTGGATTAGTGACAAAATTAAATTGATTCAACGGCTCGCTCTCACATCTTCGTGCAGCTTTTCCCCCTTTCCCTTCTCAGACTCTAGCCCAGGCTCTGGTTCCTAGTGACCCGTGTAATAGCCGTAATTTGAGATTGCTTCAAGGGCATTAGATATGATGAGTGGACTTGGATTTAGAATAAAAATATGAGATTCATGTATCCATAGCTAGAACAGTGCTGTTCAGGGCTGCACGGTCTCCCGGGAGCGTTGGAGAAGGAAAAGGAGCCCCGGCAATGGTGGTTTCTTTTTTAAGGCACAAAAAGCAGAACTTAAGCCCAAAAGCTTCCCATGTTAGATTTGAAAACCAAGCAGCATCTCTTTTTATTGCGTTATATTAGATGCGTATTTGGATGCCACCGTGTCTGTAGGTTACGTGTTCATGTGTTGATCTCTGCGTAAACATGGGACTGTCTGTGTCTGTTGGTCTGTCTGTCTGTCTGTCTGCACCTAAGCAAGGTCAGAACAGTTTGAACATCTCAGCCATCTTCCTGTCCGCTTTCTTCTTTTGCTGAAAGGCTTGGGAACAAACCGTGTCTGTATTTTGAATAATACGGATCGTTTTGAGCAGCACATAAAGCCACAGAATTACTTACACAACTCGAGTCTTCGTCTTAGGATATTATTTCTAAATAGCAATTGCCTTGGTAAATTGGGCCCTTAATTACACTAGCAAACACGCTTGCTCCCAGGATCCATTTCCACAAGGAACGCACTGTCAGGAGCGGCTCAACACTCGAAAATAAAAGGGGACTGAGAGTGTCGTCCAAGTGCCTCAGCCTCGTCACAGACGCGGGGGATCCACAGCCTCCCCGCGTGGCTGCATGCAAGGAAGTGGCTGAGCTGAGCTGGCCCTCGAGCTGAGAGCAATCGGGACACAGGTCCACCCCCCGAAACCCACACTGGGAGGCACTGGACTGCACGGAGAGCCGCCAAGCCTTGCTCTTCGTATATGAGCCTTTTCTCAAGGACGTGCTGCTCTCAGATAAAGGGCACCCCTTTCGGAAGGGGGCATATCTGTCATCCCAGAGTCCATTTCAACGAGGCCCCTAACATTCTGCAGGCTGACTGGTGGCCCCAGTGAGCCGGGGTGAGCTGGGGCCGGCCTGCTGTTTCTCTTGGGAGATTAAGTTCCCAGTGTCTAATATCCACTTGTTTATTTGGCTGCGGAAAGTGGGCTCTGGGGCCATTGCCTCCAACTCTGCTGGCGGCAAACAAAAACCAGGCCATACATACCTTGTTCCAGCTCTGTCAGGACACCCAGGAAAGGTGTGTCTGACTTGGTATGTGCAGGCTTTTCTGGCCACTTGCAGTAGCAATGTTTTCTCCCCCCCAAAGAACAATAAACACTTGCAAATAAGCTGTTAGCTTTTGGGGGGAGGCCTCTCCCCAGGAGGCTCTCTGTTATCCTGCTGACAGTTACTGAATAGGAAGGCAGCAAAAGAACTTTGTTTTTTGTTATTTTGTTGGCAGGGAAAGGAAACAATTAGCACTGGTGTCTCGAGGAAGGAAAGTATTCAGTATTCGGGAGAGTCTCTTGCCCTGTGTGACACCGTGTCACTGTCACCTGCTGTTAGCAGGCAAACCTAGAATGTAGAACTAGCTCTTGTTGGAGGGTCTATGCTGGCTCAGAAGCTGTGCCCGGAAAATGAAGCAGGAAGGTGAGCGCCGTGCACAGGCCTAGTGCAGATATGGACCCGTCCACGCTGGCCCGAGACTCTCAGGCCTCAATGAGCTCACCCGAGGACCCTGTGGAGAGTGGTCCTGCTGAATTCAGGGAAGTGGGTCAGGCCAGGGAGCTCACTGCCCACCTGAGTGGCCAAGTGCCCAAGCGCTCTGCCTCCACTGAGTCCAGTGCCCAGCAGTATAGATGGAGAGACTTAGATCTGTGAGCTGCAAGCAAGGCAGGCAATGCATGGGCAGGGAGGCTGAACTCGGACACGGGAGGTGGGGTCTCCACTCCTTGTTTCCGAGGGGCGAAGGGTGGGCATTGCCCACCCATCCCTGGGTACATGACCATGGGGGGCCTGGGTCTGAGATGGTGGAGCTCAAGTGTGGGTCTGAGATGAGTCGGTGTGGACAAGTGAGGATCTGAGATGAGACGGTGCAGATCTAAGATGAGATGGTCCACACCATCTCATCTGAGAAGAGACAGTGCAATTCACTTGCTAAAAACCCACGCTCCAGAGGATCCCCCTTGTAGCCTTCACCTGCCTACATTGACTCAATGTCGTCATGGACTTCACTGCCTGGACCTTGCCTGTAGGGAGTCAGCTGGCCATGCCTGCTCACACACAGAGGGGATCTGGGGATCTGCCGGCTGCTGCACACTCCTGGAGCCGCATCTATTCCTATGGTCAGCAACCTGCCGGAAGGACATTAACAGAAAGTGGCATTTTTACTCAAAACATGGGGCTCAAAGGAACACTAAAATTCAAATATGGCGCATTTCATTCCCAACTAGAGGTTATGTGGAAGCTCTAGTGTGCACACAGAGACACATGTATGTACATGCGCCCATGCCTGTGTGTACATGCACCATTGTATTGTGGTATGTGTGTGCATGTGTCTGTGTGTGCATCTGTGCATTTGTGTGTGACTGTGTATCTGTGTGTATCTCTGTGTCTATGAATCGTGGTGTGGCTGTATCTGTGTATTCGTGTACATCTGTGTGCCAGTACGTCTCTGTGTGTACATCTTATGTCTGTGTATCTCTGTGTGTATTCATGTACATCTATGTGTGTCTGTGTTTGCCCATGTGCATCCCTGTGTGTCTGAATGTCTGTGTGTATATTGTGTACATATCTGTGTCTGTATACGTGTCTGTGTGCATCTATGTGTGGCTTTGTATCTGTGTGTATATTCCTGTACATCTGTTTGTGTCCGTGCACACTGAGATATGCAATACAGCGCTGTGCCCATGAGTGGGACCCTCCGGGTCCCCACACCCCCTGAGACCACAGACCTGTCTCCCTGGCTCGTGGACAGGAGCACGTGGTCCCTGCCAGCCTGGCCCTGGTGCTCTTGGCCCAGGCTCCTCCCTCTGCTCGCTTCTTGTCTCCCGTGTTTGTCTGTTATAGGTACCCCAAGAGAGAGAGTTCTGGGGCTTCACCTTGTTGTGGTTGCTACATGTTGTACAGATTCTAGACTCTGAGGCCTTCCCACAACCCCAGGCAGCAACTGGGGAAGTCACACAGCTCGGCCCTCAGTGACAAGGCCTGTTCCTAGCCCGAGCCCTCCAGGAGAGGGATGCACTGTCACCCCACAGTGCCCTTGTCCAGCCACTAAGGCAACTTCCCTGTCCCATGCTGAGTCCTGGTGAGTCCTTCCCGAAGACCCTGGGCCCTTGGTTGGGTGGATAGTCTGTGAAACTGAATCACAGTGGGGCATCAGCCTCGCATTTCTCTGCTGCTCCCTGAATTGCTGTCAGTACCTTAGAGTAACTTCACAGGGCCATACCTCACAATAACCCTGCAGAATGGGGTGACTGACCAGGTGGGCTCACATCTCACAGTAGCTCTGTAATATGCAGGAACTGACCAACTGAGCTCACACTTCAGAGGGTCCTATCTTCACCTGAACAAGGGCATCACCACCTGTGACAGGGACCTGGTGAGGATCTGCCAGCCCATCCAGAGGCCAGAGGACAGCAGCAGCCCCTGGGGCAGATGTTCCTCTCTCCAGGTTCCCCAATCCCAATCTTCCAGAGGTGCAGGGAGGTGAGTCAGAGATGAGCTGAGTGAACTGGTCAGGAAGCTCCCGGCCATGGGCCCACAGGGCTCTACGTAGGGACACACACCTGTCATAGTGTGGACAGGCATGGCCAGTCAGGAGCAGCTGCCGTGTCAAAGCAGCCTCTTGGGGGTGTCCCAGGGCCTGTGGAAGGAGACAGTGGGGTGCAGAGCCAGAAGCAGAAGCACTGGCCCTTAGCAAGTGATCTCAGGAGAGACATTATCCTGGGGCCTGGACACACAATGGTAAATGTGGAACAGGGTCAGCCCTGGTCCTGAGGTCTCCACATAGCAACACTCAAGGGCTCAAGGGAGCTTCTCAGAGTCTCAGAATTCTACCCAGGTGCTGAGCAGCAGGGCAGGGAGGGCTGAGCCAGATCTCCCTGCAGGTCCCTAGACAAAGCTGTGTCCCCATGGAGCTAGACATGTCTGGGGGTGGTCTCAGGAGCGGTGTATGCATCTGTGCAGAGCCTATACCTCTGCACACGTATTGTGGAAGGGTGTTTGTGGGGTATGCACCTTGTGCAGGTATGTATATAGGTGTGTGCTTATGTGTGCAGGTATGTATGCTGAGGTATGTGCAGATATATGCAGATGCGTTGCAAGTGTTGGGGCATTTGCCCCTCTGTTCAGGTGTGTGTGCCCCTGTGTGGGGGTGGCCTTGTGCCTGCCTGGGAATGTGGGCTGTGTACAGAGGAGCCTTTGTATCTTCTTACAAAATGCTCCCATGCCCCTCACACTCCTTCTATAGATGCTCCTTCACAGACTTCAGCAGGGGCAATTTTCAGCTTCAAGAATTGGAGGAAACTTTAGATTGTTGGACCAATGTAGATTTGTAACCTGTTTGTGTTCAGATAAGCATGAACATGCGCACACACCCTGGATTCCAAAACAAGTGTCATGGTGCAAGGCCAGATGTTTAGGGAACAGGGGCATCGAGGTTTGAGATGAGATTATTTGGGCCCTTTGGCCCACCCATGTACCCAGCCTCCGGGAGCATTGTTTGCCATTCGACTTGAACCTGCCAGCATCCTGCTATGGAAATCAGGCTGCTGGTACATCCAGGAAAACTTTGAACTGAATCACAATATTACAAAATGTTTTTATCAGCTGCAATGACACTCTTGGTTCTTGTGCATCCGGATTTACCATGAAAATATCCTCTCCCCTGTGTGTGTCTGCCCATCTTCCCACCTACTTTCATGCATAAACAATGCGTTTAGCATGCCGGCTCCCAGCTTACAGGAGCTCAGAGCCCATACGGATGATACAGAATCAAACCAAAGCCGTCTGTCAACACACAGGCTCTGCTTTCAATTCACTGAGTAAATGGATTAAAGGTGGATTAAAGACCCAGGTTTGGGCAAGGGCGCCCAATCCACATCTGAACCTGGATGGTGGCAATGGGTGGCAACTCTGAAACAAACCACTCAGTACGAGACTGTCGCACACACTGCCCCCGAGTGGTGGAGAGCACGGTTGTGTCACACACGCGGCAACAGGCACAAGTGTTCCCGCATGCTACCTACACACGTGCATGTATGTTAGTTCTTTTACCCTTGTTTTGGATCCTGGCTTTAAAGTCAAAAACCCACAACAGCCTTGCTGGGTTCTGACATTCCTTTGTGAACGATGCCAGTGTCGGCCCCTGAGTCTCCAGTCGTGAATGCGGGGATCCCCTCGTGCAACACTTGAGGCTGGAGCAGATAGTGGGGTTCTCTCAATGTGGATCATTTGGTGCCCTTGGGGGGAGGTCCAGATCCGGGGCAGAGAGGGAGGAGGAGGGCTAGTAAATGTCAAAAGCTCTTGGGGAGACCCCATCCTTGGGGCCGCCTGCTGGGGAAGGAACCAGCATCTCCTGATTTCTGAAGCCCTCCCAGCTGCTCACAGGCTGCCAGGGCTTTGTCCCTGAGATTCAACAGTAAGGGAGGATTTGTGTGTGTGCATGAGAGAGTGTGTTTGAGGTTGTGAGTGAATTTGAGTGCAAGTGTGTGAATGTGTTTGTGTGTGAGAATGTGCAGATGTGTGAAGGCAGGGATATGCGCATGTTTGAGTGTGTGTGATGTATATATATGTATATATAAGTGACCTTTTAAGCATGCTCTGTGTGTTGATGACTTTACATGTGATGTGGATGTTGTGTGTTTGTAAGTGTGCATGTGTGTAAGTTTGCATTTATGTGAATGCCTGTTTCATGTGTATGGTTATGTATGTGTCCTGTGTGTCTGTGAATGTGTGTGCATGAGCATGTATGCATGGATGTGCGATGATGCATGCGTGATTGTGTGAGCATGCGTGAGTATGCATGTTGTTTGCATGAGTTTGTGTGCTTGAGTGTGAGTGTTTGCATGTGTGTGCGTGTGTGCGTGAGTGTCTGCATATGCGTGAGTCTGTGTGCATGAATGTATGTGTGTGTCATACATGAATGCATGCCTGTATGTATGTATGACTGTACATATGTGGGTGTGTATTTCCACCCTCCCTGGGTGGAAGCACCAAGGCCAAGCCAGGTGAGAAAACTGTGGGGACAGAACAGTCTCTGAGGCAGTTGCAGCAAGTGATGTATTTGGGTTCCTGCTCCTTCAGAGTTCTTGTTCCTTCTGCCCTTGTATCTTGTCCTGTGCAGTAAAGAGCTGAACCCACTTGCTCCCTGCAGCCACCCTGGAAGGTCTGCTCGAGCCTAGGGCTGGTGCAGGCTTGGCCTGCCCAATGCCCTCCCCCATGGCTAGCCAGAGGCTCTCTTGCACACAGAGGGAGAGAGGGAGCTGTTTTCTTTGTCAGGCTTCACAATGGCTTTATTTTGGGCAAAGTTTTCATCAAAGCAATGGGAAGATCAAATGGATCTTGTTCAGTGCAGAATCTTTTCAGGGAAAAGAAAGGCTGCCTTGAGCCCCCTCTCCCCTCCCTTCTCCAGCAGCCATCGGTGGGCACAGGCCAGGTATAGGAGGATCCAGGTTGGGTATCTCTACCAAGTGCTATCTGTGCTGGCCTCCAGAGACACTGCTACTCCTTGGAGACACACGAAAGGGCACATGCCCTACTGTGCCCTGACCAGGACTGTCAGAGTCACACCAGTAGCCTGTCTGCCAGCACTGCCGGTGTCTGATCTGCCTCCATGCCAGTGTCAGCTCTGCTCCCAAGGGGCACTGGTGGGTTCCTCAGAAATACACCCTGCATTTAGGACTCAGTGGGGCTAACTGAATGTGTGACAGAGGTATGAATCCCTGCATGTGGAAGCTCCATGGCGATCCTTCCAGAAACGCCCGTTCACTCAGATCAGAGACTCCATTCCTATGACCAGAGGACCAGAGGCCCTCTTTTCCCCCTACTAGCCAGTGATCCAGATGCAGCCCCCAGAGAAATCCTCACCCTCTGAGCATGTCTAAGCTCAGAAGCCACAGTGGCCTCGGGAGTCAGAACTGTATGGAGCAAAGGAGTTCTCAGTGCCCTGGACAGGAGCATCAGCTGGCATAGCATTGAGCTTCCTCAAATTGCTCAAGCAGGATCTCACGACCCTACAACCCCACCTGGATCCTCCCCAAAAGCAGGTCTTGTCAGAACATGCATCCCATATACCCAGTACTGACCCCAGAAGCGTTGGGCCCAGGCAATGTGGGAGCCATCAAGTCATCCCACCTTGCAGAAAGACTACCCCCATACCTGTGCTGCCAGAAACATCCTGAAGCCTTGGAGAACCCCATTTGCCTCGTAGCCCAAAGTCCTCAGCTCAGCCTGAGATGGAATCTCCTGAGCTAGAATGATATCACATCTTTATGAGGGATGCCAGACAAGTCCCCACTTCCCAGCTCCACAACAGCCTCCTCCTGTGGGTTCCCTCAGAGGGCTGCACCGGGCCAGGCTCCCCAATCCTACTTCCCTCCCCTCTGCCTCCAAGTACATCAGTGTCCAATCTCCACTGCACAAGGCCCTGCATCAGCATTTCAAACATGCCACCCAGCAGAAGATATTCCTGTGCTCCCTGAAGACTCATCTCTGGTGCTGACCAGCATCTCCTGCCAAGGGGCTGGTGGGCACAATTGTGTCTGCCCTGGGATGGTCCCCAGCTTGTGCCCAGCACCACATAACCCTTCTCCCTGAGCTTCTCTGCCTGGATTGTTGGGCACTGGTGTCTCTGAGCCTCCAAGGTGTCTCTTAGCTGAGGCCCAACGGGGCAGGCTGAGATCTAACACCACCAGCAGAGACCCGCTCCATGGGCTTTGTGCAGAACAGAAGTGGAATGTTCCTTCCGGGGAACTAAAGTGGGCCAAAGCAGCTAGAGCACTGGCCCAGCGATGTCTCTGTCCACACGCCCAGCCTGCGTTCAGGCTGCCGCAGCATGAGGCTTTCTGCCAGCCACCACAGAGCAGGGCAAAGGGTCCTAGTAATCAAGTGCCTGTCCCAGATCCGAAAGTTTTGAAGAGTGAAGGAGAGAGTGTGTCAGAGACCGCACCAAAGCCAAAAATATATTTGTGTGTGTGCGTGTGAGGAGAGGAAACAGTTTGAGATGCTGTAAATTAGGCCAGAGAGATAGTAAGTAGGTTTAGGCATCACCTTGCACATAGCAACCAGAGTTTAATCTCGGGTACCATATCGAGTCCCCCAAGCACCATCACAAATGATCCCTGGGCACAGAACCAGGAGTAACCCCTGAGCACAGATGGGTTTGGCCCAAAAGACAAAGATTAATAAAAATAAAATGAAAGTTGCACATCCGTTTCAAAGGAGGCACCACAGAATAGATACTAAAAAGAAGGTTCTAGAACGTGGGATAAGAGCATATGAAGAACTGTTGGGCATATCTGTTCCTCCTCCGCTGATGGCAGAACCTGGTTCTACATCCTGTGATGCTGACATGGACAAACAGCTCTGAGGGCTCAGCTATTAGTGCTCTTCTATTAGGGCTCTCCTATTAGTGCTCATCTATCATTCGTTAGCAGCTGGTGCAGGACAGACGTTTTCAGGGCTGAGCACTCGGGGGCAGAACAGGAACAGTGGATCCTCATCTGTGCACAAGTTTCTGTCCCCCAGGGGTCTCCTAGCAGGACACTATCTGGCTCAGCCGCACTATGGCCAGGTCCTGAGAAGGAAGGAGAAGCCCAGGCCATGTGACTAAGGCGTACCAGGACCAGCATTTAGCCACCAAGCTCATTTCTGTGGTCATGGCTCCCACAGTCTTCAGGAAAAGATGTTTGGTGAGAGAATCTGCCCGTCTTGCCTGCACTAGCCAGGCTTCTTCTGGCTAGGACGCTCCTCACACAGTCAGAACTGGCAGTTTGTGACCCACCCTGTGCCTGGAAGACTTTCAAACAAGAACCCACCTGGGATGCCTGGGACCACCTGGGATCCTCCTGGGACCATCTGGGATTCTCCAAGGATCCTCCTGGGACTACCTGGGATCCCCCTGGATCCTCCTGGGACCCTCCAAGGATCCTCCTGGGACACTTCTAAAGTCCTTCTGGGACCCTACTGAGATCCTCCTTGTACTCTTCAAGAATCTTTCTGGGCCCTCCTGGGATCCTGGGTCATGAGATATTTCTAGGATCTTCCCAGATTGTCCTGGGGCCCTCCTGGGATCTCCAGATCCTCCTGATCCACCCCAGGCATGGCAGACAACAGACTGTATTCTCCCACTGTTCAGACACGGCCAAACATGCACACAGCCCACCCCCAAAACTGGTGGTGGCCAGTGGGCACCACTGTCCCCAGCGTGGGCCACCTGGGCCTCGTGTCCCCATCACAAGAATTCTTGGCCTGGGTCTCTGCCACCTACACTTCTTCCACCTGGGCTGGCTTGTCTCATATCCCTGATGTCCCAGGAGCAGGCCTGTGTTTTACCAAGGTGACCTTGTCTTCTCTTTCAGAAGTTGTATACCAACACCCTTTCACTTCCAGAATCGCCCCTATCCAGCTGCCCATCCCATCCCCAGGTGGCCTTTTAGGAGTTCTTTCCCTATCCATCATACATGGAGTCCAACTCACCAAGTCCACAGTGTTCTGTGCTATTTGCTGTGTTGTAACTGACTCTCTGCACAGTGCTCTGTGCTGTTTGTCTGTTGAAACTCACTCTGCAGTGATCCATGATCCATGCTGTTTGCTACTATATCTGACTCAGCCCAGGGCTCCATCCTATTTGCTGTTATAGATGACTCTCTGCACAGTGCTCTATGCTGCTTTTTATAATAAATTATTCTCTGCACAGTGTGAGGGCTGTACTCTGACTGCATCGGGCAGCAGTGTACAGGGTAGCTATGAGGCCCCAGATGCTACTTCCCCTTCCTTCACTTATAGGCAAGTCTTCTGGGGAGCCAAAGACTCTGGTCATATTCTGTGGGAGCCCCATAGTACCTCAGAGCTGCAGGGGGTTTCTCACCTCAGTGCCCAGCATGACTGTCCCCTGCGTAGGCAGACACTCCTGATGGCAGTGCCAGCCTCTGCCTGCCCCCTGCAGATGAGCTCTGAGCCCTGCGCAGATCCTGCACTGCTGAGAGGTAGAAGCAGCTCATGCTGGGTATCAACCTGAACAACCAGCCTATAGCTCACCCCACCACCCCAATAGTTGCACCCTGTGGTGTGCCGTTGTCTCTAAGTTCCTCTGAAATACACCTTGTGACTAGGAGGGACATCCAGGAAGTCATCGCCAAAGTCACGAGTGGTTTTCTCTCTTCTCCTCAGGGCTTCACTGGATCCGGTTTGGGTCCCTGACCCACTAGGGTTCAAGCTCATAAACAATAGAAGGTCTGTCAGGTCCTTCTGGTGTGATGGCCCAGTGTCCCCGGCACCTATATTCAGTGACTGTCCTTTCTCTCCTCAACACCCCACTTCATTATCCCAGATCCCATGCTCTGGGCAGACCCTCTGCTCTGTCCCTCAGTCTGTTTGCCTGTTCCATAAACAGTTTGAAGCAGCCCTTTCAGAACTGCCCCTGTTGCAGTTCTAAGCAGACTTGTAGGGGAGACCAGAAGCCCAGAGAGAGCCCAGAGGCTCATGGAGCACCCAGCAGTCCTCTGGAGTCAGCCCAAGGAGCCCAGCCCCTCATTTGGTCTGTGAAGTGGGAACTCCTCAAATATGCTAGTGTGGAGGGAGCCCCTCCTTCACTTTCTGCAGCTAGCCCTGACCATCGTCTGCCACCCAGGGACAACCCCGCTCGAATCGCTCACATCCTACGCAGTTTGTCTGTATTTAATTAGGATCACAACAAGCTTTCAGAAGCTGTTTCCTTGCATAGGAAACTATCTTTGTTAAACTTGAGCTCCGCACATGCTGGCGCAGACAAGATGTAGCAGCACATCCTGGTGGAGAGGAAATTCTCTCTCCTCGGCTTCTGTCCCTGCAGAGTGGCCTGACCTGAGCAGGAGATGTTTCTCAGTCCAAGTCACCAGCATCAAACAGCAGGCAGAATGACCTCTTGCAGGAGCAAAAGACCTCCAGATTATGAGCAGTTCAGTATAATGGTCAGGGACAGTCGGATCAGAGCTGAATCAGGGACCCCGCAGGCAAAAGAACTTCTGGGTGAGGCCGGAAAAATAGCATGGAGGTAAGGCTTTTGCCTTTCATGCAGAAGGTCATTAGTTCGAATCCCGGCATCCCATATGGTCCCCTGAGCATGCCAGGAGCGATTTCTGAGCGTGAAGCCAGAAGTAACCCCTGAGCACTGCCAGGTGTGACACAAAAACAAAAACAAAAAAAACTTCTGGGTGCCAGGAACAGTTGCAAAAGCTCAAACATGGTGTCCCTGAGCCCTGCTGGCTGTGTCTCATTGGCCCTCGTCCCAGGGGACACCACAAGCCATGTCCAATCCACCACCCTGACTCACCCCAGTTTCTGCAGATCAAGTGTGCCCTGGCTCTGAGAGTCATGGGCCCCTTGCTGAGGGTGAGCTGGAGAGCTTTAGGGGGTTTCTATGTATGCTTATGGGCAGAGGATGGACATTCAGGATCAGCTGGTCCCTTTTAGCACCAGACCCTGGTCTGCAGCACCCTACATCCAGCATGCACCCAGGTTCCTATGTTGTGATGGTCTTGGTCACACAATTCCCCTTCCAGAGATAAGCTAGTCACATGGCAAGACGCAGGCAGATGTATGAATCAGTTCAACAAGCCAGTCAAGGACAATGAGGGACATGGTGTTTGTGGCCCCAAACATCAGACCTGAGGCAAGATGGGTCCTTACAGCATTACAGGAAGGTGCTGTGCAGCTCTGAAGGAGGTGATGCTCCCAGACAGCTGAGACCTGGGGGACCCTGCAGGGACATCACAGTAGGGCTTAACCTATAAGTGACTCACACAGGGGAGGTGGCTGGAGACACACACATGCATGGCAGTGATGGTCCCTGATTCTGCTGCTGCATCTGGCTGGCACTGAAGCTCTGAGTGTCCAGGGTCTGGGCCACCACTGTCCAGGCAGAGATGGATACAAGTGTTCAGGAAGGCTGCGCCCACCGGTGGCCACGTGTTCGTGACCAGGACCATGTGCAGCTCTCGCCTGTCGCCATCCCTAGAGCATCCATGAAGTGTGGCAGGAATATGAGACTACAGTGTCCTGCGGGCGTGGGGACAGCTGAGAAAATTGGGCCGGCCCTGGCCTGGCCTGGCCTGGCCTGTCCTTCCTCGCACACACGTGACAGCTGCTATGCTCACCCAAGATTGATGGGCCCTATCAGCACCCTGCAGCTTTTGTTTCTTATCACCTAAATGCCATTAGACCTTTTTCTAGTTTCACGCAAATTAACTGCTCATCAGTTCCATGATTGCAAAAGCTCGCAGCAGCTGTAGCTTTCAGAGTATGATTACTTTGAGTCTATTTGGGCCCAACTCCCCAGCACATGGTCCCCCCTTTGTTCGACTCAATTGATTCATTCCTACCGGTTTACAACCAGTCATTCATTCCACTTAACTGTGCACACAGCCTGCGGCGGCCCGGCCACCCCCCACCCCGTCCCGCCTCTCTGCTGCCCGCTGCCTCCTGTCTGGTGCTGTCCCATTAGGGGGGCTGGGGGACAGCGTTGTGAAAGTCTGAGTGAGCAAGGGGAAGGGGGGAGAGTGGATGAGCAGAACAGAACGCTGCTTTGAAGAAAGCCTTGATGTTATCGCTCCCACATATCATGCACCGTCGATCAGAAAGATGCAGCTGCGACCTGGACACACTGGGGTACTAGATACTTGTACCTGGATACAAACTAGAATTCTCATCTACTCAAACCTAGACACATTGGGGTATTCAGATGCTCATGTCTACACAGACTATAGTACTCAGATACTCCTGTCTTAGCACTGGCTATAATACTCAGGCACCCAGGTTTAACACAGACTGTAGCACTCAGATACTTGTGTTTGTACAGACACCGTAGGACTCAGATATCCATGTTTTGTGTGTATGCACAAACTGTAGTATTCATATACTCATGTCTATACACAGAATACAATAGTGAAATACTCATATCTGTACAGATTGTGGTTCTCACATACCCATGTCTAAGCACAGGCTGTCATGCTCATATACTATGTCTGTGGCATTGACTGTTGTCCTCGTGGACTAGTCCTATCTCCATCCATCTCCATCCATCACATATCCAGTATGTGATCATACTGGATCACATGTTCATATGCTCATACTGGCTGGATTATGGTACTCATGTACTCGTACCAGTAGCAGAGATTTCTGTCCTCATATGCTCATGCTCGTGGCCAGCAGGAGTAATCATTTATTTGTAGCACGGAGCGCCGTGCTGAGTGTGCAGACACGCATGTACTTGGATGCTCGTGGAGAGCACTGGCAGTCACCAAGCTCGGGAGAATGTCCTTAAGTTTTCTTCAAGGTTCTGGAGATTGAAACAGCATCTTCAGCCTAGATGTGAGAAGGCTCTGACTTCCCTCGCTTTAGTTCCTTAGAAAGAGCCTCGTTTTGTGTTTTAGATTCTATTGGTCTAAGACTCTGAAGGAGCCAGATTGTAATACCTGGGCCATCAGCACATGTCTGGTTGTGGTTCCCCGAGCCATGAGGTTTACAAATCTGTACCCCCGGTTGCCTTGCATACAGCTGATCCAGGACGAACCTCAGTTAAATCCCCGGCATCCCATATGGTCCCCCATGCACACAGCCTGGCGTAACCCCTGAGCATCACTGGGTGTGGTCCCAAAACAAAACAAAATAAAGAAACAAATATGTACCCTACATCTAAGTCTCAGGCACTGACCTTGTCACTCCTTCAAGACTCCCTGAAACTGTCTAATTCAGAGCAGCCCCTTAGCTGACACCCAGAGGACAGACATATTGCCCACATCCTGCTTCTCTGTCCATCTTGTCTCCCCAGAAATAGACCCACAGGATGAGTTCTCTCCTGCCTTGGCTTCCTGTCCCACTGGAAGAATTGTATTTCCTTCCAGGAACACCACCTGTCAGATGGCACCATGATCACTTCAACACTGATTCTAGTAACGACTCTCCCTGGGAGATCCACCCTGCTAAGCCATTCTGAAGTGTACTGCAGCATTGCTCTTTGTAGCACTGCTGGGTGTGAACATTGTCACTGACGGAGCACTGGGCAAATGGGGCATTTCCAACTGTGGTATACTCCATATGGTATTGCTGGGCGGAGCACTGTTGCAGATATCATATTGCTAACGGTAGCATTGCTACATTAGTATTAGTGACTAAAACCCCATCAGGCAGTATTAATGGGTATAGCTGTGATGCACATTCAATATTATTGACTGGATCTTTATTGCACAAGTGTTCTCAGCTGTGGCATTGTTGCACATACAGTTTTTCTGGCTGGAGCACTGTTGCATTACAGTGTTGGTAACTAGACCAATGCACAGATACAGTATTCCTGACTATGGTATCATTGTGCACACAGTATTTCTGGCTCTAGTGTTGCTGTGTAAACAGAATAGTGGATTGAATATTGTACACAATAGTATTAGTGACATTAGCCTGGTTGAGGAACCATACTGATGGCTGCAGCCTTGTGTGTATACAGTATTGGTAACTAGTGTTACACCCACAATATTGTAGATATATCAGTACTCCTAATTAGCATTGAGTCATGCAGTATTTCTGTATCTAATG
Source organism: Suncus etruscus (assembly GCF_024139225.1). Classification (NCBI taxonomy): domain Eukaryota; kingdom Metazoa; phylum Chordata; class Mammalia; order Eulipotyphla; family Soricidae; genus Suncus; species Suncus etruscus. The sequence goes on along the minus strand of NC_064854.1, from coordinate 15,126,177 downwards.
TGTTAGTGATAGTAGTCTTATGCACATGCAAGAGAGGTGACTTCAGTACTGTTTCCCATACAGAGCTGCTGGCTGTGGTGTCCTTGTACACACTATGTATTCCTGGTTATGATATGCTGGCATACACAGTATGCATTACTGACTGTGGTATCTTTTCACATTCAGCATTATTACTGGCCTGATGTCCTTATACACTCAGTATTATTACTTGCCATAGTGTCCCTGTACACTTGATATTATTCCTGGTCATCGTGTCCTTGAACACATAGTATGCAATATTGGCGGTGGTGTCCTTACACACACAGCATCAGTGACTGTGCACCTGGTCCATGCATGTGCAGATCCAGTAACCATCTGTACTTTACTACCTGCAGAGCTGACTTCAGGGACTCATCTGTGTGCCCAACTATTGAGACCCCTGATCTCTCCTTCTTTGGGGGAGGTTTTTTTGGTGTTTTGTTTGTTTTTTTGTTTGTTTTGGGGGCCACACCCAGTGGTGCTCACGTGCCTCTGCACTCAGAAATCGCTCCTGGCTCCAGGGACCATATGGGATGCCAGGGACCAGATCTGAGTCCATCTTGGGTCAGCTGCATGCAAGGCAAACGCCCTACCACTGTGTACCACTCCAGCCCCTTGATTTCTCTTCTTCTGTCCTTTTCCCACATATCATTATTACACCCAATTCTATCTCCTCCTTCATATGTTTCATTAAACATCTGTATGAAATAGGTGCTTTGAAGATTATTTATATTATTTATTATATTATTATTATATTATTTATTATTTATAATGCCTCTGGAAGAAGCAGACTGGTGGGAAGAAGGAAAATAGGGGCAGGGAAATGTGGAGGGCAGAGGATACCAGTGAAAGGATCAGTGTGGAAACATGTATGCCTGGGAACCTATCATGAATAACTATGAGTTTATAGTGACTAGCTAAAAACATTAAATTTTAATAGTTAAAAAATGTGCTTTGTGTGAGTTTGAAATGATTGACTGAACTGAAATGTGGCCAGGCACTCCCCCCACATGTCCGACCCACATCTTACATATACATGCCCTCTCCCAGGGGCTCCAGCCCAGGAGGGTTCTGCTGGGAAGCAGACCTCATCCAGCTAACAGGGTGGCGTGTGCTGCTACTAAAACAGATGATTGGCAGCAGTGAATGTGTGGGGGACTCTATGGATGGCCATGGTCCTCAGGGAGTGTGTCCTCACTGAGTCTCAGAGGTCAGCGTGACCTTGGAGCTCAAGCAGCCAATTCCATCGCCTCATTTTGCAGGTGTGGATATAATGACCCTGAGGCCAAACAATTTGCCCAAAGTCAGGGAGTGAATTTATCGCGGCCTGTCCAGGGCTGGGCTCCCTGGTCCCTCCCCTTCCTGTGAACTGGATGGCCGGGCCATGAGGACCTAGAGAGAGCCCAGCCCAACCGCAGTGCCACGTCCTGCCCTGCTGGACATACCTTGTGTAGACAAGACTAGCAGTGCACCAAGTGGGGCCCTAAAGGGGCATGATGGGGACACCGAGCCCTAGCAAGGACCTGCCGCCCACAACTCCTTCAACTGCCCTCTGCCCTTCACTCTTGGGCGCCACAAGCTGAAGGTGCTGTCAGCCCCTGCTCCATGCATGCATGCTCCATGCATCTCCTGGCATGGGAGGTGGAGTCCACCTTTCCCCTCACCCCACAGGACTACCCTAAGCCGCCAAGCACTGCCTGCACCTACATCCCAGAAGGCCAGAAGCCTGAAGCTCCATCCAAAACTCTCTTCTCTCCGAACAAGCCTGGCTGTCCTGCAGCTGTTTGTAAAGGCTCCAGCAAATATTTTGCAGCTATGGGGAGAAGCTGTGGGGAGAAGCGACACTTGTCAGGGGCTCAGGGAGGGACACACCAGAGCAGCTGGCCCAAGAGGCCTCTGGCAAGGCCAGTTCCAGAAGCCGCAGGATTGAGCCCAGCGTGGTCAGGACAGAGCTGGCCCTAATGAGCTCTGGATCATGTGACTGCCAGGGCCACGGAGACCCTGATCCCTCGGGGGTGGGGGGTTTCACTCCCGACGCTGAGGGCAGCTTCCCGCAGTCAAGCACAACACATCCAGGGAGACCCTACAAAGGCAACATCTTGTATTGCGTGGAGAAAGCTACCGAGTGAGCAGAAATGCCTCCGATTTGCGCTGCTCCCACTGGGCTCAATGTGGACTTGCTGGGCCTCAGGTGCGGCTGCTGGGCCCCGTGGGAAGCTGTTGGGCCCCGTGTGCAGCTGCCAGCCTGTGTGTCACTCTCTTCAGGTGCCGTGATTTATGAGACTGGTGATGGCGGATGTCCTGCAGGAACATTCAGCACCAAAGCCTTCGCCAGCATTCGCTCCCCCTGCCGTGTGGTGCCCCTTCCTGACCCTGCCGCCCCACATCTCAACGCCTGCTGCCTCAGAGTGTTTTCTGTTCTTTTACTACCTACTTCACATGCCGCAAATGCTTTTATCTCTAACAGGCCTTTCCATACAGCCGAGGCAGTGCCCAATCCCACTCACTGGGCAGCTCGTCCCAGTCACGGCCACCAGGCCTGGCCTCTTCCCTGGGGAAAACCAAGCCACTGCCTCCAGACAGGTAGAAATGGCATCACTCGCTTCTCTCAAACAGCTGCCGTTTCTAAATGCAAGATTTATTTCCCAGACTATCTCCGGTATTATCTACTGAAATGAAAACGTGTTTATCCGTAAAGATGTTTACCAGAAACCCCATTTATAATTGGGCATACAATTTTACTTACAGTGTATGACAGGTATATGACTTCAGCCTAAACATGCCGAATTTGAACACCCACATGATCGCTTAAACGTGGCTAAGTGGGACTGCGCACGTATGGTCCTTGTAGGCATGTGCGCCAGTCTGACATCTGAGGGAGACAGAGAGAGACAGGGCGGTGTGGGGGCCACGAATCCTGACTAATTACCGTGTGACAGTCCAGTTAATGTTTGATCCATCATCCTGCTCTTTCCAATAAGACGAGATCATGAAACCTACAGTTCCAGATTTAATTCTGTCCCCGACACCCTGTGCAAATAATTCCTCACATAAATGCAAAAGCATTTCCTCTGTTAAAATCTCATTTCCAGTGTGTAGGTTGATACATGACAGCGAGCGAAGAAGCCCAACAGAGGCCGAGAGAGGCATTTCAGGGCCCATGGGGACCTTCAGACCTGGTGCCGAGAGGGTCAAGACCCTGAGCACTGCCTAAATGAGCCCAGGACTCACAGACCAGCCAGTGTGGGTTCACACAGAAGGACAGGTACCTCTGTGCCACGTTGGGGGAGGGACTGAAGGCTATGGATGAGGCTGGAGACTCTCCTAGACAGGACAGACATGGGTAGAGCATGTTCAGAGACAAACACGAACATCTCCAGTGGGGTCAGGTACCCCTACGGTGGTTGTAGGTGCAGACAGGTATAAAGTTAGGTGTAGGTTCAGACCCAGGCAGCAGTGTAAGCAGGCAGCAGTGTGGACAAGCAGGGCAGCAATGTGGGCAGATTAGCAGTATGGATGGGCTGCAGTATGGATAGACAGCAGTATAGACAGGCAACATGTAGACAGACAGCAGTGTGGATGGGCAAGGCAGCCAGGATTTGGGTAGGTCCTGCATGGGGCCCTTTGTGCTGTTTCCTGAGCCTAAAGCTCTATATACCGTGAGCTCTCAGGCCTGTGCTGCACTGCATAATTGCCCTGATCCAGGATCCACGGGTCACCATCCCTCAAGGCTGGTGCCTGTTCCTGGCCTGAACACCGGGAACTTATCCTCTCAGGCCTTCAGCAGAGACAAGGCAGATGCAACCCTGTACCCTTCAGTTTCTACCAGGAAAGAGGCAACCAGATCAGGGTCTCCCTTTCTGGTGGGGCAACGGGGCCAGCAGATGCCCCTCCCAGCTGAGAGGATTCAAGGGAGCCGCATGCACCTGCGTGCAGCCATATACCATGACTCCATGATCAGCTGCTCTGCTGGTTCCAGCACAAAGGGGATCTGATCAGGACAATGGCTGCCCCAGAACTGGCCCAGGGGATTGCTCTATCAGCCCCACAATGGCGAGTGTGTGGGTCCCCTTTGACTCGCCCTGGGGTGCACCTAACCATTTGGTTCTGTGCAAACTTGGAGCAGGGCACAACGGACTTGATCCAACTGCAGAGCCTTCCTGATCCTTTGCTCTGCTTCAGTCCAGCATGTCCCCACAGTCAGCACTACTATCCACACCCTCACTGGGCACCCACCAACCCCAAACCCTCACCACGCAGGTGTCTGGTGCCCCCCTCCCAAGAAGCAGGGTCCCCACAGCAGAGGATCCATTTTCCAATTTGGTGTCCTTCCACTGATAAATTAACAGATGTCCATTGATTTCTCTACCCTCCAGCCCTGTTTACACCTGACAGGCCATACTTTATAGCTGAGCAGCTATTTGAAGTTATAAACATTATAATTAGCAATTTTTTAATTAGGCTGACAATTAACAGGAGATTGGCGAAGCTGCTAATTTGACATGTTCTGCACTCGGAAGTGCTTGTGTTAACCACGACTTCAGTGAGTGCGGCTAAACAGAGCCCGGGGTCTGGAGAAACCAGTCTCAAAGCACCCAAAACCCACTCCAACTGCACCCCGCACTCCACCTGCTGACAAGCCCTTCTCTGAGCTGCACCCACCCTTAGTGCCACGGCTCCCCTAGAGCTCCTGCACAGAAGCCAGATTCTGTACAGGGGGGCTGGACCTCCACAGCTGGGGCTCACCTTAGCTGTAGCACCCATGGCCAATGGTCCCATGCAGATTCTGTGGGCTTCCCTGGGGCCTTCCCATCAAGCTTGTCTGCTCTGGGACCTTAATGCCCAGCACCTAGGCAGACTATGAGCCTCCTGGGCTGGCTCCTGGAGTATGGACAGAACTGGCATATCCACCAATGACAGACAGGACCACTCAGATGTGCCTGACAAGATGCACAGAAACTGTCTCCTACTGAGGTTTGCCGGAGGGAAGAAGCCATGAGTGCTGAGTCTCTGGAGGCACTCCTGGACCACTCATCCTGGAGCAGAGACTGGAATGGAGACTCACAGCCCTGCCTTCCTGTGACCTGCCATGGAACTTAGATTCTTGCTTTCATCAATTTTTGGATTCATTTGAAAATGTGGACTTGAGGACAACTTGCACCCAGGAGTAGAGTCTGGTTCTGCCAGCTGCTGGATTTCTGTGACAGGAGGAGCCAGGGCTCCTGGGAGCTAGAAACCTTGTCAGGAGGCCTGAGCATCTCTGGCCCTTGTTCAAAAACAAAAGACTTTTGTCTCGGGGGTCAGTACCAATCAATAGGGCCACAGAGTCACATGGGAGATCTAGTCTTTGTTTTTTTAAGAAATCCTCATATTGTGTGATCCAAAGAAGCTGTACCAGGCCTCATTCCCCTCAGCAGTGCATGGGAGGCTCACAGACATTCTTGGGGAAGGTCCATGCAGAGCTGGGCTGCTGCCATGTTGAGTGCTGAGTGCTAAGTGTAGAGTGAGAAACTTCCCAGGTGATAGCAGCGGGGCTGTGGTGTCACATGGCACAGGACTGTGCGGTCACAGGAACGAGGAAACCACGCGACTCACTGCTGCCCAGATGGAATGACAGGATCTCGTGTCCAGTCAGAAACACAAGGACAAAGTCCAGATGCATCACTGACCTGTGCTAGGGGAAGCAAGATGTCTCTGGAATGGTCAGAGTGCTGTCTGAAATAGGACATGATGCCCTGGGCAGGCTCTGGCTTCCTCTGGCCCAGCATAGATCTGATGCAAGGGCACATTGAAGGGAAATTGGAGGGAGAGATTTAATGCAGGAGAGGTTTGAGGTGGGTCGAGTCAGTACTTATGTGGTGTGTGTGTGTGGTGTGTGGAATGTGTGTGTGTGTTTGAATGGTATATCTATGTGATGTGTCTGTGGTATGTATGTGTTTTCACTATGTAGCATGTATGTCTATGTGTGTGTATGTGTGTCTCCCTGCAAACCCACCTGAGCACATTCCAGAGCACCAGCCTTCCTATAAACCTACCCCATGTACGAGTGCACAAGGAGCTGGGGTACAGTAAAGCCCCATGCATCCACCTGGTAGGAGCCCCTTCTTGACCTCTCCGTGGCTCCTTCATGCCATCTAAAGGTGCCTGCTGTCTGCGACATAGCTTAGCCTGCCTGCGTGGGGGCTGCAGGATCCAGACTCACTTCCTTGCAGGCCAAGGCAGCCGAAAGGGAAACAAGGGCAGAGGTGCCTGCCAGGCTAGGCCAGCTCCTCCCCAGCCACTATGGTGCAGTCACTGCAAAAGATATAGCCTGGTGTGCCCTGAGTACAAGGGATTGCGGGTCCCATGATCGCTTTCTGGCTGGAATGTGATTGGGCCCATCCGGCGGTGCTGCTGGGAGTGGATCCCGGGCACAGGAGCTATTTGTCATGGGGGCAGCTGACCGCACACTGGCACCCCTGGGCCTGCTGCTGCCCATTAGCCACCCATGGGGACCTGGGCAGCTGGACACCCAGGCAGCACCCCCCCTCAAGCCTCTCCAGCCCTTAGCATGCCCTCAGGTGGGGTGTCCCAGCAGGGACTAGCACATGGAAGGCAATAGGGTCTCATCCTCACAGTACCCCAGAGTTGTGTCCTTGTTGATCACTGTCACTCAGGCAGGTCACAGCAAGGCTGCCACAGGGCAAATGTCTCAGCCCCCCCAGAGCCAGCCCATGTCAGGGCAGAGTGACGAGTCAGGGATGGTCAGGGATGTGTCAGAACAGGTTGCGGGCCTGAGCTGGTATCTGGGCACCTGGGGTGTGAAGTGATCTGGTGGGCAGTGGTGCTCTTTAGTGAGAGGTACCTGGGGTGGGGGTTAGAAGTGAGCCAGATGAGACAGCAGTGCCTAGGAACTGACCCTCACACTCCCAAGCTAGAGTGGCACTGTGTTGGGTCAGACTTGCCCTGGCAACTGACTCTCGCCACCACCACTGGCCTATCCTCATGGCTCCTCTCAGGAAGACCCCTGGGGGGGCGTTGGAGGCAAAGAGACCCTTGGAGTTCAGACATACTGGGCTGAGTTAACTCACAACTCACTTCCTCTGGGTCTCCTTGGAGTCCACACTCTGATGGGCAGCCTCCTGAGCCATAAACATCAGAGTCCACTTGATGGACAGCACCCCAAATATCAGAAACCATGCGAAGAACAATGCCCCAACATCAGATTACATGATGGACAGTGCCCCAAACATCAGAGACCATGTGACAGACTGTGCCCAGACTTTGTCTCTAGGTACTTGCCACTTTCCAGTAACTCCAAAGCTTGGCAGAGACATTGGCAAGTATTGGCTCCTGTTCTGCATAGAGCACTGCTTCAGGGGCCTTTCAGGCAGCATCCCCCCTCACTGCCTCTCTCTCAGGCAGGTTTGTTTCTGGCCCCAGCCTGCAGCACCTGACCCAGCAGGGGTAACTGAGCACTGTCGATAAACTGTGAGCCATTAGGGACTCAGCACCAGGCCCTCAGCAGTGCCTGAAGAAGACTTGGTGGACAGAGAATGCCCAGAGGCATGGCCTGAGCAGTGAGACATTCTCAAGCAGAGGTTCACCTGAGGGTCCTCAGAAGAAACTGGAGTGCACAGTGCACCCCTCAATGTGTATCAGCCACTAGTCACTGTCCTTGGCTCCTTGGCTGCCCCCAATCCCCTATTGGCTGCTTTCGGCCAGACTCTCAGGGTCAAAGATCTGGTGATTTTACAACCATAACCCAGAGAAATAGCTGCTGGCCTGGAGCTGGCAGACACCATCTTTTAGAGTCTCAACCCTCCTGTCATAAATGTAAACATTCAAAAGACAAAAGTGCTAGCCTCAAGCCTCTGAGCAATGCGTGTGACGCCAGAGCAATCTATCATTCTCCCCGAGACGTCGCCTCATGGGCCTCCTGCCCTCCTAAACACCGCAGGGCCACTGCTGGCAGGAGGCCGCACGGGCCTTTCGCGCTCAGACAAGAAAAATTGCGTGTGCGTCGGCATTATCATTGACTGTCCACTCCGGGCTCGTGCTGGTGGGACAAGACAAAGCTCTAGTGACAGCGCTGGAGCAGCCGCATGCTTCCCTGTCAGTGCCAATGATAACCTGTGTCACCGTGGAGCGCCTTCTGCTTCCCAAGGGAAGGAGCGAGTTCTCCCGCCCCTTTGTCCTTCTCTCTGCTCCCCTAGCCAAGCCCGGGAGCCAAGTGAGGTGATAGATGGAGGCAGCTAAAAATAGTTTGTTTTGCATGTAACATACAAGCAAGTGAATAATTCTCCTCCATAAGCAAGAGACCCGGGGACAGGCAGAGCTTGGTGGCAGTGGCAGAGAAGGGACAGTGATGGAGCGCTGCCCCCAGCTCAGTAAATCAGTTGTGGCATTGCCTGGCATGTTCGCAAATGCTGCCGCTGCCAGTGGGGGAAAATAGCAAAGCCCTGGAGAAACACTCCCTGCATTTAAAAATTATACCCCAGCCCTTTGCGGCTGACACGGGGAATTTGACCATTTATCCTCGGCCGGTGCACAAGGGGAGTGGAGCCACATCCCCCTGGAGCTGTAGTTCCTAGCTCTGCCTTTCAGGCAGCCTGGAACTTTCCTACTCCTGAGCCCGGTTGCTTCGTGCTGCGTGGAGACCGAGCAGCAGCCCAGGCGGCCATTCCCAGCTCACAGAGCATTCAGCCCTTCCAGGAAAGATCTCCGGAGGCCCATTGGGCCTGTCAGCCGCCTCGAAGCTCTGTCTTAAGATCCTTGAGCTCTTTAGATCTGTGCTCAGAGACCAAAGCCCCTTCTGTCCGCCTGAGCCCTTGGCTCAGCAAGATATTCAATGAGGCGGGGAGGGCAGAGCTCTGGGGGACAAGGAGCTGTTCATGCCACCCACTGTGGGGGTTAGTGAGCTGCGAGTGGGGTCAAGTGTGCACTGTGGCACTGCTGGGTTGGAGAAGGGTTTGGGGGTATTAGGTTGCTTTCATAAAACTGAAGGGGGGTCCCTCTGCTGTCCATGATGCTGAATGTGGACCAGGTGCGCTGTTCTTGGTGCTACTAAGGGCTACATCCAGCCGTAACCCAGCAGGGGTTCTGTGTTGCTGTCTGTGATGCTGAATCTGGGCCAATTGTTCTGTCTGTGGTACTGCCATGGGCAGGTCTGTTTCTGTGGTATGGGGTTGCTGTCAGTGGTACTGAACTGGGCCACATGTTCTGTTCATGGCACTGACTGTGGCCACTGGTGTGCTGTCCATGGTAGTGACCCTGGTCAGCTTGTTTCTATTTGTGAGTCGCTGTCCGTGGTGCTGAACTGTGTCAGGTGTGCTGTCCTGGTACTATGCAGTGGTCCTCAAACATTTTAAACAGGGTGGCCAGTTCACTGTCCCTCAGACCATTGGAGAGTCAAACTATAGTAAAAACAAAAACTATGAACAAATTCCTTTGCATACCGTATATATCTTATTTGGAAGTGAAGAAACAAAATGGGAACAAATACAATATGTGGCCTGCGAGCCGTAGTTTGAGGACCACTGGTCTAGAGGGTAGGTGAACTGTCTGGACATTGTACAACACTGTGTCCCTAACTGGCCACTGGTGGTCTTCTTGTGGTACTGGCTGCAGCTGGCTGTGCAATCACGGTGCTGAGTGTAAACTGGCCAGGTGAGTACTGCTGTTTGGGCTTGGATAGTGCCACATGTCAAGGAGTGTCTGTGGTCCTGCTGCCTGAAGGTGGGGATTTTCTTGTTTTTTTTTTCATTGTCATCCCCCCTAACCCCATCAGGCAGAATTCACATGTTTGTTTGTTTGTTTGTTTATTTTTTAGTAAACCTCAAGGTAATCTAAGGTTTTATTTTGAGCTGCCTACAAGTGAGCAGGCCTGGGAGCAACCTTCTGTCTCTTATCACATGTGGGTCTGATGTGCTTTGCACAATGGGCAGCCAGGGTGCTTGACCCCAGACTGCACATGGAGGAGAAATAGAGCTATTAACCTCCAGCCTCCAGGTGGCGAGGCTTATGCAAGCAATGACTTTGTACTAAAGCCTATTATCTGCAAAGGGAGATTTCAATACCTTTATTTCTAAAAAATCATTAATATCCCACAAGCAGGTGAAGGGAGTCCATTATCTGTGGTTTTGTTACCCAGAACCAACTATGCTCTGAAAATATATGCACAGTAAGATACTGTGAGAGTGAGAAAGGAGAGAAAGGCAACCTTCACTGTCCTCTTTGTGACTGTGTATGTTACTCATCTCTGATTATTGCTCCACCCCTCTTACTGAGCCTAATCTCTGAATCAAATCTCATTGAAGGCATCTGTGGATATAAAAGAGTGTGTATTCTCATAACATATCCTCATAGATATCACATCCTCACTTTGCCTTGGTCTTACTAGACTTCAGCACTGTCCTCTGGAGACTCGCCCATTTGTAAAGTGGACAGAGATTTCTCTACATTGCTCCCTCCATTTTTGCTGTGCACTTTCAGTGTTCAGGCTGCCTTGTCTTCATCTCCTGCCGGGGAGGAACTCAGACCCTCCCTGTGATCAGGTGTCCAAGTTTCTGCACTGGTTTGCATAACATGGGCATCAGTTGGTGCTGATGGTTAATATGAAGGAAGAATAAACCAGGTAGGATGGTCCTTCCCAGATTTAGAAGGGGTGGTGACACATAGCTGCATTTTATTCTCCCAGTAGCTCCAGACAAGGACAGAGTATGTAAGTTTATGTGTTTGTGAGTGGGATTGTGTGCAGGGATGAATATGTCTGTGAGTTTGCATGTACCCACGTGGTCTTGTGTGTTAGTGTATTGTGAGAGTATTCATGTACAGGAGTGTATGAATGTCATGAGGGTCTGTATAAGTGTAGAGTATGTTAGCAGGGTGTGGATGTAGAAGAGTTTGTGAGTGTATGTGTGTGCATGAGACTGTGAAAATGTGTGTATATTTTTGGGGCCGGAGCGGTGGCACTCGTGGTATGGCGTCTGCATTGCAAACGCTAACCTAGGACGGACCACGATTCGATCCCGGGGCATCCCAGATGGTTTCTCAAGCCAGGAGCGATTTCTGAGTGCATAGTCAGGAGTAACTCCTGAGTGTCAACGGGTATCTCACACACACACACACACACACACACACACACACAGAATAATAAAATGTGTGTGTGTTTAGGTGCGATATGCATGGGTTAATCTGGTATTTTAAAGAATCAAAGGTAAATTGTGCTCATTAGTAATAGGATTGTTCTAGATTGGTTTTTTTCTCTTGCTTCTATTAATTTTATATAAATAGTATAAATAAGGTGATTTTATTCAGATCAAATCATCTCTATTTGAGAAGAAACCACAGGGAAGTAAGTGTTGGGCTACAGCAGACAGATTTGCCATGATGTGTGGAGCAGCCGTTAGCTGTTAAGCACTTTGTTTATGCTCGTTCCACCACCAGCAAGTCTGGAAAGTGGAAGGAGGTCAGGTCTCAGGGTCACGCTCTCTGTGTTCTAGAATATTCTGAGCTAATAGATGCGACAGTCACATTCATTCACCAAGCAGTCATTCAGCATTTTCCTGGTGCAGGCATCTTTGTGTTTTTCAAATGAGGCAGGCAAAACTCTGCTTCTTTTGGGAGCTGATGAATTCATGCAAGTTCTGCCTTGAATTGCTTCCAGTCCAAATCCTCAAAATATGTCATCAATGAATGAATAACTGGAAATATTTTTGTCTAAAATTTTCAAAAAAAAATAGGCTCTATTACATGTCAATTGCCTGTATGGAGGTAAAAAAAATTCAATGACTCACAACTCAGATCCATCTGAGGTACGGAGGGGAGCAACTTTAGCAGCTGGCTAGGAACAAAACAGCTTCCTTGCTGATGATGTGGCAAGTAACTAGTCACAGGCCCATGGTGCTCTCTGGCAGAACTTAGAGCCGAAGGTGGAGGGAGGGACATTTGGAACCTTTCCGTTCTGATGAGCACTTGCTGCAAGCTCATGAAATGCAGATTCTGCCTGTCTGTTCCTTATAAGTGATTCTGTCTCGACCTTCAGTGCTCCTCTGACCCAGAGAAAACATGAATTGCTCCTTTTCTTCAAAAAATAGGCTGAGTAGGGAACGGAGAGATAGCACAGCAGTAGGGAGTTTGCCTTGCACGCAACCAACCCAGGATGGATCACGGTTCAATTCCCGGCATCCCATATGGTCCCCTGAGTCTGCTAGGGGTGATTTCTGAGCGCAAGCCAGGAATAACCCCTGAGTACCCCAGGTATGACCAAAAACACACACACACAAAAAAAAAATAGGTTGAGTAGCCTAAGAGCTGGTGCTGGTTGTCCTTTGGACCTGCCGCTCCTTTCTGTGACTTTGCGAGAGCCAACTATGCTCTCCCAGATTCGTAAGGTATGGACAAACCTTCCTTTTTTGGTGTGGCTGCGTTGAAAGGAGTCACTCCCAAAACTCTTAGAGAGTGTCCACTCCCTGCCCATGCCCTGCCCATGCCGAATAAAGATGAAGTGTCCAAGCTATTTAAACTAGGTTATTTTACATTGCTGATTCATTGCCTCCAGATTAACTACAAGGATATATTGTTCTTTATTATTTAGATTCATTGAATTTTTATTCATGAGTTTAGCTGATTGTGATTCTTATCTTTTAGCCTGCTGAAGGATAGAAATGATCTTTTTTTTCTCTTTTTGGCAGCTATTTTTCTGGGTTCATCATCTACACTGACTTTTATCAGAATAAACCGGGGGCTTGTTTTTGGGTTGGGGAGAGGAAAGACAGCTTTGCCACAGTGGGCAGCAAGAATTGTGTGTAAATAAGTCCCCTTTGGAGACTCCCCTGTCTCAGTTAAGTCCTGGTACTAAAGTGGGTCTGTCTTTTAAAAGGTAATTTTTTTCACTGACATATTTTTAAAGGTAGGTGCTATTCCTAGACTTTTTTAGAGCCTTGGAGGACCATGCAGAAACCCGGGGTGGCAGCCATGTGAATGTGGGGCTATTGCCCTTATTATGTTTGTATGTGTGCAGGACATTTATATGCCGTGTGTGTATCTGTGTGTGCATGTGGAATATTTACCTGATATGTATATAAATATTTGTATGCATCTGTACATGACATTTCTCTACTTGTATCTGTGTATATACCTGTGTGTATCTGTCTGTATGTATGGGACATTTACCCACCATGTGGATGCATGGCCCAGTGCCCTGTGCTCACACAGTCCTAAGTCCCACAGTCATACCCTTGGCATGTAGGTCTGTGGCCTATTTGCCAGCTAGCACACACATCTGAGCTCTTGAAGCTTCATGTTTCTCTCCATAGGACTGTTCTAGCTGCTCTGGGGCTCATTTCTAGACTTGGCACTTCTTCCCCTTTGTAGGAGAGTGGGCCCAGGCTAAGAGTCACCCTTGCCTTCTTCTAACATAGGAGAAAAAAAGCCTTCCGTAACCCAATCCCAGACTTGAAGGAGAGAACCAAGTTTTCATCCCCAGGCTAAAGACAGGTGTGGACACATGGGTTCAGTATTCATTCACACCTGCTGACCACCTGCTTGGGGAGCCCCAAAATGGCACAGGGAGAGGCAGGAGTGTCCACATCTGGGCTCTGGGCCAGGGCCAGTGCATAATTGGGCTGCATTCTGGGGCCATCCTCGCTCTGATAAACAATTCATGCACAGTCTCGGGTCCTGCCTTAGAAACAACGGTCTCTACTTTGAGGACCCCTGGACCCTCATGCCCCCTAGAATAAGGGGCCCATCCCCCAGTTCCCAAAGGTCTCCAGAGTATGTATTCAGCACCATAGTTGGCCTAAAAGTGTACAATAGACTAGGGCTTTGTAAGATCACCATTGGCTCAAACTGTTTAAGAAACCTTTAGCTACATTTATTATAGCTTTTACAAATGCCATTTTCATATTAATGGTAAAAGATTTATTTGACACCAAGTTACTCAAATATATGTACTTTTGGCATTTAAATTAACTTCTTGTCCCAAGCTCTAAATGGGGAAATATGTCACCTTTTCTCAAACAATCAAGGCTCATTGTTAATTCAAAAGTTAATGAAATTTCGAGGCTATTTTCATATATTGAGGTGTAATGTCTATATCTGCTGCCCGTCTCTCCCAAATGATTAAAACTTGCTTCATTTATATTGGGTGTTTCATTTGACAAGGTAATTTGAGAAGTAAAATGGAAACTGACGCACTGCAGGGGCTGGTCACTGGAGCGAAGTTTCTGCAGACTGAACCCCTCAGGGTCCACCCCTCACCCTCCCCACATCCCTAGACAAGTACCCGGGAAGACTCGCTGTCCAGTGCTCAGCACATAAGTATCTACAGCAGACCAGAGTCTCTGCTGCACTCCTATTGCTGCCAAGGTTGGGACGCTGTGGTCCCCAAGCATCCACAAAATTATTCATGCTAACACTGACACTTTGGGAGCAAAAAGGGAGAATGAATCCACTTCCTGGGGTTCTACCTTACCTAGACACTTTTGGGTACAGAGCTGGGGCCCTTGCATCCTTGTAATTGAGGTGGAATGACTGACATTCTGGGACTGAGCAGAGATTGAGGAGACACCAACGGCCATGCCAGCTCTTCATAGATGCACCCTCCAGCAGGTTTCTCTTCACCTCCTCTCACTTCATGATTGATATTTACTTCTCTCTTTTCTGTGGGGCACACAGGGCCACCACTGGCTCAGCCCCCTCACTCACATTCTCCTCCAATTCAGCCCCCCACTCACATCCACTTCCAGGGTCTTCGGGAGAAGCGGCCTCTGCCCATACAGATTCGCCAGAGCAGGCCCAGGCTGGTCTGGAAAAGGGCCTGGTAATCTATGTGCTGGTTATAGCTAGTGAGGGCTGGTTTGTGCTAACTGGAGCTGGTAACTACTGGTTAGAACTGGTCAGTGGCTAATTAGAGCTGGGCTATTACTGGACACCCACCTTTGCTTATCTTTTTGCCAGTGAAAAGAATCACCAGAGTGTTTCTTTCTCCACACATAGTCAAAGGATTCAGTGTGAGACCTTGGAGGGCTGTTTCTGTTGCTTTTGAGGCTCCTACATGGCTCTGAGTAGTCAGGAGCTGGAGACATTCAGAAGAGCCCTGTGTTCCTTCTCCCCCTGCAGCCCTGTGGAAGTGCCCCCAAGAAGAGGGCACAGTGCAGCCTGATGCAATGTCTGAGTAACTGGACTTCCTGCATTCTAGGCAGACACTGTGGGAAGGACATTGGGAAGGCCAGGAGGGCCAGCTCTGAGCCCTCAGCACCCACCAAAGGAAGCACAAGGTCTAGAATACTAGGACCCCATGTGTCCCTGAGTCCACTAAACACCCAGGAGGCTGCACTCATCCCCTGGCCCTGAGAGGACAAGGTGCGGCTATACAGGTGTCCAGCTCAGGGATGGATATGCACTGCTGTGTGTGTATCTGTGTGTGCTGGCCAGTCCATATGCATGGAGAGTGTATGTACATGTAATCAGTACATGTGTGCATGTGTGTCCATGAAGAAGGAAAGCTGTATCTCATTCCATATAGAGTGTGATTGTGTGGCTTAAACCCTCAGTTAGTGTCTCCTGAGAACCACCCACTCTCCATATCATGTTAGGAGTACCCATGTGTCTCCATGTCCCTCCTTACTCCATGGGGCGCTGCCTCTCAGCACCTTTGGGAGCAGCTCCCGAAGAGGAAGGTGATCATTTACGGGAGAGAATAATGGTGATTTAGAATTTCCCTGACACCTACGCTTCTGAAAAAGCCACAATAATCTGATTAAATAAATCCCCACAATGGATTTACAAATCACCATTTAAGATTGCGTCTTACCCTTTATTGAGGCAAGTAGGATGTGGAATATTTATCTGCCACCATGGTGGGCTACTCCGCCCACCCGTGCTCTCGCCAACTTGCCTATTGGCTGAGGCATGTGGGAGCCATCAGTCCTGCTGGCCCGGCCCTCCTCTCTTCTCCTCCCCACCCACCTTCCCCAGTCTCCCTCCTGCCCCTCACCACCCACCCTTGGTACTGCTCATTAGGACACACGGCACAGCCTTGGGCTCCAGAATGGCCATAATCCCATGTGGTACCACGTCATTTTGGCAGATTCTTTTTATTATTTTATTTTAAAACTGTGATTTACAAAGTCGCTCATAATACAGTTATTTCTAGCATTTATTGTTTTAAAGTTAATCCCATCACCAGTTAAATTGTCCCCATTTCCCAAGCCTGTCCCCTTGGCCAGCACAAAATGTACTTTAGATTGCTTGTTACAACTAAATGGTAGAGTAATTTTAAAACAATTTTTTCACTAAAAGAAAATTTGTGAAAATTGTTATATCTCACCATTAAGTCATTATCTGAAGGTTGACTAAGCTGTTTGCTGTTAGTTGACTTTTCAGTGCTGTTGGTATTGTTTGTTGAGTGTAAGTGGCTTCATTGCTACTCTCACATCTAATTGGGTGTGTTCCTACTGGAGTGTCAGCATGGAAAACTTGGATCCAGGAATTTCAGGATATGTGGGGCTGGGACAATGAATTGACATAGCAGAGGTTGTGGGTCATGAGTGTGGCTGCTGGGGCTTCCAGAAGTATCTCTCTGTCCCCACTCTGAGAAGAGCCCAGTTTTCAGCCCAAAACCAGCACACCTGGAATTTTGGTCAGTCTGCAGAGAGCAATGGTAAAACAGTGATGTTGGACCATTGGGGTGGCAGCTGTTGTGCGTTGTTGTTGCAGCTTTCGAGGTGTGTGTGTATATGTGCATGTATGTTAGTATGTATGTGTGTATATCAGTGTATGGCTTGTGTGTGAGTATGGGCAAATGTGTGCAAGCGTGAGTGAGATGAGCATTTGCGTGTAACTGAATTTGAGCATGTGTGACTGTGTGTGTGCATCTGTGTGAGTGTAGGTGAATATGTGTAAATATATTAACATGTGTGTGCATTATGTGAGTACAGGTGAATGTGTCTGTATGTATGCATGTACATGAGCATGTGTGTGCATGTATGTGAGTGAGTGTATGAGGATGTGAATTGTGGGTAAGTAGAGTATGGGCAGTGGACATAGCGACCCATCTGATGGGGCCTGGCATTGTCTGGGGGTGAATGGGTTATGTTCTGAGGGGCTACTGAGCAGACACAGCAGTGAGTAGACACACGAGCCCCTGTGCCTTAGACATGCTGCTCAGGAATAATGTCATGCCTTGGATGCTCCAATGCACAATGTTGGTGATGCTGAGCTCAGCCAGGTGTGACTTGGACCAGGCCTGGCACAGAGACAGCACAGAGATAAGGCAGCAGGACACTCTAGAGCCCAAGACTCCGTGTCCTTTCTGGAGGATCTGTCAGGTCCTCAAGAGCCCATCTCCGGGGCTGCATCAGGCCACATGTCCTACCAGTAAGAGGCACAGGGGATGGGCCTGTGCCTTGCACTGAGCTGGACAGCCATGCCTGTCCCTCACAGAACCAGATGTGGTGCCCAAAATACTGAGAACTGGGACATGCTGAGTCAGCATGAGCAGGAGAGTGGGGAAGGGCTATGAGTGATGCCTTCTCTGCACCACCACAGAGCAAGACACAGCCATCAGGAGTCCAGCATCCCTTGGCTGGATCTGCACCCCGCCTGTGCTCCCTGAAGCCCAGAACCCGCGTGATGACTTGTCCCCATCACTCCAGCACAGTGTCAAAGACATTTTGTCAGCAATCACTTGGGAGAAGGGTATAATTAAATTATGTTCATGCTTTTAAATATCTGTTTGTCTTTCTTGGGTAGAACAGTGGCTTATTAAATCCCTCCCCGTGCCTTCACTGTAGCAGAATTCGAAACTGTTTTGAAAACATTCCTTAGAGCCACACAACAATAATTAACAGCCTAGCAAGTGCTGAGCAGCAGCTGATAGTAAGGCAGCCTCATGTCGGCACCGCACAATTAATCATGGACCTACCCACTGCGCCCAGGATTTACGTGCGGGCAACATAGAGTGACAGGCCCCGCTGGCCGTCGCCATGTGTGGCTCCTCCCCGAGTGCATGGGGAGTGGCAGAAGGTACCTCAGGGCACCATGGTTCTCTGGGTCTGAGCTCATTCATCCAGGCCCACCCCCTGCCCTCTGGATCCAGGGCATAGGGCTTCACCATGTCCACCATGATACGTGGACCATGGATCCAAAGAGAACATGCTCTGCCATTTCAGTGACCAGGCAGGATACAGGGAGGAAGGTCCATGCCAGCACTAGATGGGAATGGAGCTGCCTGCTCTATGGCAAGATGATATGAAGGGGCTAAGCTCTAGAGGGGACATGAGACAGTGTGAATGGGACAGGCTCATCTTAAGTCAGGTCCCACCATGTCAGTTGTCACTACCTCTCACATGCCATCCTGTTCCCTAACTAGGAATAGTGGCAGGGCTGCATTCAAATGATTCCTGTCAGAAAAGGAATAGTATTCTGAACAGTCAGAGAAATTAGTCCTCCAAGGTCAGGCTGAACAACAGCCAAAGAAACCCTCCTACACCTGGGTCAGGCTGAACAACAGTTGGAAAGAAACACTCTACAGCAGGGTCCCTGCTAAACAACAGCCAGAGAAGCTCTCTCTATACTAGGGTCAGGCTGAACAACAACCATATAAACCCTCTGTATACTATGTTCAATGCTGAAAAACAGTCAGAGAAACACTCTCTACACCAGGATCAGGCTAAATAGAAGTCAGAGAAACCCTCTACACCAGTGCCTGTGCTGTTAACAGTCAAGTATGTGTTAACACACACCCGGTATTAATATGTGTTTTTTGGCTTCATTTACCTTGGTAGTTGAACCAAGCACTGAATCCCCTCCAGATCCAGGGATATTGGCCCCACATTTCTGATGCCATGACCTGTAAAATAAAAGTACACAAGTTGTGAGATCACCCCACATGCCGCGTTTCTAACCGTTTAGGTGGACGGGTCTGAAGAAGCAGGCTAGCAGAGAAGAAATAATCAGCCAAGTCAGTCAGGAAAGGATAATCATGGTGTCCATAGCCTTTTTGCCTCGTGCTGTGCTCCCTCCCTCTGCCCACAAGCCAGAACTCCCCTTTCTTTATTAAAACCATTTCCCAATACCAGTGGGAGGGAAGGTCAAGTAATCTAGGTAGGCTTTTACATACCAAAAGAGAGATTTACAGGAAAGAGGAAGATGGAGAACATCTTTATTTGGGACTGATTGCTAGGTGTCATCTTACAATGACCACCCTGAGGGACTTGTTGGCATTGCCACTCAGGGGGCCAGACACATACACTCAGGCTCTGTTCATGCCTGAGCCCTGCTGTGCCTCTCTTTGGATCCTGTGAGAGGGTGGGCACCACACGAGAGGCGTGCTGGGCAGAAAGGCAGTCTGAGCCCGGGCAGAGTCACCCCCCGGGGATGATCAGTAACCCAGAAGGCCGCTATTGCCCAATGTCTCCAGCTCACCAGTCTTTATGTTTCCAGCCTTATGTTTATGTTTCCAGTCTCCCTGGATTCGAACACTCAGTAACTCGAGCCACAAAAACTACCTCTAGGTCAATCAATCAATACAAAGCTTGTCAACTCTCCGGTGCATGCCGAGTTATTAAAATGTCTTTGCTCAGCCTGAGTCCTTGGAGCGCCCACAATTTACTGGGGGGGTGGTCCCAGTGGCCTCCCAGTGGGGCTTGTTTACATGATGGGCGGGCGAGTGGAAGCAGAGGCCTGGGGAGGGTGAGCAGGAAGGAAGAGCCAGCTCAGCCCATATTTGCTCCTGTTAGATAGAATGTAACTTGGCCAGTCCTGCCCTGAGGCTACCTGTGAGTGACTGTACCAGGTCGTGGGCAGGACAGGTGTCCCCATCCCTGCCATCCCATCTAGGTCATTCTGCCCCGCTGAGCCCAACATGCCTCCAAATGCAGACACAAGACTGGCCATGACTGCTGGAAGTCAGTGGCACTGGAGGGCGGCCCTCTGAGTGGGTGCACGGCAGGGGGGTAGCACAGGAGGCATTGAGAGAGGCAGACTCGGGATCCACACAGTGGTCCTGAGGAGCAGGAAGTGTGTACCAGGCAGGGACAGTGGGGGTAGTGGGGTCAATGGCAGCCCAGGACTGACACTCAGAGTTCAGCCAGAGGGAAGTTGTCTGGACCCCACAGAGGGGTCCCTGCTACCTGTGGGATCTGCTCTGACTGGGCTGGCAGACTGAGCATGGTTCTGCATGGTCACCACTTCCCTTTAATGACAATTAGTTGAAACATGGCTTCGTGGCACCCTGAGCCACAAGTCTAGTCTATGGTCTCTGCCTGAAAGGACCAGCTCCAGGACCAGAGAAACCCACCTCACACAGTTCTATGAATCAGCCTGGCTCTGAGCAGTGGTGAGATGCCTGTCACCCCACACAGTTTCCTGGGCTTCCCAAATAGTTAGAGCAGTAGCCAGGCCAGAAGTGGGGTCAGTGGTGGGGGTCAGTGGAGGGGTCAGTGGAAGGGTCAGTGGTAGAGTCAATAGTGGAGTCAATGGCTGGGTCACTGTCAGGATCACTGGCCAGGCTAGTGGCAGGATCGTTTTGGGGTCAATGGTGGGGTCAGTGGCAGAGTCACTTTTGGGGTCACTCTTGGTTGGGGTCAGTGGTAGGTTCAGTGGCTGACTTCCCACAGCTGCCTGCTGCTCTGAGGCTCCCATGAGATGACCAGGTTCCTTGATCCATCCCCTGAGTAGCAAATGCCCACCCCTGGCCATCGCCAGGCAAGGGAAGCAGAGCTGGGTGGTGCCGGCCTCTCTCTCTCTCTCTCTCTCTCTCTCTCTCTCTCTCTCTCTCTCTCTCTCTCTCTCTCTCTCTCTCTCTCTCTCTCTCTCTCTCACTGCCCCCAGTCTCTCACCTGCAGAGGAATTAGAAGTCACTTTGCTGCTTCATCTTGGTGACGACTAATTATGCTGTCAGGCAATGCCTGATATTAATTACATAGCTGCCTTTTCATTCCAAGGAGTTATTTAATAATTTTTAATACATAGTTACACATATCAGTCTCTTAAAAACAAGTCAGTCAAAGCTGTTTTGCAGGCGCAGGCTGGTGCTGAACTCAGGGCTGGTGTCCGGCATCCCAGGCACCAGTCATGCTGTGGACATGGACCCAGGTCCCACTGGGCTGAGTCAAGTTCTGGTCCACCTGGCCCCTCACTGTCCCTCCTGGGGTCCTGACAGGAAGAGGTAGGGGCACCTAACAAGGGAATGTGCTCAAGGAAGTCATTTCTGCTGGATCCTCAAGGACATGTTCAGGGGAGTGCCAGGGTCACCTCCTGCCCTGCAGAAATGAGCCCTGTTCCAGAATATTTCACCACTCAGTGCCCCCTCATCACTTGGCATCACCCAAGGAAAATTGTTCCCATTTGGCTCTTCCACATGTTTTTCTGTGATGGCGACACATTTGTCTCTAACCACTTGGGCATGTTGGGGGCATGGTCCCCTCTGTCAGGGACATTGGTGGCAGCACTAGGAGGGTGTCACAGGACAGTAGCTGTTCCTGGAGGTAGATGAACAATTTCCTGCTGGGTCAGGTCCCTGAGGGAACACAGGAATCTTCTAGAAGTTTCTGCGGTCCCTGCTGGCCCCTCAACCCTGGCCATAGGCTGCTGCGGGCTGGCTTTCCCGGTCCTTTCCCGGCCCTGACATGGGACCCACACATCTTCTCTCCAGTCAGCCGGAAGACTTTATTCCAGACAAAAGCCCCTTCAGTCAGGCTGAAAATATTTTCTGCCAGTTAGGAGCTTATTTTTTTCATTTAACGCTGGTTTTTGAAGCTTGAAATTTTCCAAAAATTTTGACACCTGAGTTTCCAGTGTTTTGTATCTGACAATTCTTTGCCAAATCAGAACAAATGAAGCTTTTTCTTCTATTTCTCTACAGATTTTGTTCAGAATTGTTTTCAGCTATTACCTCTGATCCAACTAGTGATTTCTGGGCCTGGCTGGGTAAACTCTGAGGGTGTCTCTGCCCTTAATGTTGGAAGCGAGGGGGGAGGGGTGCACATCTGGCTGTGCTCAGGGATGATTCCTAACAGGGCTCGGGGACTGTATGTGGTTCTGGGGGTGGAACCCAGGTCAGCCACATGTAAGGAAAACACTTTAACCACTACACTATCTCCCTGGCCCCTGGAACCACTTATTGGCATCATCCTGAATTCACTGATAGCAGAAATTGGTTCCCACAGATGGAAGCATTTAATCCCCAGCTCTCACTTTCATCGGCTTATCTCGATTTCTGCCTTCCCAGTAAGTTTTTTAATCACAGCAAGAGTTTCCCAACCAGATTCTTACCCTGCACAATCATATTGGCTCTCAGGCCCTTTTGACTTGCGTAAAAATCTTGGGATCAGCTCGTCCCCTCATCCAAGAAGAAAATATGCGTTGAAGGAAACAGCAATGGTGTGGATTTTGTGAATCGACTTGGGAATTGTTACCACCTGTTTCAGTCCATGCACACAGAATGTCAAGTAGGTTTTCCTGGGTTTCTCTCAGAGTATTTCTGGACCATCCGCAAAACCACTTCTCTTGCTAAATTTAATTCCTGCTCATTGTCATTGTGTTTTTACTCTTTGCACTTTTAGGTTTTTGCTAGAAATATAAAATGCAACTGATGCACACACCTTAATCTTGATAAAGCCACTTAGAATTCTAGTATCTTTATTCATGATTCCAGCAGTTTTCCTAGGCAGCAGATGATGACCTCTACAAATAAATGTTGTGTCTTTCTATCTGTCTGTCTGCCATTGCATTACTCTCTGGCTGTGCTGGGCTGCATGGATGTGTGGGCAGTGGGTCCTCTCTCCTCGCTGGTGGGGTGCATGGATATGTTTTGAGTTCTTGATTGGCCAGAAGGGGAATATCCAAGGTCCCTTTATCCACTCTCAGTGCTGCCCGCTAGGCACCTTCAGACTGAGCTGTCTCCTCGGCCCAGAGTGGCAGGAGATGTGGTAACCAACATGGGACATGGCTAGACACCTTTTGTGCTTTTATTCAGGGCTTGACTGCAATCAGCCTTTATTCGGTGAATGCAGCTTCGGACAGGAATCAATTTTCAGGTGTTAAGCCCCTCAGCATGGCAGCTGCAGCCCCTATGCCCTATCATGTAGACTGAGCTAAATTTTGCCTAGAACGTTCTACCTCTGCACTCAAGGAAGCTCAGTGAGCTAAGCAGCACCTGGAGCTCATTGAACACACCCAACTGCTCCTTCCAGCAGTGCCCAGTGTCCTGTGCACCTTGGGTTACTTGGATTACTCAGTAATGTCACTCTGGGCCATGGCCTGCCTGGTCTGGGGACAATACGCTGCCCCCCACCTTCCCTCTAACTCGTGCCTGTGCGTGGAAATAGTCTCTCTTTCACTCCCAGGCCTCCTCATTCCTGGCTTTTGTCTTTTTCGATCGACCGCCTGCGTAAAAATGTGTCCATTCTGTTTGGCTTCTGTTTATTTTCTATTTCATTGATTTCTTCTCCAGCCTTTATTACTGTCTCTCACTTTGCTCTTTTCTGCTTTTCTACCTTTTCTTTGGGGGCAACTGTAGGTTGTTGATTGGAGACTTTTCTTCTCAGCAGACAGAGGCACTGGAAGCCCTGACTGGCCCCAACCCTGTTTCTGCCGTACCTCAGCGGCTGTGAGGAAGCAAACCTTTGCTTTCATTTTATCTGAAATATTTCCTAATTCCCTGTACAATTTCCCCAGTGATCTGTGGGTTATTTAGAAATGTAGCTTAGCTCCGAAACACCTGGGCATTTCCCAGGTTTTTCTCTCTTGCTGATTTACAACTTAATTCTACTGTGGATAGAGAACATATTCTGTATGGTTTCGATCCTTGGAGTTTATTGAATTCTTTTATGGGCTAGCATAGTGTCTACCCTGTGAAAATGGGCTGGAGACATACATTTGTACTTGAAAAGAAAGTATGTTCTGCAGTTATTCCCTGTAATGTTTGTGTCTGTTAATTAGGCTGAATTGTTTGTTCCCTGTCTGAGTCCCCCTACGTGTCACGGCATAGTGAGATGCATTAGCAAGCACAGCTTTCTCAGAGTTACTGTTTATGTTATGGTATGCATTTTCCATCCTGTTTACTTTCAATACACTTGGCCTGTGTTATTGATCTCGAAGGCCTAAGTACATCCTTGTTTATGGAGTTTGGCTGTCTCTGTCTTTTTATTCAGGTGTTTACCCTTTTTGCATTTAGTGCAGTTACCTGAAAGGCTTCTTGCTGTCAGTTCTCTTCTTCATCCATGTGTCCTTGCTTTCAGCTCTCTCTAGAGATCCCTTGCATGACTCCCTGGCCCCAGATGAGACTACACCCAGAGGAGACAAGAGGCCCACCCTGCCTGTCCTGACAGGGACCATTGAGGAGCTAGCTAGACACCCTATCACTAGTCGTCTGCCTTGGGGTGTCTCACTGACCCTAGTCTTTGGTTGGTTACATAGGTCAAGGTCAGATTTTAAAGCTCAAAACCCAGGAGAACTTCTCAGAAGGAGGAAAGCTTTGGAAAGTATGGCACTTACTAGCATTGAATCGCTCAGCACTTCCTGACCCAATCTATTCTCTCCTCCTTGTTGCTACTTGTGGGCTGGCTTTGACAAACAGCCACTGGTCTAATATCTGCCAAGCAATGACCGTTTGTAACTGCTTAATGGCAATCAAGGGGCTTGGGTAGTGCAGGTGGCATTTTCTGAACAAAGCCAGGAGCATGACATGCTGAACTTTGGATGACTGGAATCTCATAAATCAGTCCTGTTTGCAAATGTACCAAGTAGGACTGGCCTGCGGCGTATGTCAGACAGAGATGGGCACAGCCGTGTGGCTAGGCCATTTACAGGAAGGATGTGGAGACTGCCAGGGCCCCTTCGCAAAGGGACTGACAATGTCTGGATGGGGATGGGGACACCCAGGAGAAGCCAGGAGAGAGACTAATGCAGACTAGCAAGTGCAGGCTCCCAGCACACCCCCACATTCATTTATTCTCTCTGGGTGTACAAGAGACCCCCAAGAGTGGCCAGCAGAGCAAAAGAGTGAAGTAAGATCTGGTTTTTTGATGTTTCTGATTGGCCCTGCAAGATAGTCTGGCCCTCAGCCTGGGGAGCAAAGGATGGGGCCAGTTCAGGTATGCACCTGAACAAGAGGAAGCCTTGTCCCAGAAACAGGCATTTTGGGTGAACCCCAGAAAACCCTGAGGCTGGCCTCTATCCCTGCAAATATCAGCTGAGGCAACTACACCTTCCCAAGACTGGAGCAGACCCCCTTGATGCTGCTCAGAACCCCTAGAACAGCCCACACAGGCCTCAGTGACCCCCCCAAATGGACAGTCCCTCCCAATGAGGCCTCTGTTCTCACTGGACCAATGAGAGCAGCGCTCTAGGGAAACCACTGGTGCTGTTTTCTCTCTTGTGAGGGGGGACCAGCCCCAGATATGTCCCTGTGAGGGAGGAGCAGACAGGCCCTGAACATCAGCTCTCCCTGAGCTGCCCAGCACCCCCTGCAGGCATCCATGACTCCTGGAGAGGCGGGAACAATTCCCCACAGCTTGGCAGAATTGACGGCCAGTCTGAGCCATGATGGACACAAGACTCCGAGGCATGACTTCCAGGAAGGGAAAGTCATTCTATTTCCACCCAAATAAGCACAGTCAGACGGGCCATGTCAAACTAAGTTAGCCAAGACTGAGACGCAGAAAGGTCACCTTTTTAATAGCTTTGACTCCGTAATAATCAAACTCACGAGCCTGGAGAAATAAGCCACTGGCATCTGTGGGTCTGCGCCTGCTCAGGCACTGGCTCACAGCCCCGCACCAACATCCCTATGACAGGAACCAATAGAAGGCAGTGGCCGGCACAAGTGGAGATTTGGATCGAAGTAACAGGGGCACGAGGAATGACAGGTGGCTCCCACCTCACCCTTCTGCTCGTCTACAGGCACCAGCTCACAGCGCCCCCTTGAGGATGCTCACTGCCAGCAGCAGAGGGACAGCTCTCATGGACTCTCCAAGGGGGCCATAGAGAGCATGGGGCACATATATGGGCACACTAAAGAACACTGAGCACATCCGTGGATACACATGACACATACATTTGGGTGGGCACAAGGGCACATACATGGACAATCTGGACATATACATGGACACACGCAGTAGAACATGGGCACATAGATGGGTATATTGGATACACAGGAGAACAATGGGCACATACATGGGCACACCAGATGTATACATGGGAACACACAATACATGTGCAGGCATGACACATGTGTGGACACACAGGAGACCATAGGGCACATGTGTGGGTATGTGGGACACATGTGTGGACACACATGACATGTGTGGATACACATGATAGGTGCATAGACTCACGTGCACACAGTGGAGAATACGGGGCACATGTATAGGACATTTTTATGGGCACACACAAGAGAGTACAGGACACATATATGGGCATGCGAGGCACACACAAAAAACACAGTGTCATATGATTGACCCTGGATAATGGAGCCCACCTCCTTCACTCCCCCACTGCCCATGGCCCCACACACATTTTTGGACCTATCTGTGGTCTCTAGAGCCTGTATGTGGTATACCCAGGGGAGGGTTATGAAGTTCTCAGGGCAAAGGCTCTGGAGCCAGTGGGCCAGGGGCCAGTGGGCAGCAAACAGTTAACCCTGAGTGGCCCCTGGTGACCAGCAGGCTCTCAGATCGTCTGGGGAACTGGCTGTTATAGCAGTTTAATAGCTCAAAAATGAACTCATTAGTGGCCTTTATCAGTGGGGAAGTCTATTAAGGAAGTGCGGCTGCTGAGCTCAGGGCCTACAGTTGCCAGCTCTCCCCAGGGACAGGCATGCTGGGGCCCCCTCCTCCTGCACCCTGTGCGCAGGACAAACAGACCCCAGGTCCCTCCTGACCCACACTTCCTCATCAACCCTTGATCATAGTTTAAAATGGCACTTTGGCCCCCAAAGTCGCATTGGCAAGAAGTGGGGGTGCATCTCCCCCCAGGAATCACAGGCATCGCTGTGGGGGCAGGAATACTGCCCATCCGGCACAAAATCCTGAGCCATGAAAGTGTGCTTGCAGGGGCCAGCTCAGGCCTGGATCCCTGCACTGTGGAGGCAGCGGGAGTGCCCAGCAGAGAACCTGGCGTCTCAGCTGCTCCTAGACCCAGTGCCAGCCCCATGGGAAGCTGAAGACCAAGCAGGCTGGCATGTGGGTGGGGGGACCCACTCGGATCAGTGCTGAGCCATCCTGGCAAGCAGACACAGGAGCTGAGGAGCTGGCCCTCAGGAGCTGGGTCATGCCCACAGGCTTGCTCTGGCCTGCCCCAGTGCTCACCTGCCCCCAGCCAGGGCAGTGCCCATGGCCGCCCAACCTTCTACATCCCTCCATCCTTACAGGTCCCTGTGCACTCAAGTTCAGGCCAAGTTGGACCACTTCAGAGTCTGAGGCCTGGGGTCTTTCCCATAGCCTAATCCAGGTGGCAGGAGAGGATATGAGGACTCCTAGGGGTAGCGCCTGAGGCGGAGCAGAAGAACCGAGGGTCTATGCTCTCCGCCCTCCCTGCCGGGTCCCCTGCCAGGGTCCTACCCCCACTCCAGGGCCTGTTGTTAGGCAAAGACTGGGCAGTGACACAGGACTGACAGCCCCACCCAACACCCCCCGTCTGCACACATGATCCATGCTGCAGAGCTAGGGAAGGCAGCAATTAAAAGCGGCGAAAACCGAGCAATTTATGACTTACAGATGTCAATTCATGGCAGAAATCGCTGCCGATATTGTACCAGCAAGTCGACATTTATTTGGTAATTAATGATTAAAACAGTAATTTCCTCCTGTTCCGCACCTGGTGTGTGCTGAGGGTGTCGCCAGGCAGGAGCAGCAGAGCTGCAGGGTCTCAGACAAGCCCTCTGTGCCCACTTCCTGCTCTGCACCCCAGGATCAATGGGCCCATTCACGATCACTCTGGGAAGGACCTGGTTCTGGAACCAGCAACACCCTGGGTCCTGCTCTACCCAGCCCAAAGAAGGGGACATCTGGGCCCTTCACCCAGCCTCCCACAGCTGCAGGCAGGGACACTCCACCCGGGGATGCTCCTGTGAGGTGAGCGCATGGAGTGGATGGGGAGGGCCCAACGCCCACAAAGGCAGTGCCCAACATGTAGCCCCTCACCCTGTGTGCTATACACCCTGTGTGTACTGGGTGTGGTCTTTGTGCTGTGTATAGTGTACTATGTGCTGTCCGATCTGTGTGGGCTGTGCATGATTTGTGTGTGAGGTTTGTATGCTATGTGTGAGGTATGTTGCTGTGTGTACTGTGTCTGCTATGTCATATCTTTGTAACAATAAATGCTTTGTGCTCATGTGTGATGAGCACTGTATATGATGTATTGCTATATGTAGTGTATTATGTATATGCCTTTACAGTATACTGTGTGATCTCTGTGTGCCTGTACTGTATATTATGTGGCTGTGTGGCGCCAAGATCAGCAGTTGGCCACAGTGGGGCAAGTTTAGGGAGAGACAGGTGGCCCCGGTCACCTGTGCCCCTCCCTGCTCTGCCCTTCTTCTGCTGTCCCAGAGGCCAAACCTGGGGACCAGGAATCTGTTCCTATGACTCTCCTTCCTGGATTCGCCTCTCTTGCTACATAGTTGTGTCACTTGGGGCGTGTTCGTGTCTTGCAGGGTGAGCATGTCAGTGCTGCATGGCATGCCCATGGGCCTGGAGTGGGGATGTTCATATAAGTAGTAAGGAAGTCTGAGCACTCCTCGCCAGGTTTGTAGGTCATAAGCACTTTCACTGATCTCCTTGGTGACTCATCCCAAAAATGGAATGTCAGTGTTGGTCCTTTGTCTGAGGGTCTGTTTGGAGCACATGACTGTGTTTGGGGGTGTGGCTTCCAAAGACCTGAGTTCTCTGCATAGCCCACCCAAGAGCACCCATGAGAGATGCCATCTGAGAGCACAGATGGGGCTGAAGGAAGCAAGGGTGCAAACGCAGTTCATGGCTGAAAGCTGTGAAGCTGGGGCCCCTATCAGCCTGGGGGGCAGGGGCAGTATCACTCTGGACCCCCATGACTCTGTGACCACAGCCCTGAGGCAGGTCACAGGTGACAGTCACACTCAGAGTCACATGCAGCCATGTTCTCCCTCTGGCCACTGGAACGGTCCCCCTGGGCAGCACATGGACCCTGGGGTGGGTTTTCTGTGTGCAGGGGAATCCGGGGCAGTTTGGGCTCCCCAGAGGTCAGCCCGCCCCCCAGCCAAACCCATCTCAAGATCCAGGCCCTTGTCCCACAATTTGAGCCTGAGGCCCAAAGCAGGGCTGCAAGGAGAGGTTCCCACCATCTCACTGAGTCCTCCCTGTCTGCGGTGCTAATTGCCATCTGCCTGAGGGTGAATCCGTGCTATTCAATTATTGGTTTTTGTTCACTTGTCAGCTCCCAAAAAAATTATCACTGCTTTCAAAGCAGCTAAAAGAACAGGAATTCTGCAAATTGCTTTCTGGCGTAGTTACTTCAGACCTAGCACCACTCTGCTGATTGTCAAAAGCAGCGTAATCCTGTGCCGTGTGCAAGTCAGGCTTAATGCGGCTGCTCCATGATTTGTTTTACATTATGCAATTTTATTGAAATGATGCCTTTTGTCACCACTTTACATGTGGCTCATTTTGACATTTTCTACTTACCACGTAAAACATACATTTAATCTAGCCCCAGTAAATATAAGCTAAGTGGCCACATGGATGCTGAGGGGCCAGATGGCCACAGGAAAGAGGAGACTCAAACTCAGGGCAAGGTGTGCAAGCCCCGTCCATGATCAGAGCTGCTCCTGCACTGACCATGAGGCCTGGCCAGGCAGGGAGAGTCCCCAAAACAGATGGAGCTCAAAATGGGGAAAGAGAAGAGATGGGTTTGCTATAGTGATTCGCCATGTTTTGTCTTGATTTCCAAAGATAACTGTGGTTCAAAGGCAACAGGCTGGATCACTCGAGCTGCCCAAGGCAGGTGGCTACAAGTCTGATTGGGACCCCGATTCCTGTGTGCCAGCTCCTGGCTGTGCTCCCCCCAGCACAGGCCCTGCAGAGCTTTGGTCCCTGAGCACAGTGTCCTGCAGCTCCCGGTTCTGCACCTTCTCTTGCTGCCCTTGCCCCTACCCCCATCCATCGGGTGCTGAAAGGCCTTCTGGGGCAGGGACCCAGGGGACAGGACACTGAGGCACTTGCATAACAGCAGCTGCCAGAGGCTCCACTGAGTCCCAGAGACCCAGTAAGGGACTGCCATGTGGTGACACACCTGTGTCCAGGGCACTCCTTTGGACTGTCCACCTGGACTTACCTGTCTATGACCTCGCCCATAACCTCACCTGCCACCATCTCAGCTTCCATTACTTCACCTTCCCTTAACCTCTCCTGCCCATGACCTCACCTTCAATGCTCAAGTCTGGCCAAAGCCCTGGAAACAGCCCCACAGTTTCAAAGCAGGCAGAAGTAAGGGACGTAGTGGGCATGAGTCAAAAGAGCTGGCGTGTGGGGCCGGAGAGATAGAACAGCGGTAAGGTATTTGCCTTAAACGCAGAAGGATGGTCGTTCAAATCCTGGCATCCCATATGGTCCCCTGAGCTTGCCAGGAGCGATTTCTGAGCATAGAACCAGGAGTAACCCCTGAGCACTGCCGGGTGTGACCCAAAAACCAAAAACCAAAAAAAAAAGAGCTGGCGTGTGTGCGTGACTGAGCAAACTATATGTGTTGTATTGCTGTGTGTTGTATTACTGTGTATGTTGTATTGCAGTGTGTTGTATTACTGTGTGTCGTTTTATTGTGTGTTGTATTACTGTGTGTATTATACTACTGTTTTGTGTGTTGTGTGTGTTACCATGTGTATTATATTACTCTGTGTTGTACTACTGCATTATATTATTGTGGTTGTATTACTGTGTTGTATTTTGTGTGTTATATTGCTATGTATTGTATTACTGTGTTGTATTATCGTTTCTTGTATTACATTGTTGTTGTATCGGTGTGTGTGTTTTATGTATGGGCCAAGCAGGCTGTGGAACTGGTGTGACTCTTACTGGGTGGTTTCCTAGTATGGTGGCCCGCTGTGGGAAGAGCCAGTTAATTCCCCTCACACCCTCCAATGCCAACCTCTAAGGGTATCATGGGGGCATAGGCTATAGAACACTCTCCAATCTCATGAACCCACTAACACACTTAGGGCCCCAGAGGGTGGGCACCAGGCACAGAATCTGAGTTAGCTCTCAGAATGAGAAACTTGCTAGTGTTGCAAGACCCTCCAAGGAATTGATAGTTTAGGTGAAACTAGGCAAGGACAGAAGTTGTTTGGAAAAGTTTGGGGAGTCAGAGAAGGTTGGAGCCAGCAGGGGGTAAAGGGAACTGAGTTTGGAAGGTGAAAGTGGAGCTACCCAGAGCACAGGATGAGTCACTGGGGCTTTGGACCATGGCTCTTGGCATGGCCCAAGTGACTAAAGGAAAACGAACCTGGTTTACTGTCACACAAGGAGCAGAACAGTAGGAAGGGAAGGAGGGAGTAAGGGAGGGAGGGAGTCTGGGAGGAACGGAGGGTTGATAGACAGACGGAGGGAGGGAGGGAGGAAGGAAGGAAGGAAGGAAGGAAGGAAGGAAGGAAGGAAGGAAGGAAGGAAGGAAGGAAGGAAGGAAGGAAGGAAGGAAGGAAGGAAGGAAGGAAGGAAGGAAGGAAGGAAGGAAGGAAGGAAGGAAGGAAGGAAGGAAAGAAGGAAGGAAGGAAGAAGGAAGGAAGGAGGGAAGGAAGGAAGGAAGGAAGGAAGGAGAGGAGAGGTAGAAGGAAGGAGGAAGAAAGGAAATGGAGTTTGGTGGCTTCCTCCCAGGTGTGAAGCAAACAGTAAGTCCTGCGTGGTGCTGGGGGCAGGTCATGGAGACGTGTCTCCATGAGAAGTTGTCATTTCTCTCTCACTGAGTGGAAGGGCCACTTAGTTAAACTAGCAGTTAGCTGGGAATGTGGAACGAGAGAACTGGACATATTTGTGGAGCTAAATTACACTTAAATCCTGAGACTCAAACAGGATTGTATTGTGTCGTCGCTTATATATTTCATTTGAGCGACGTAACAAGCCCTGAGAGTCGAACGATTCCAGGCAAAAAACTGATGATTCCACCTCCCACCATGAACACTGGGGCCATTAGTGTGAATGGGCTCACATGTGCAAACACACACATATCTGAACACAATCTCTAGCATGCATGCATGCATGTACTTGCCCGGAATGTATGAACACATGCATTGACACAGAAAATGAGACACGAGAGAGTGTATCCATTGGGTGGGGTTGTACTGTGTGTGAACACACAGTACACCCCTCTGCTTCCACATGCACACACAATCACGCACAATCCCTCAAGCATCCTACACTCAACTCAGTTCTGACCTTCTGCCATCCCCTCCAGGCAGCCAGCGCCTGGCTGTTCTCTTAATCAAAGGCTAAAAGCGCTAAAGCAGTGGCCGACAGCAAACACGCAGAAATAGATTCCCCTGAAAACCAAACAGAAAAGCGAAGGCCGGGGAAGTGGGGAGATTAAATTTTTCATTAGATCCATCGCACTGAGGCTTTCAGGCTTGGGGCGCAGGAACGGACTTTCTCTGACCTGTAATCCCATCTCTTCGAAGGAACTTCGCTAAAGCTCAAAACGGGATGACAATGGGTTTGGAAAATTGCTTGAAAGACCAAGAAAATGAATGCATGAGTAGGAGGGAGAGATGACGAGGCAACCCTAAGAATCTGGATTTTGTGGGTCTGTTCCTGAGTTTGGGGCATCAGTGGGAGTCCTATGCACAGGGCCCCTGGGCTTGGGACACTCCTGCCAGCTCAGACTGACTGTCCTAATGGCTTGATGGTGCTGGGAGGGGCTGCCCTCTGCTGCTCTCATCTGTCTCTCCCTCTCGAGCCTCCACCATCGACCCTGTGTCTTCTGTCCCCAGTTCTTCCTCAGAAGCATGTTTCTGACTCTTTTATTAAGTCCCCTCTGCTCCATACCCCATTGTCTAGGGCAAGTCCCACTGCCTACGCTTCATGCAGGCGGCCCACAGTTCCCTGTCCATAGTGACAGTCAGGCCTACATCAAGTCACGGCTCTTCTCCAAAGGGACAAAGTAATTATAATACACCCTGTGTCACCAGCTCCTCTCTCTTTTCTTCTCCCTCCTTTCTGCCCCTCTCTTTTCTCCGCTCTCCTTTCTGCTCCAGACACAGCCTTTTGTCTGTTTTGAAAGGATAGCATGTGTGCTGGTCACACTCGGGTGACTCAGACACCCCATCCGGGTGCCCCAGAGCCTGGTTCATGCCGGTGTGTACACCTGCGCATGTGGTCACCAAGCCTGCCGCTGGCATCAGAGCGTGGGCTAGCCACCTGGGCCAGGCAGGTGAGGTCGGGGAGACCAGGCTCTGGGCAGGGCAGCAGTCAGGTGCCACTCCCATAGCTGTTCATGCCACTTCAGGCAGAAAAACTGTAGGTCCTGCCTGCACCAGCATGGACTGGCCAGTCTGTCACTCCCTTTGGACCCAGACCAAGTGCCTGCAGCATGGGCAAGGTAGGTGCTAAGAACAAAGCCTGTGGTTTAATGGGGGTACCTAACACTATTGCTTGGGGGGAGTGGCACAGACACACTCCAAGGCATTCCAGCCCCTCTTCGGTTGACACCCTGAGCACCCTATGCTTTGGAGAAGCCCCAGGACAGGACATAGCCAGGGTTTTTGCACATGTGAACAAAAGATACCAGGAACATAGTGACATTCAGGGATCTGTAGATAGCCGGTGACAGCCCACACCCCCAGATGTGGGCACAGCATTCAGACTGCTACTGAACAGGCTTCAGGCACCTGGATAGGTGGAGGTGGTGCCATCGCAGCTCCACATCCAATGTCATCAATGTTGATGGCTTCTTGGGGATGTTGGGAAGCACCATGATGCTGGATGAAGGAAGGCAAAGACACTGCTGGGGTATCCTCTGGGACATGCTGAGTCGCTGACCTGACATGCCCTCCTTCCCCTGTCCTACCCTACCCTGCCCTCATCTGTCCTCACTTGCCCTGTTCTGCTCTCCAGAGCCTGACCAAAGCCCCCGCACACTCTGGGTGTCCCCTTTCTCAGATCCCTTAGTGCGTGTACTTGGTCCACCTGGGAAGGCAGGTCTGGAAGGTACGAGACAGAGACAGATGCCCACTTGCTGGCTCCTAGCAGGTGTGGCAGAAGGTAAGTGGGTGTGGGGACTCCTGCACAACTCCGATTTCGAGCCCCAAGCCTCCTCAGCAGAGTCCCAGCCTTCTCTCACCTGCAACGCTGACACTGGAGCTCACTTGGCATCTCTGTGCTGGTTGGTGAGATAGCCATAGGAGGTTCTGAGCAATCATGGAGCAGCTCATCCTGGGCTGCCCCTCAGCTCCCAGTGATTCCCTCAGTTTGGCATCTGTAATTCCCTCCCAAGTCCCCACAGCACTAAAGCCAGTCCTCAGCTGGGCATCTGAACTTCCTAAAGGAACCTGCCTGCCTTGGGCAGGGGTACCCCAGGAGCACTCACCAATACTCAGGAGCACTCATGAACAACAGGGAATACTCACCAATACCCAAGAAGTGCCTGCTAACATCCAACGGGTACTCATCAAAACCCAGGGAGTGCTTACCAATACCCAGGGAGCACTCATCCACACCCAGGAAGTGTTCACAAACACCCAGGGAACACACACCCACTCCTAGGGAGTCCTCGCCCACACCTAAGGAGCTCTCACCCACACCAAGGGAGTGGGTTCCATGCAGTCAGCCATGTTGCCCAGAGGCTCTAAGTGTCCCAACCCAAAGGGCAGCTCAGCATCCTGGTCCTGTCACAGTATTCCCTATGTGATAGTGAGGATTCTCTTGGTATTAGTGGACACAAACACTGAGGTGTAAAGCCAGTGACTTCTTTCGGATACTTTTCTTCATATTTATTCCTAGGGGGTGCTTGGTTATTTGTCTGTTATTTGTCTAAATGCCTCGAGCCCCATAATAATTCCTCAGGGAATGGAAGCATGAATGTGAATAACATTTGAGTCCTGGACTTTACTAGGCACTGTCTCTGGGGAAACACTGAGGCCTCGAGTGAATGTGTGTGTTACTTGTCTGTTCAAGTGTGCCCATGTGTATGAGTGCATGCAAGAGTCCTCCCTTCACAGGCCAGTCTTCTGATCTGGGGTGGAGGACAAGCAGGAAGCAGGCACAAACGTGGATGGGGAACAGAGCAGCAGGACCCTTGATCTAGCAGCTCTGCCCAGTCCCACCAGCTCCCCAGCCCTGCAGGCTGGTGCTGAGGACCAGGGCATGGTTGGCACCTCCCCTGCCACAGCTGTGGCCTCTGTCTGCCACTCCTCCTGGGTGGGTGGGCGGGTGGGGAGACACTGCAGGGCTCATAGCCCCTGCTGTCACTCACTTGGGTTGCAGAGCTGTTTCTAGCCTGCAGGGCTTGTCGGAGCAGAAACCTTGAATTGTTTTCCCATCATCCTGCTCTCCATGGGGGGAGCAATATTTATGGGGACCCTGTGAAGGACGCGGCTCCATCAATTCTCGCTCGGCCACACTGTACCCTTGACCAGACACGCGTCAGGAGCAGGCGGGGAGGAGGACACAGGGCACCCCTTAGGAATTGCTGCCCTGTGTTTTGTTCCAGCCAAGCTTGGGGCCTCAGTGCGAGAGAGACATGTGCAGTCTGTGCTCACTGTGCATAGCATGCATGTGTACATACGTGTGGGTGTGTGTTCAAACATGGTTTTTTTTTTTTTTTGGTTTTTTTGGGCCACACCCAGTGATGCTCAGGGGTTACTCCTGGCTATGTGCTCAGAAGTCGCTCCTGGCTTGGGGGACCATATGGGATGCCGGGGGATCGAACCGCGGTCCGTCCAAGGCTAGCGCAGGCAAGGCAGGCACCTTACCTCTAGCGCCACCGCCCGGCCCCTCAAACATGTTTATGTGTCATGTGAGGGTGTGTGTTCATGCATGCCTCTGTGTTATGTGTGACTGCATTTCTGCATGTTTATGCTTATGCGTTACTCGTGTGTTTGTGTGTCTGCACTTGTGTTCCCTACATGTATGTTTGCGTACATGTAAACAGGACACCTACAAATCTCACCATATCTCAGCTTCCTGTGTCCGGCCTTCAGCACATCTGCACAGACACTCTGGCACCTGCCCATGTAGCCACTGCTCAGCCACTCACAGGACACTCATATCTGGGGCTGTCTTAGAAAGTGCTGGAAGTTTTCTCCAGGAAAAGGCATCTCGGCGCAAGTTAGTATTATAGTCTGAGGCACAGAGAGGCTGAGGTGAGCTGTGCCTATGACCTGTGCCTGCACCACCACTCCCTGACACAGATGAGTCATTGCAGAGGCCAGGCATGGCCTGGGACAGCAGGACCAGAGCTTCTAGGTGGGGTCTGGTCTGTACTGGTGCTAACTCTGGTCAGAATCTCAGTTACAGGGGGCCAAGTGATAGCACAGCAGAGAGGCAGTTTGCCTTGCACACAGCCAACCCAGGTTTGATCCCCAACATCCCAGATGGTCCCACAAGCCTGCCAGAAGTGATCCCTAATCACAGAGCTGTAAGTCAACCCTGAGTACCGCTAAGTGTGGCCCCAAAAGAGCAAAATTCCAAGTTTAATGTTGAGCAGGAAAGCAGTGGGAGCAGACTGACGGCACCTCGTGGATCACTGCTTAAGCGTGATGTGACACATTCAGCTCTCACAGAAGGCCACAGGATAGCAGACTAGATACTTGTCCCCTTTGAGTTTTGGCTGTGCCAAGGTGCAAGGCTGCCTTCCCACTTTCATGTGTTCAAACCTTTGTTTTCAGGGGACATTTTCATGTGCTGCCTGTCAGGGCGTATCCTTCTATCCCAGGCCTACTTAGTCCTCTCTCACAGCTTCAAAGTTTCCATGTCCCTCGACCAACTGGCAGGTCTGAGTCTTCTGCCCGGTCAGAAATACATCTCTACATGGTACCGTGCCAACACACCCAGTGCGAGAGGCACAGTAGTGCTTGTGCATCAGCAAGTAACTGAGAAGCCACCAACCCAAAGGTTGCCTCAGCTGTTGAGGCCCTGAGTGTGACCACATGGTGAGATGGTCCCAGCTGTGTCAGCTCTGGCACATGGCTTGTCACTTAGCCTCCCTGGGATCATCCTGGAAGTCTGTCTGTCCATTCCTCCACAGTTGGCTCCTTGCGCCTCACTCACCACCTCACCCTCTTCCCTCAGAACCACCGTATTGCTCTGATGGTCTCACGACTGGTTTTCATTTTGTTTTTCTATCTGTGTCCTCCACACAGGAGGAAAACAGTTGGGCATTTGTCACTCTCCATCTCACTTAGTTCACTTGGCACAATATGTGCGAGGCCCATCTGTGTTGTCAAAAGGCGTTCAAGAAATTGATGTTTTCTAAAACTCTATCTCCAATCCAAGCGGACGTTTTCTACTTATTTCAGCAGACCTATCTCTAAATGTCTTTTAGTGGAGTTCAACAGTAAGGGTGAAATGTCCCACAGGATGATTGTAATCTGGGTGAAATGTCAGAAGCATGACCTCCTGAACAGAACCCCCACCAC
Source organism: Suncus etruscus (assembly GCF_024139225.1). Classification (NCBI taxonomy): domain Eukaryota; kingdom Metazoa; phylum Chordata; class Mammalia; order Eulipotyphla; family Soricidae; genus Suncus; species Suncus etruscus. The sequence continues at coordinate 15,088,577 of NC_064854.1, read as the reverse complement.
CACCCTTACTGAGGTCACTCAGTAACATGCTTCTGTGCAAGTCCCACATCCTCTATGAACTTGATTTTCTCCTCAAAAAGGAGCATTTTGGTGCAGCTAGTGTGTGAGATTCATCACTTGTGAGACAAAGTATGGTTGTTATGCCCCATTTCCATCCATAGATTTTCTACACCAGCAGAAGCTCATGATGCCTGGGTCCATGGTCCCCCAGGCTATGCTTCCAGTCTCCATCCCCTGCCCCTAATACTGGGCCTGGGAGTCTGTTCTGCAGCCTTGCTGGACACAGAGTCTGTTGTGGTAGCACCAGTACCTATACTGAGCATCCCAACTATCTGATCTCTCTGCCTCATTCTCAGCCTAACAAGACAATATGCATTACCCCATGAGGTGCATTACCCCATCAGTTACGTGATGGTAGCAATGGTGATGGTGATGTGTTGAGTTAGAAAAATGATCATGGGAAGATGGTGGGGAGGATGGTGGGAAGGAGAAGGCTGCTGCTGCTGCTGGTGGTGATATGAATTCTAAAGATTATGATGTTAGTGATGCTGCTGATGAAGCTGATTACAAAGATGGTTTTGATTGGGTGATAATCATGGTGATGATGATGAAGCTGAGTACAATGGTAGTTATGATTTGGTGATGGTCATGGTGGTGGTGATGCTGAAGTTGATTGTTTTTGTGGTTATGATTTGGTGATAGTCATCGTGGTGGTGGTGACGAAGTTGATTACCATGGTGGTTTTGATTTGTTGACAGTCATGGTGGTGGTGATGATGATGATAAAATTGATTATTTTTGTGGCTATGATTTGGCGACAGTCATAGTGGTGGTGGTGATGATGAAGTTGATTACAATGGTGGTTATGATTTGTCGATGGTCATGGTGCTGGTGGCGACGAGGGTGATTATGATGAGGATGTGAGTGAATGTGATCCTCTCGATTATAGTGATGTTGGTGGGGATAGTAGTGATGGTGGTGACAGTGGGGATGTTGATCATCTTGGCGTCTACCATGGGAACAGGAATGGTCTTTCTTTTTTTCCAAACCTAAACACCATGGGGTACTAGTCTATTTCTCGCACAATGGCACGAGGCTCTCAGGGCACACACATCCAGGCAGCTGAAGCCACTCTTTGTGAATGGGGAGGTGGAGTCCTCCAGGAGGTATTGCTGGGCCTGGGAGTCTTTTTGTAGCCTTGCTGGGCACAGGGTCTGCTGTGGTAGCACTAGATTGTGTCTCTTCTCTCGGCACCATGCCAGGGGTCCTCAAACTTTTTAAACGGGGCCAGTTCACTGTCCCTTAGACCATTGGAGGGTCTGACTATAGTAAAAACAAAACTTATGAACGAATTCTTATGCACACTGCATATATCTTATTTTGCAATGAAGAAACAAAACAGATACAAATACAATATATGGCCCATGGGCCATAGTTTGAGGACCACTGGCTGAGACTGTCTCCCATGAACTCTTCGCCTTCAGGATAGCATTCTCTGTAGGCAATGCAGAAGCTATGAGCAAAGCTGCCTGGGTGGAGCCACATGCTTCTCCCAGCTTCGCACTTTTCCGGGCCCCAGAGCAGCCAGTTGGTGGGCTGCACTGCAGCAAATTCTCTTCCTGCAACCCTCAGGAGGACAGACAGTCTTACACACTGATTCCCAGAGCTGCTGCAGCAGGAGCTGGGCTCAGCAGTTCAGAATCCGCCTGTTTAACGTGCTGAGCCACTGCCCACCAGAGCAGAGAAGACTGTGTCCACCATTTGGCTGAGATGCCGAAAGAAAGAGTCTAGAAGCACCAGAGGCACAGCCCTGTGGGTGTTCACAGACCTCACCTCCAAGGAGCTGGGAACCAGGGAATCGGGCGAGGCGGGCAGCTCTATGGGGAAGGCTGAGCAATAGTCTGACAGCTGCACCAGACCACCAAGAATCTTTCCATTAGATTAACCATTTTGTTCGGGGTGATTCTGGGCCCATGGGGGCAATTGGGAGGTCGCTGGCCCCAGCAGCCCTGGCCCAGCAGCCGTTTCTATCTTGGCCGGAGAGAGGGGCAGTCTCACTGAGTCTGCACAGTGATGAAATCACTCCGGGCCAGCAGCGCAGTGTCAGCTCCTGGCCACAGCAAGGTTGCCATATTTCAAAGGAAGTGGAGCTAAAGGTCCCAGCAGCTGGTGCTCTGCCAAGCTGAAAATAACATTTAACAGGCTCTTAATCTACTGTGTGGCTTAGTGCCCCCAGGAGTGCTGTTTCAGTGCACAGATTTTAAAAATTAGGACCCAGGGTTGCTTTCACTTGGTGTTCATAGCTGGCGGTGTTATTGTTGTGGCTTTAATGGTCCAACGGAGGTTCGCCACAATGCGCCTCATAAACAAATTTGTTCACATTTAAGAGTGAACGGGGGCACAGACTCAGAGGGAACCCCAGGACAGTCAGAGAAACCCAAAGGGAACCCTAGGACAGTCAGAGAGACCCAAAGGGAACCCCAGGACAGTCAGGTCCATCATTCCTGCACCCCACAACTGCTGAAGACCTTGCCCCAAGCAGCTGGTCCCTTGGAAGGAGTGAAGGGTGAAGACTGCGGCCCTTGCAACCACTAGGCCTGAAAGGGCCGCCCGACATGTTAACTAGTGTGAACAGTACCCCTGACTCTGAGCCCACTTTTCGAGCTGCTTCTGGCTCTCTCCCAGCCCCCAGCACTCATGATTCTGACCTGAATCCATCATGGGCTCAAACAAGGCCACAGCAAGCAACAGACTGGAACAAACCCACCGTCCTGACTCAGCGAGAATGAGGAAGGTAATTCCCCTAAAGCTACCAGGGGCTGAGAGACCGCACATTGCGGAGAGAGATGACCTTGCACATAGTTGGCCCTGCAGTTGATCCTGACATCACTATGGTTCCCCCCAAACCCACCAGAAGTGGTCCCTGAATGCAGAGGCAGATGTGAGCCCTGAGAACCCAGAAACAGTGACTTAATGAGTTCATGCCCACTGAACCCCACAGAAATCAACCGCCCCTCATGTGGAGAAGAGCAGATTTCAGACTACACGTACATCACTGAGTACAGAAACTCAGTTTCCCCAGCCAGAGCAACTTCTGTGATGCAACAGCCACCAACACGGGGCCACAGTGCCTGTGTGGTTTCCATGTTCCATGTCTGACATCTCCTGAATAGAATCTGAAGGCTCTACAGGGTAGGACTGTGATCGTCTTCTGTGGGCCACCCATGCCTTGTCACAGCCTCACATTGTTGGGAACGGGTTTAGGGAAGCTCAGGGTAGTCAGGGGCACTCAGAGGATTAGATATTTCCCAGACATCTCAGGCGTGTCTGCTCCTCCTGCTGGGCCTTCTCGCCAATGGCCACAGGGGACCCTGTCTTCTCCCCTAGTCAGACCAAGTCCTAAGACCCAGGGATCTGGGAGACCCTGACTTCTCGGGGTGCTTAGTCTCATCTCAAGGCCTTGTAAGCACTCCTTGGTAGAGCTGTGGTTCCCATCTGTAGTTCCTACCACGTACCCTACAAACAAGGCCTGTGGCTGGGAAGGGGGATCTAGTCCCTCTACAGGCCCACCCCCGTGAAATGTGACCATGTGCAATCTAGGGGTACACAGGCTCCAGCAGCTGAGATAACAAAGGTGATGTCATGTCCACATTGTCATGGACCTCCAGTCATCCCAACACCCCTTCAGGCACAGCCTCTCAGCCTGGTCAAGGGACTCTCTGGGACACTGCCCAGGTGCAGGGCTGAGATTGATTCTTTGCATTCCGAGGCTTTAATCATCATCAGGGCTCAGATTCATCTCTAAGGCTTGGGGGGGGGGTGTCAGGGTCCCAGAGCCCCGAGAAAGCTGCAGGTCTCACTCGGATCATGGGCCCACGTGTCCTCAGAAAGGAGCTTGGAAGCAGCACTGACCCATGAGGTTCTCAGAAGCCCTGTGTGTTTTGGGGGCCATGTGGACTGGCTGCCTGTAGCAGGCAACCACTCCTTTGATGTGGCCCTCTGAGGTGTCTCTGACATTAGTATCGGACAGAGCTCTGGGTGTGTCCACCATGGGCACTGAATGTCTATGCCTGGTCTCAGAGAGAAGCTCATGATTATCACATTGCAGATAGCATTGGTGGTGGTAAAGGGAACTAATTCATTATCATAAATAACTCTGAGATCTAATCAAATACATTTTTTGATCTGGTCATTGACTTTTTCTGCCCTTGTATAGATGTGGAGAATCACATTGTTTGACCTATGGTCTATAGAACCATTCTTATGCAAATACCACTTGATAGTATCTGATCAACAAATAATCTGAAACAAATCCCAGTCAATCATAGTATCTAATCATTTTAGTGTATTGCTGTATATGGCCCATTGGTACTCTGTGAGGGATCTCACATCTGTGTTCACTAGGAACTTTTTTTAAATTGATTTTTGTTAGGATCGGTGGAGTATTGGCCCCATACAAATCACAGTTTGGAAGGGTTCTTGACTCTTTGACCTAGTAGAAGAATCTGAAAACTAAAAATGCAAGTAGGTTTGCTTTGAATATTTGGAAGAACTCAGTAGTAAACCTATGTGGATCGAGGCTTTTGTTCGAGCAGACTTTTGGTTACCCGTCAATTATCTCTTAAGCAATTGGCCTGCTCAGGTGTTCTGCTTCCTCCTAATTCAGCCTCAGGAGGGTGAGCTTCCCTTCTAGATCTCTATTTTGTGACGCTGTTTTTCATACCAATTTCAAAACATCTTTTTGATTTGTTTCTCCTTTTTTTTTTTTACTTTTTTCCTCTCTTCCATCCTTCTTTCTTCTGTTGATCCCTTTTTCTCTACTATTGTAGAAGTTACTATTGTAACTTCCACTATTATTAGTTCTCCCCATTCATTTGTGATCTGCTTTATTAGTTTACTCACATTTTTTAAGCCCAGCTAAGGGCTTGTCTACTTTCCTTTTCTTTTGGAAAAAACAATTCTTTCTTTTGTTAATTTTTGCATTACTTTTTTGGTTTTGATTTTATTTATTTACTCTGAGTTTCTTTATATCCCTCCCTATACTCATTTTTTTTTCTTTTTTGGTTTTGGGTCACACCCAGCAGGCTCAGGGGTTACTTCTGGCTCTATGCTCAGAAATCGCTCCTGGCAGGCTCAGGGGACCAATGGGATGCCAGGATTTGAACCACCATCCTTCAGCATGCAAGGCAGATGCTCTACCTCCATGCTCTCTCTCCAGCCCCTCTCTACTCATTTTAAACTTTCTTTGTTGATCTTGTCCTGGTAAGTTCAGACGCAGGTCTGGGCTTGTTTTCTTTCCTAATGAGTTTCCTCAAAGCTCTATGTAATCTTGTTCATTCTGGTAACTCACATCTCTTCTGTTTCCAGGAGCATTTTATTTCTTCTTTGATCTTCTCTTTGCCCCACTGTGGTTCAGCAGCAACTTGTTTAGTTTCCAAGTGTCTGCTTTTTTTCTCGGGTTTTTTGTGTGGAGGTTCACACTCAGCTGCACTTGGAGATTACTTCTGACTCTACACTCAGAAATTGCTCCTGGCAGGCTTGGGGGACCATATGGGATGTCAGGATTCAAACCACTAACCTTCTGCATGCAAGGCAAATGCCCTACCTCTATGCTATCTCTCCAGCCCCATTTTTCTCAGCTTTTTTTGAGAATATAGTTTACAGGATTTCTATCTCCTTAGTATTTTTTAAATTTATTTAAAGGAAATATATCACATAGTTGACACAATTGATCATAATACATTTGTTTCAGAAAGAGCAAAGGCAAAGTATTTAAAAAATAGAAAAACTAACAAGATAGAAGAGAAAGAAAAGCTTCAGTATCAAGTATATTTTTGAAAATTATTAAATCACCAATTAACTCACTAAAGGACTAGGAGAAGGTTTAATAAGATTTTCTCCTTTTTTTTTAAAGATAAAAGTTAAAGAAGTACAGCAAAAACAGTGTTAGAATGGCAATTGTTATTTGCATAGGCACAGCAAAATATGGGGGGCATGGAAAGGAAAGCCTTGGCCTAAATACAAGGAGACCTTACCCCTGAAGTTTTCTGGCATAAAACCATTCTAGGCTCCAGGCATACTAGGTTGTCCAACCCAAGCCATTGTCTGTAGTGTCAATAAACCGTTTTTTTCCCCTCACAGTGGCTGTTGTTGGTGTCAGGTTTCTGTAGTTAAAGATTTTGGAATCTTGGGGCCAGAGAGTTAGCACAGCAGTGGGGCATTTGCCTTGCAAGCAGCCAACCCGGGACCAATGGTGGTTCGGGTCCTGGCGTCCCATGTGGTCCCCAATGCCAGATAGGAACAATTTCTGAGCATAGAGCCAGTAGTAACCTCTGAGCACCGCTGGGTGTGACCCAAAAACAAAAACAAAAACAAACAAACAAACAAAAAAAGATCCTGGAATCTGTGCATATCCTACATTGAAGTCAGGATGATGTGGAGAGTCCTCTAGTTTCACCTCACAATTAGAGGGCAATGCAAATAGTCCTGCCCTGAAAGCAGGTAGTTGTTGTTATGTCTTCTCGGCATTAAGGGACCTCTCTTTGGAGTAGGTCGATGTCTATCTCCTTAGTTTTATGAGGATCCATTTGTACCCCAGCATGTGATCTATCTTGGAGAACATCCTTGTTCATTAGAATGTGCTCAGCTTCTTGACGCATGTGGTGCGCCATTCTTGTCTATTAGGCCCATCTCTCTTACTTATTCCTGTAAGGCCAGTTCCTTATTGACTTTTTTTCCTTCTCAATTATCTAGTGGTGAGGGGGGTTGTTAAAATCTGCTAACTATTGCATTGCTTTCAATATCTTTCCTCGGGTCTGTTAGCAGTTAATCTATAACTTTGATGGTCCTCCATTTGGTACACAGATGTTTATGAATTTAATGTCCTCTTAGTGTATAGATCCCTTGATCTTTAAACAATGGTTAACTTTATCTCTTAGATCTGTTTTAATTTGAAGTCTCTGTTGCCTGATATAAATATGACCCTTACATCCCTTTTTTTTTTTTTTTAAGCAACCATTTGCCTGCAAGGTTCTTTTCCAGTCTTTACTCTAAGCCTGAGTTTAGAACAACTATTCAGGTGTGTATTGTGTATATAGTGGGGATTCAGGTTCATTTTTCTGATCCATCTGGCTATCCAGTGCTTCTTAATTAGCGAGTTCAAGACATTTAAATTAAGTGAATTTTGAAAAGAAGGAATTTATGACCATCTTTTTGTAGAAATTTTGAGTATTGGTGAAGTTTGACCTGCCTTTTTTAAAGTAGGCTATTTAATTCTTCTTGCAAAGTGGACTTCATGGTTATAAACTTATTTAGTTGTTTTTTGCTCAGCAGTAAAATTTCGTGTTACTTTGAATTTGAACGAATCATCTTACTAGGATGTTTATTCTGTTCAATTGCTTGTGATGTCTGACCACGCTCTCCTAGGCTGCAGTCTCCTCGGACTGAACTGTTGGGACTTAGAGAATGTCCTTGATATGGAAATCTTTCCTTTGATCTAGCTACTCTCAAGATTCTAGGCCTTTGGATTTGGTCATTTTAGTGATGATACATACATTTTATTTTTTTTCCTGTTTGGGTTCATTTTGTTTGGAAAGCTTTTAGCTGCTTGGAGCTAGGTATGAGACCCCATCCTGTGTTTATAATTTCCCTGACAGGGTCTGGAATGATAGCACAGTGATAAGGCATTTGCCTTGCACACGGCTGACCCAGGACGGACCTGGGTTCAATCCCCAGCATCCCATATGGTCCCCAAGCCAGGAGGGATTTCTGAGCCGATAGCTAGGAGTAACCCCTGAGCATCACCAGGTGTGGCCCCAAAACCAAAATAATAATAATAATAATAATTAATAATAATAATAATTTCCCTGACAAATAGTTCTTCCCTCCCTCTTCCTTGAAGACTCCAAATTCAGATATTGTCCCTCTTGCAATTGTGGCATAACTCCCCGACACCCTCTTCTTTTCTATCTCTGTATTCCATTAATATATTAATGTCTCCCTACTTTCACCCTTCAGCACACTGGTTTGGTCCTCAGCTCTGCCGCTCTGCTGGAATCTTTCAGAGCCTTCAGCTCACTGCTGGCTCTTCAGTTCAGTGGCTTCTGTTTGCCATTTCTCTCATCCTCTCTCATTCTTTCTCTTTCTCTCCTTAAACAGACTCACCAGGTGGCTTTAGAGTCCTCATCCGAGAGGTGGTAGAGCAGGGGTGTTGTGGGGAGCCTCCTAGATTATTGCCTTCACCCCAAAAATGGTGCTGGGCCCCTCTGCCTCTCCCTGTGATGTTGTGCCTTAAGGCTGGCTAGAGGGACATGGTGAGTTGAATCTAAGTGTGACCACCCCCTCAGCCCAGCCTCTGCTGCGTTTCACTTCCTCCCTCCACAGCTTCACACTCAGCTGATTCTGATGCCTCCCATGCCCCTTTGTGATCTCAGGCTTGGTGTCAGGACATCCACCACACCTCCCACCTGTCCTGAGATGGTGCCATCCACTAGAGGAAGGACTGCCCTGAGATACGATGGGAGCCATGTCACTTGTCACTGTAGACACCCCTAGCTCCCAACCTGTGCAGGTGGCATTCAGAGCTCTGTGAAGCCCCGGATGGAGGGAAGGGGCCAGTCTTGGGGGAGTGTGGTGTGGGAACATTGTCAGCATAAAACCCTGTCATTAACGGTATTATAGTGTGTGAGTCACAGTGCCTCCAATAAAACCGGAAACATGAAGAACAAAAATAAGATTTAAAAAGCCAAAGGCCATGGGGGAATGTCCAGCAGCTGGCTTGCCTCCTGCTCCTGCTGTTTCTCTGCCCTCACAGCCCATGCTCTGTCCTGCTGCACTCTTTATCACCTTCCTGCCAGCCCTGGGACACTAGTGGGGGTTGTCCAGTGGGTAAAAAATTTCTGAAGGTTGTTGCCCACAACTGTGGGACCCCATGGTACACTTGGTCACCTGCAAGAGTTGTCTGGCACAGCACAAATCACTGGGCATCTTCTCTGCCATCTGGTGCCCCGTACAACATATTCTAAGAGAGGAATCTTGACAAGGCCAGTGTAGTGTGGGGGCTTTCTGTGACCCCAATATTCTGTGAGCACCCTGTTATGTCCTGGAGTCCTCACATCTGTCTGTGTCACAGACAGCCTACAGCCTGTCACGTCATACTAGAATGACTGCTTGTGCAATATCTCCCGTTCTTCCTCTTTATCGAGGTTTGTCTCCCTGAGTTCAGGATCGTGTTTTGTAATTTGCCTTTGGGGTTTTGTCAGGAGCCGCTGTCTGTGGGCAAGACCCCCACTTTATTAGTCTCCCGTTCTCGCAGTGGGAGGCGCTGCCACTTGTGTCCTTTTTCATCGCTTCCGTTAATGGCTCTGGCTTCAGCAGGGGTGTCTTCTCTTAAGCTCCTCCCAAGTGCTTCATGTCTTTTGTTTCTTGACTTCCCTTTCGAAGTGGCTTTTTCTGGCCAGACACACCCAGGGATGGACATAGTGCTCTGTGGGGCCTGAGAGGTGAAAGGGGCCGGTGAGCTGATGAGAAGAGGTGAGGGCTGCACACACATGATGGAGGCACAGGCAGTAGCCCTGGGCACCAGAAAGGGTGTTTGAGTCAGGGTCTAAAAACAGAGCCTCCCTGAGGGACAGAAGCTGACCAGCAGCCACAGGGGTCATAGGGGGAGGCTCTGGAGTCGTGTGACCTCATGATCTTCCCTGGGCATGTTCGTGACTATGCTGATATTTCTCTCCCCTCTCAGCATCACCAGGATATGAATTTTTGAGTGATCGTGTTATTGTAGAGGGGAAATGGGAAAGAGGACAGGACAGATCCTGGCCCCCTCTGGGGCTGACATATTAAAAACACACCAGCTGAAAGCAGCCTTTAAATAGGCAGCCTGGCAGCTCAGCACATTAGCACGGAGCCTCTGATCCCACTATAATTACAGAAAGAAAAGCCGCCGTCCCGCGGTGGGAGCATTTAAAATTACAGCGGAGGGAGTAAATTACGGGTCCTCAAGGCCCTGCCAGACACAAGCTTCCATTCCAGGCGCAGGACACGAGTGTCAGGGCCAGCACCCCCCACCCAGGTCAGCTTAATGTGCTTCGTCTAAAAGCCCAGGATGGAATAAAGAGGTGGAGGGTTTAAACCTGCCAGCATAAACATTCGCTTTGATGTGTCCAAAACATAGGGAGCCGCTCGCTTGAATGCTGCCCCTCAGCAGCGGTAGGGCAGAGATGAAGGCAAGTGCTAGACCCAGGTAATGGCCCCCATCCTCACCCGCCTGCCGCCTCTGTCATGTTGGGAAGGAGGGACAGCCAATCTGCTATACACACAGGGTCAGAGCAGGGAGGGGCTTCCCTTCCCCTATCCCATCAGCTTTGGAGGTCCTGGAATGATATCTGCTCTGGGGTATCCTCTGGGGTCCCTGGAAGGGGGAGGGTGTCTGTCCTAAGGAATCCCTGAAAGGATGTCTATCTACTCTGTGGGGTCCCCGGAACAGTATGTCATTGCTTGAAGCCAAACCTGGCTCTTCTCTCCAAGTGCCTCATTACTCGTGTCTCCCCTTTTGGAGCCAAAAAACAAAAAGAAAACTGATCCACACTCCAGGCTCATCTGTGCTCCCATGGGCAAGAGCAGCAACTGGTCACCCACCAAGGCCAGAGCTTCATCTCTCTACCCCATGGCCCCCACACACCTGTGCTCCATAGCTTCATATCTGTGTCCTTGGATGTCCATGTCGGGCTAAGCTGACCACTAAGAGCCTGACTTTGTCTCTCCTTCCTAAACCATCCTCAGCTGGTCCATCCTGAGGTGCCTGGCAGAGACCCTGGGGACAGGGCATCTAGCTTTGCAGAGACAGCAGCTGGGACAGTGCCAGGCATGGTGCTTAACCCTTGGCAGCCAGCAGCCTTTAAAACTCCAGACCAGGTGGGGACAACTTTGTGTCTTTTGCTTTCTTTGCTGTTGCTTCAGAGAGACATGTGGGAGCCCATCACAGGACCCACCAGGCCCAGATAAACCCAGGTTCTCATGTCAGGCATCTGTGCCTGAAGTTTCCATGCTGCCCAGCCCTTCTGCAGGGAGCTGAGCAGGGGCCTTTGCAGGGGTCCATCAGCCCTTCCAGTACAGCCCCATGAGATTCCAGTGGTCCCTGGAGCTGCTCACTGGCCTGGTAATGAGTCTGACATTGTTCTAAAATTGTGTCCGAGCTTCTGTTCCTGTGAAAACCCATGTGGGCTCGGGTAGGTGTGCATAGTGGCACCTTCTATCTCAGCAGAACCCCAGAGTCCTCACACCAAAGAGCCTTTTCTTGGGAAAAGCCCAGATTGTTCTTTTGAGGGCAGGGCCTCAAAGGAGCGGTTGGGAGCAGATTCATGGCTTGCCTGGCCACAGCCTCTACCCTGTCCTCTCCTGAACTGATCTATCAACAGGGAGTGGCCACGAGCAGAGACACTCTTTCTTAGGGGTCAGTCATGTCCTGCCCAACAGCAGAGCTTGCTCTGGACCCGGGAAGCAGGTGAGAGTTTCTCTTGCTCATACAGAAGCTCCAGCTGGGTTTCCTGACATCTCTCTAAAACACAGCTTCCAGGGGAATAAGCGTCATTGACTGGAAATACTGGCTACGCATGGAAGTATTTTGTTCAGTTCAGCTTGCAGCTAAATCGTCTGGAAAAGGCTTGCAAGGGGCTAGAGCCAAACCATTTCCTGCCAGTGCCCCGGGAGCAGTAGAACTTAGCCTCCAAGTGAGGAAGGAAGAAAGGCCCTTCCCTGTGCGCTGGTGCCAGGCATGTGTGTGGGATCTACCCTACTGGGGAGTATTCTACAGAGGCTAATTGCTTTAGCAAATTCTTTATCATAAATATATCTGCCACTGAATGAGTTAGAAATGGGCTTGTGGGCCCAGAGAGATAGCACAGCGGGTGTTTGCCTTGCAAGCAGCCGATCCAGGACCAAAGGTGGTTGGTTCGAATCCCGGTGTCCCATATGGTCCCCCGTGCCTGCCAGGAGCTATTTCTGAGCAGACAGCCAGAAGTAACCACTGAGCACTGCCGGGTGTGACCCAAAAACCAAAAAAAAAAGAAAAAATGGGTTTGTGTCCATTAAGAACTTGAAAGTTGATGAATAAAAATGACCTGATACTCTAAAATCTCTCAGTGGAGAAAATGTCAACCATGCCAGCAATACTGTGTGTGTGTGTGTGTGTGTGTGTGTGTGTGTGTGTGTGTGTGTGTGTGTGTGGTTCTGGTTTTGGTTTTTATTTATTTGGGCCACACCCAGCAGCACTCAGGGTTTACTCCTTGCTCTGTGCTCATAAATCTCTTCTGGCAGGCTCAGGGGACTATATGGAATGCCAGGATCAAACCTGGGTCTGTCCTGGGTCAGCTGCCCCATCCAGCAATAGTTTCTGATGTGGCAGGAGTGAACAGCACCCATTAAACCTCGTCGTAAAATACAAAGGCAGCAGGCTGAGCCTGGCTTTCATTGAAGAATGCCAAACTTTCTGTCTGGGTGTGGTTCCTTGTGCATTCTTGTTCATTCAATGGTTCCTTGTTCTCTTCTTGAGGAATTTCAGGATTCACTTGGGTTCAGACACTTGCTCAATCCAGAGGCATTCGAGTAATTTGTTATTGTCAAAGTCTGGTCCCCTGGGCTCTAACTTAGGGACCTCTAGTTCCTGCTGACTTCATTTGCTGCAAACGTCAGGCATGAGCACTGAAATTCGGAGAAAGTGTTTAGAGGAACTGAAGTGCTCAGACTCCCCAAAAACAGAGCAACCGAGCCCAGCACCAGCTGCTCCTCATACAGAGCCCTTAGCGAGCTTCAAGCTAGGAAAAAAGAAAGAATAACGGGAGAGGGAGGAAGGGAGGGAGGGAGGGAGGGAGGGAAGGAGGGAGGGAGGGAGGGAGGGAGGGAGGGAGGGAGGGAGGGAGGGAGGGAGGGAGGGAAGGAAGGAAGGAAGGAAGGAAGGAAGGAAGGAAGGAAGGAAGGAAGGAAGGAAGGAAGGAAGGAAGGAAGGAAGGAAGGAAGGAAGGAAGGAAGGAAGGAAGGAAGGAAGGAAGGAAGGAAGGAAGGAAGGAAGGAAGATCATTCTCAGGTTGCAGCTACATGTAGGCGTGCAGGGCACAAGGCTCTGACTCTAAAGAGAGGAACCCCTTAAGGAACTTTCCTGAGCACATTTCTCCCACAAAAGGAGTCCTCATCAGTGGAAATCCTCTCCGGTTGCTTCTTCAATAGGCATCGGAAGGGTATTGGGGGAAAGAGCAGTGGGAGATGACTGGCTGAGGCTGTGCCGGGCACTCTCTGCCTTTCCACTAATGGGTTCCACAAATAACTCCATGTTGAAGCCACATGTCCTGCTGAGTTTTTTTCTTTCTAGTAAGCTGATGGTTTGCTTGGCCTGATAGTGCCAGACTGGGGTCTCTGGTTCTCCCTCCGTCTTTATCTAGCTTTGCTGTCCAGGTGGCACTTGTTTCCACCATCTCTGCTGCCCATTTCTGGGAAAGCGAGGGTAGCTTTACTCCTTTGGACAGTTTGCTAGAATGTGTCCTGGGTTCCTTGCTGGGAAGCTTTCCCTTATTGATTATTCTCTATGCTAACAAATTCTGATCAAATTCTCTGGTTCCGGCAGCCGGAAAGATAGAACAGAGGTAAGGCGTTTGCCTTGCATGCAGAAGGACGGTGGTTTGAATCCCAGCATCCCATATGGTCCCCCAAGCCTGCCGGGGGCAATTTCTGAGCATAGAGCCAGGAGTAGCCCCTGAGCGCTGCCGGGTGTGATCCCAAAACAAAAACAAAAGCAAATTATCTGGTTCCTATCATTCGGTCCACACTTTTCTGGGAACTTGCTCATTTTGTAGAGATTATCCAAAACTTTCTAGACAATTTTTATGTAAATATTTGTGATTTTTTTTATTTCTCTAGAACAGGGGTCTGCAACCTTTCAGACATAAAGAGCCACTTGGACCCGTTTCCGAAGGAAACTGGGAGCCGCAAAACCATTGCAACATTTAAAACAAATATAACACTGCATATATTGTTTCTTACCTTAATGCTATATACGTCACCAGGTACGGCTGCCTCCATTGGCTCCGCTCCTCAGCTCCGCCTCACTGCTATAGATATAGCGGAGAGAAGCGGAGCTGAGATTAAAGCAGTATTTTTTTTTTCTGACATCGGCTCGGCTCCGGAGCCGCGGCAAGCCTTCAAAAGAGCCGCATGCGGCTCCGGAGCCGCAGGTTGCCGACACCTGCCTAGAACCAGTGGTAACATCCTTTTTTATTTCTGATCATAGTTATTTCCATTCTTCACTTCATTTTTCTGAGACACTGTAGCTAAAATTTTTTTTCTATATTTCTATCTTGAGAAGAGACAACTTAAAGTTTTGCTGACAACTTAAAGTTTTCCATTTACTTTTTTGTTCCATTTGCTCAAATCTTTAATCCTGTCCCTCTGCTCACTCAAGTTTAGCTTGTCCTTTTTCTGTTTCTTAAAAGGTGAGTCAGATCATGGATCTGATGTCTGTTTTTGGTCAGACACACATTTACAATTTTCCTCTGTGCACTGCTCTGTGTGACACCCATTAAGTTTTTATATCTTGTATTTTCATTTTAATTTGTCTCCAGATAATTCCTAAAGCCCTTGTGGCCACCTCATGGGCGCCACTGGGTCCAGAGTGTGAGTTTCACTTCCACATGTCTGTGGGCTGCCTTCCTTCCACCTGTGACTGGTTCAGCCTCACATGAAACCATAAAAAGTACTTTGTATGGTCCCACCCTCTCCAGCAGGTGACACTGCTCTGAGACCTAGCCGGCGTTCTTCTGATGCTTTGATGCAACTGGAAGTATCCTCAGTATGTGATGTGAGGTCCTCTGGGCATTGTGTGGCCATGAAAACGGGACTTCTGGGACATGGGACCTCCCCTATAGGAATGCTGGGACTTGTGAACTTGCACAGGGTCTGGGGAGGCACAGAATGGACCTTAGCTGAAACTTAGAAGGTAACTAGCATGAGGCCCCAGGAGTGACCCTGCTGAGTGAGGAAGGCAGGTGGGGGCCTTCCTACTGGCACACTGGGTCTCCAGGACTCCCAGAGCTGAGCCCACAACCCCAGAGTACTGACCATGTCTCTTGATCCAGATCTCCAAGCACCCCATATTACTCAGTGCCTCACTCCCTAAATCTGCTCAGAGAAGAATACACTATGGCAGTCCCTTCTTATAGCAGCAGTCACTATGCCCTTAGCTTGTAGAGAAGGTTGTTTCTGTGTCTCCCAGAGAGTCTGTGTGGGTTTGTCTTGGGTTGTACTCTGCTTTGCGCCGCCTCTTGGCTGCTCTGCGCTGGCCAGACCCCTAGGTCTCCCCTCATTGTATCTCCTCTGACCAAGTAAAAAGACCTTGTAGAGGTGCTGGGGACTGGGGTGGCATGAGGCAGGGCCAGGTGAGTACTGGAGTTTGGCCCAGTGAGTGGGAATGAATGGCAAGGCAGCAAGGCAGTGCTGGGTAGCACAGATGGAAGAGGTCACTTGGCGATGGAAATAGGGTCGGATTCCAAGGACTGTGCAGGCTTTGTAGGAAAGGGGCTCAGGTTCGAGGGCAGAAACACAGACATGGCTGTGTGCAGTAGCTGTGCTCTGACAGGCACCTTGAAGAGTTGGAAGAGCCTCACCTACGCGAGGGCAGCTCAGGCCCTGGACTGCGCCTGCATTGCCCAGCTGCACTGAGTCCTCCACCAAGGGCACTGAGGCAAGCAGCATGCAGAGGCTCCCATACCCTCCACAGACTGGTCCACAGATGTTGTCTTTTCACTCCGGGAAATGATGCCATTATCGGAGGTTAATAGTTGAGGGTTTATCTAAATTAGGTGTCCATAAGTTCAGGATTTAGCCAGGGAGAGCCTAATGGAAATGAAATTGGGCCTGAAGCTACTGGCCATGTGTCAGTCTCAGGGACTTCAGGGACATAGGGATGTCTGCAAGGGGTTGAGGGGAACACAAAACCCTCCCCACATAGGCTGCTGGAATATATAGGATGTGTATGTGAGGGTGAGGATACTCAAGCATGTGCGTGTGGTTTAGAATAAATTTTTAGGACATATGCATGAGTTTTAGCAGAAATGTTCAAGACATCTACATGAGGTTTCTAATGAATTTTAGGTCGTGTATGTGTGGTTTAGCATAAACTTTCAGGATGTGTACATGAGGTCTAAAATGAATTTGAGGACATGTAGGTGAGTGTTGAAAAACATATTAATGATTGAGTCCTGAATGGAGGTGGAGGATGGTGAGATGGATGGAGTGAGAGGCCTTTCTCTGCCGGCCCGGCCATGCCTCTGGAATGCCAGCTGGCAGTCTCAGGTTGGCAGCAAGAAAATGATCCACAGGCAATCAGGTTTCAGGAGACATCAACTTTAGTAAGGCCCTAGCCACCATGTGTGGCTCCTAAGCTTTCTAAACCTTTAAGCCTGCTCCCTAAGTAGACCTGCATTCAAACCTGTCTCTACCAGCCACCTCTCTTGCTGAAAACCTCTTTCTCCTCCCCTCACTCTCCCCCCCCCATCTATCCTCCTGGTGAGCAAAACAGGAATCTAAAGACCCCTCCCAGATGTGGGCAGATCTGTCTCTAAAGGTGAGCAAAAAAGGAAGTTGGAGGAGGGGGGTAGTAGGTGAGGTTGCCATCTCTCAGGCATCACAGCTCTGAAGTGTTGTGAACTGTCTGGGATGCTGAAATATAGACATGCTTGCCAGGGGCAGGACTTGGGTCAGAATGTCTGCAGGCCCCTGACTGACCCGAGGCTCTGCCTGTGTGTTCCTGGCCCAGCCATTCAGGCTTCACTTCTGAGCAGGCCTCTCCTCTCTTGAGAGCTGCCAGCCTGCAACAGGCCATGGCCCCGCATGTTAGTTTTATTTCTCCTTTTTCTACTCTTTTCTGTGAAGTGGCGGCTTCCCCAAGGCTGGTCTTTGTTCAAGCCATGTCCATCTGCTCTGGAATCCACCTGCAAACAACAGGGAAATAGCCTGTGTTGTCTGCAGCAGCTGTGACCAGTGTGTTATCCCTACTGTTATGCCTACTGTGTTATCCCTAGCTCTAGGGACAGGCTCTGGAACCTGAAAAGCACCACAGGGATCTGTGTTGCTGGGGGGCTTTTCTGAGCTCATCCCTGCCCTACAGCATCTGGGGAGCAAGTGACCCTGCCTGCAGACAGGCCATTGGGCCAGAAACTCTCCCCTTCTCGCCACAGGGGGCGCTAGAGCACAGGTGCAGACAAAGGGGGCCAAAAGTGTAAGATATCACCCAGCTATTAACCCAAAATAAAGGTGGTCCCCCAATTTTCTCTTTCCTCTTCACCTAGCCCTGTGATATGTAAAAGTCCACCTGGATTTTACTCCACTCTCCCCCACTGAGTTCAATTTGTACTGAAATTCAGTTTAGCTTTGTACACAGAGTGAGACCATGAGGCAAAAAGCAAACTGACTCCATGATTCTCTCCTGACTGGCTTAGTTTATTAATTCTTCATGGCTACCCTATGTGCTTCAGACCCATCCACCTGGGGTTGAAAATACAGCCTGTGGGGTGATTTCACAATGTGGAATTTATTTTACAACTAGAACCAGAGAAAAACTCAACAATAGTGAGTGATTTGACCCTCTGGTGGATGATCACTGTTGTATATGAAAATATTTCTATAAGATTATTCTTTACGGGGACGGTGAGGTGGCACTGGAGCTAAGGTGTCTGCCTTGCAAGCGCTAGCCAAGGAAGGACCACGGTTCAATCCCCCGGCGTCCCATATGGTCCCCCCAAGCCAGGGGCAATTTCTGAGCGCTTAGCCAGGAGTAACCCCTGAGCATCAAACGGGTGTGGCCCGAAAAAAAAAAAAAAAAGATTATTCTTTGCCTGTTGTCCCACCTGGACCTTCCAGATGGGGGTGCTGTTGAGAGCCGAGGTGTTCAGGGTCTTTGGCCAGAGTTGGCTGGCTGACTCAAAGTGTGTTTTGGAGCTAGCAGGAGGCTGACAAAGGACTCTCTTTTCCCAACCTTTTAACCCTTAACCCTCCTGGCTGTGACGATTATTTACTGCAGATAAATATTGCCAAGATCTCCCCCCCCAAAAAGGGGACAAGAGGATGGGAATCAATTTCTCATTCTGGGAGCTCTTTGCAGATACTCAATCAACAAAGATGTAAATAGGACCCAACAAATGGGGCAACAATCACCATCATCACGGGGACTGAGTGTGCAGTGTTTGTTACTGAAACATCGGTACACATGGCCCCCATTCTGAACGATTTTATGCTGCTCTGGTCTGGTCACTCAGCTGCCCCACCACCCATAGTAGCAGAGGTCCCCTCAGGCAGAACAAAAGCAGGCAGTTACAGGGAGAGATCTGAAGACTTTGAGCAGTGTCCCAAAGACCATGCCCAACACCTTTCTTCTATCAAAGATGTCTTGTGTGAGGACCTTGACACACACACACCCTCAACCTGCAGCAGTTTATTGAAGTCACAGATGGGGTAGAAGCCAAAGAGAAAGCCCCATTTGAGGGGACCAACAGCAGGGAGATGAGCAGGTCTGGCCACCCAGATTCTGGCCTAGGTACCAAAGGCAATTCCATCCCAGGTGACCTTAGCAGCCTACCACAGAAGTTGGAGATGAAGAATCCAAGTCCAGCCAAAACCCAACTGAGAACCACCTGCACATCCAAAAACTTAACTTTTCTGTTAGGTTAATCTCTTGACCCTATTTGCATTGATCACTATATTGCTGGTTAAACTGTATACCTGTATACCTATATAGATCTTAATTGCTACTCTTTTGTTCTATGCTCCACTGCAAACAAATAATTATATATCCAACTCTTGAGGCTTAATATTAGTTTGTACAGTTCTGGGGAAATGCATAACGTTTGGGGCCAGAAGGATAGCACAGCAATAGGATGGTTGCCTTGCATGTGGCCAATTCCGGATGAACCTAGGTTTGATTCCTGGCATCTCTTATGGTACCCTGAGCCTGCCAGAGTCAGGAGTAACCCCTGAGTGCTGCCAGGTATGTCCCAAAAACAAACAAAAAAATAATAATGTTGTTAGATTTTTAATAGTTCTAAGCTATCCTAGTGAATGTTTCCCAATACTATGATGTTTGATTGTGTATAATATTTAGCAACTTATTATTAAAATTATGTCTGCTAAAATGTTCTAATGCTTTGTCCAAATTAGTCAATGGAAAAGGAACTTGGATATATAGACTCTTACTACAGTGTTCATTATAAGAATGTTTTAGCAAACTTATTTTCAAACTGTATATATATTACCAGTAGAAATGTTTTTATGATTTTGCTTATTGAAATTTATGAAAAGGAATTTGGATGCTACAGACTCATATTACAGTGCTTGACGTAAGAATGTTTAAAATTTTTCAAATTAAGTATATTTGCATAAAGGCTCGGTGTTTATGTTTAGAGAAGTATATGAAAAACATTTGTGATATGTATAAATCAAGGATATGGAAAAGCTGATAGTTTTGAGAATGCTGTATATACAATCTAACCTTTGATGCTTTTACAGCCCACTTTTACTGTGCCTGTGGAAAAAACAATCACTTCTATAAGTTCTGATTTGCGGTTTCTGCCTCTGGCAGAGAACAGTAGAACAAAACTTTTGTAGCCTTTCTCAATTTTTTTTGAACAGAAAGGGTGAAATTATAAGATGACACCCAGCTATTAACCCAAAACAAAGGCGGTCCCCCAATTTTCTTTCTTTTTCACCTAGTCCTTTGATGTGTAAGTCCTGAATCTTACTCCACCCTCTTCCCCACCCCATCCCCCAGCTTAATTTGTACTGAGAATAAAGAAAAGTCAGTTTGGCTTGGTGCACAGAATGAGACCACGAGGCAAGAAGCAAACTAACACCATGATTCTCTCCTGACTTAGTCTATTAATTCTTTGCGGCTACCCTACCTGCTTCAGACCCGTCCTCCTGGGGTTGGAAATACAGTGTATTGGGTGATTTCACAATGTGGGATTTATTTTATATTTAAGAATCATGCTTTGGTGGAGGACCCCTGCAGTTGTTGAGGGAGAGCCCATTTCTTCTGCTCCTCAGCTCTCCCTGCACCATGGCGACCATCTAAACTAGTCAGTTACTTGTCTTTGAGTACCGGACCCGCATCCTAGGCCCACCATGTGCTCTGCAACCTGTGGCAGAGAGATTCCTAGAGGGTGACTGTGAGAAAGCAGCTCAGCCAGAGAGCAGGTCAAATGCACAGAGCCAGAGGGTGCTGCCTGCACTGGCCCACACCTGCACCCACTCTGGTCTCCCTCTGCACTGCCTTCCTACTCCCTGTTTCCTATACCTCTCCACTCCCTCCTCCCTAACCACCTTTTCCTTTCCTCCTTCATACTCCCTAATCACTTGCCTCCTCCCTCCTCCAAAACCCTTTCCCTTATTTCCTGCTCCCCAGCCCTCCCCTCCCCATCTCTCTTCTCTAACCCCACTCTGGCCCTTCAGCTGTAGCTGTCCTTTGACTCTTGTCTTGCCAGTCCCGTCAGGAAAATGAAAGAGCTGAAAAGGCCGATGTGTGGAGTTGAGCTTTTCCTTGAGCTGTTTTCATTCCTTCTGTGCTGAGTCAGGTCTGTATTAATTTTTTCTTCCCTGCTCCTGGAAGCTCCGGCCCTCCTGAGCAGAGAACACAGGGTTCTGTGGGTCACTGGCTGTGCTCATGGAGCTCTGGGTCTCTGTGCTTGCTTCCACTGGTTCCTTAGCATCTGCTCTGTAGCCTGCAGCTCCTCAGCCCAAGAGGAGAAACCACCACCAACATGCAAACAGGTCAGGAGATGGGTGAGGACACCTACCCTGCCCTCGGCCTCAGGCTTTCCAACATCACAGATGCAGCCCCATAGGCCTTGCCTAGTGGTCAAGTACTCCAGGGCGTGGTTCTCGGCATTCCTGAGCCCCTCAAACCTCCCAAACCCCATAATCTTTAAATATGCCTCACGAACATTCATGAGTGAGTATGGCAGAGACCCCAGCACCCCAAGAGACTTGAGAAGGGATCAAACAGGACTCATGGTGGTAG
This sequence comes from Suncus etruscus, assembly GCF_024139225.1. Classification (NCBI taxonomy): domain Eukaryota; kingdom Metazoa; phylum Chordata; class Mammalia; order Eulipotyphla; family Soricidae; genus Suncus; species Suncus etruscus. The sequence goes on along the minus strand of NC_064854.1, from coordinate 15,067,523 downwards.
CATCCACAGTGACAAAATCTCTGGTGGCAGGATTCACAGTAGCATGATCCATTGTGGCAGGATCCACAGTGATAGAATTTATGAAGACAGGACCAACAGTAACAGGATGATCATGGCATGATCCACCATGGCAGGATCCACTGGGACAGTATCCATCATGGCAGGATCCACAATAATGGCTGGTAGACCTGCTCCCCTCTCCAGGACCCTGAGCTTCTGTGAGGAGCAGAAAAAGACCATTTCCTGCACCAGCTGGCTTTGCTTCTCATTTACAAAGACCAGGAACAGAAGCTGAATGCCCATATCACCTGCTCTGGGCTGATTGACTGCCAAAATCAGATGAATGTTTCTATCATTTATACAATGTGCAAAGAGATTTCACAAAGACAGGATCTATGCAAGTGTCCTGACCTCCACACCCAACCCCTTTGCCTGTGTAAACTACAGAGAATAAAATGTTATCAGTGACAATTCTGAAAACTAAAAGGGACTATCTTCAAAAATTACTTAGCGTTAGAAGTATTAACACTGCTATAAATGTTAAAATTCTCTTGATTATCACCCTAATAAAATTTCTCATAAAAAGTATAGCTCCAGGGGCTGGAGCGATGGCACAAGCGATAGGGTGCTTGCCCTACATGCGCTAACCTAGGAGGACCGTATTTCGATCCCCTGGCGTCCCGTATGGTCCCCCAAGCCAGGAGCAATTTCTGAGCGCATAACCAGGAGTATCCCCTGAGCATCACTGGGTGTGGCCAAAAAGCCAAAAAAAAAAGTACAAATTGCATGCAACAGAAAAAAACTTTTGCTTCCATGTGATTTTTTTCACATGAAGAATTCCAACATAAAAAAAGATTCAGTGAGAGTTCAATAATATGTAAAGAGTTTAGGAGAATCAAGATTATTGTTGTTATTAAAGTCATCCTCAAAAAATGAGAACTTTATAAAAGCAACGAATTTTCTCTAACAACTTTACTTGGAGAATGAAGTGATCTCTTTCTTCTGAGAGTTTAACTAGTCACAAATGTTTCTTTTACTTGCTAGACAATCTGTCAAAAGCAGTGCATGCAAAAAATAATGACATCCGACAAGAATAGTGTTTTCCATGAAAACAATTTTTGTCCAACAATTTAGCTTGGAGAAAAAAAAATACATTTTCTAGAAAAACTTTTTTTCTTTTTGTTTCCACTCAGATAGATGGCTCTGAATCATTCTTCCAAAACTGGGTGATACAGACTAATAGGCAGAGTTCAAGAGCACCAGATCTGGGAGGGAACTCAGGGGTGAGTGGGACCCACAGCCCATGCTCCCTCTAGGGCGCAGGTCTGGGTCATAGTGGGAGTTCACACGTAGGGCATGGTTTTCCCGGGGACCCTAATGTGCCTGGACACTGCACAGGGACCTTATACTGGCTGGCTCATGTCCCATTTCTCGGGAGCTGGGACAGTGCATGGGGCAGTGTGCAGTCATCAGTGCCTGTCATAGGAGCTCTGCTCCACCAGTGATTGCCAGGCGTCTCAGGGATGAACAGGCCTGCAACACTGTCTTAGAGGTGGCATCCAGCAGAGCTGGCTGGGCTACATGACCCTGGAACAGGCTGATGGGTGCCAGTGAGTGGCAGAGCTGGCCAGCGCATGAGGCCTCTCAGCCCAGAGAGTCCACAGCCACTCGGGAGTTACCTGGCTCCTGGGATCATGATGCCGCCTGGTCTGTTTCTTTTTCTTTTCTTTATTTTTTTTTTTGAAATATGCATGGACGAATAGCAATTTGTCTTGTCAAGCCGAGAGCGAGAGCTGTCTGCCAGACTTCAGTTTTTTTTCCTTTGGGGGGTCAGGGAGAGGGCACATCCGGTGATGATCAGGTGTTACTCCTGGCTATATGCTCAGAAATCGCTCCTGGCTTGGGGGACCATATGAAACGCCAAGGGGTTGAACGGCGGTTCATCCTAGGTTAGCGCATGCAAATAAACGTCCTACCACTTGCACCACTGCTCTGGCCCCCAGCCTCCAGTTTTTATTGAGTAAATGCCTAGGGCCGGAGAAATAGCATGGAAGTGGGGTGTTTGCCTTGCTCGCAGAGGGACAGTGGTTCGAATCCCGACATCCAATGTGGTCCCACAAGCCTGCCGGGAGCGATTTCTGAGCATAGAGCCAAGAGTATCTCCTTCACGTGGCCGGGTGTGACCCAAAAACCCAAAAAATAAAAAAATAAAAAAATAATTTTAAAAAAGACCATGCCCAGGCAGGGGAGAAAGAAGAGAAGGCCTATCCTAGCAAGTTCAGCCCAGGTTTGCTTGATATACGTGCTACGCAGAAAAATCTCTGTTTTGGGTAAAACTAAGTTGTAAACGAACAGATACAAAGAAACCTGGCATGATCTCTGTTTTTGGGTGGAGCCAAACTGTAAATTGTAAACCAACAATTCCTCCTTTTTTTTACTGAAAAGCATAAAATATGAGATAAACTAGAATAGATTATGTTCCAGGTTCTAGAATTTTTAGACCATGGGGGGTTTAGGCAAGAACCCTCATATAGGAGCTATAAATTGGCTGTTATTTTGCATAGACAAGGTAAAAGCTGGGGGTAAAAATTAATAAAAATACTTTAAGCATAAACAGGAAAAGAGTGGCCTTTCCCAAGAAGCATTTGGTCATATATGCCAACTATTGGCTCAAACAGTCTAAGTTTTGCTTAATCCCAGAGAGTCTTTCTTGTAAGTCCCAGAAAGTCCCTATGTGGCTATCATTACAGGCATATAACTAAAGTCCTTGGACTCTCACAAGTCCTATGTCGTTGAAGAGCATCACAAAGATTTCCAAGGTTTACAAGTCATTGCCAGAATGTCATGAAGCATGCCCGGGTTTGAAAGTCATTGCCGGAGTGTCACAAAGGATGCCCAAGTTTGCAAGTTGTTGCCAGGGTGGTTCGAAGTCTGTTTGTCTCCATCCATTTCTAATGTCACCTTTTCTTGTGTCTATTAGTGTTAGAGCAACTTGACACTTGGAAATGGAAGGAAAGAAAGAGGAACAGCAGCCAAGCTAGTTCACTCCATGCTGGTTCCATGCTGATCTTCCTGTTCATATGCACACTGCCACATTAGCATACACATGCTCATGTGGACATATACACAACTCTACCCAGTCCTCCCAGTATTCCAGCAGGGTTATCCCTGTCTGCCAAGGTTCCCCAGCTTGGATAATGCTCAGATTCATCTTTCCTCAAGGCCACAGCCCTGGGAGCTGTGCCTGTCAGTGGCACAGCTTGGGGAGAAACTCATCCTGCATCCCTCAGATTAGTAAGGGCTAGTTCCAGCAGGTGAGACTGTGCTCCCTGTCCAGACAGCGAGTCTAGGTGGGAGCACCTGTGCATGCTCACACCTGCATCTGAGACACGGCTTGCAGCTGCACACAGACCCAAGATGCTGGGCAGGTCTGTGGCACTGGGTAGGTGTGCAGAATCTGAAAACTTCACCAGGAGACAGATAATCTCCAGTGCTCTGTGGCTGGTCACAGAAGTCTGAGTGTCCCCAGTGCTCAAGCTGGTCACAGGAATGTGAATGTCTTCAGTTCTCCGTAGCTGTACTTCTTTAGAGAAGACCCCTTGGAAGGTGCTCCAGTTGCAAATATGCCCTTGTGCATGCCAGCCCCTCTGTTCGCACTCCTGGGACACCTGCAGTCTCCCACACACCTTACATGAGCTTACTGCTTCATGACTGTATTCCTCATTCTTAGGAGAGAATCACTGGACTCAAGAGTGTGTGAAAAGGCGGAGCTAGGGTCATTGGTTTCCTACTATTTCGTTGCTGACTGCACCAACCTCTATTCTCTGTCTTATTTCATCCCTTTTTCACTCTTGGGACCTTCTATCTTCCTCTCTAATCATGGCCCTGAGATCTCTATTCCCTCTGCTGGAAGCCTCAAGGGCTGGGAAGGCTCCTGAAAGTAGCCTTCTGTGCCCGTCCACTTAGCAAGGCCGCACACTCACTTGCAATTCCCATCCCCTTCCTTTCAGATGTTCTCTTCAGGGTATTGACTGTGTGATTTCCAAGAATTGGAAAGAATTCCATCTATCCAGTGTGCATGTCTTCTTTGGTCTCAGTCTGAGAGCACACTCGACTCCAGGGCTCTGTGGCTCAGTGTTTGGCCTGTGTGCAACTGGACCCAGGTCTTCTGTACAGCATGAGTTTCTGAGTAGTAGGGAGATGCCACAGGATACATATCAGGGTGTCCCTCCTGTGGGTGTCTTTGATCTGGGGAACATTGTCTACGGGAGTGTGGATAAGCATATGAGGGAGCACAGGTCCTCTGAGACCTGAGGATAGGACAAGGAGGTGAACATGCAGAGCCTGTTGGGCCAAGGTACACACAGTTTTTGTAGAGGGTATCTATACTGGGTGGCTGTAATTGGTGGCTGTAGTCAGTGGCTGTATTTAGTGGCTACAGTTGGTGTCTGTGGTTGGTGACTGTAGTCAGTGGATATAGTTGGTCAATGGGTGGCCGTAATCTGTGTCTGTAATCAGTGACTATAAAAGGTGGCTGTAATCAGTGGCTATACTTGGTGGCTGTAGTTGTTGGCTATGGTTGGTTGCTGTGTGGATGGCTCTAATCAGTGGCTGTAGTTGGTGGTTGTAGTTGGTTGCTATAGTTGGTTAGTAGCTGTAGTTGGTGACAGACTCATGTGCAGCCTGAGAGGCCGGGACAGGAAGATGGGCAGGGCCTTGATGGGGTCAGCAAGTTCTCTGGAGTCTTCTCTCCACTGCCCGGGGTCCCTACAGTCATGGGCACACATGCACATGCACTCAAAGAGGCGCACACGTGAGCAGGGCCCAGCACCATCCCCACACTCCACTTCCTCACACAGCTGCTCAGTGCCACGGAAGGCGAGGTCAGAATTTCGGTGAGAGGAAGCACGGCTGCTCCTCCCGACAGCTGGCATTTTCTGCCTGCTCCCAGACGTCCACAGTTCCAATGTGCGGCTAGCCCGGTCTTCAAACATCTCGGGGCAACCAAAACACGACAGGATGACAGATCCCCGTCTCGATGGGTACTGACAAACAAATTAGAGCCAAGATGCTTTCCGGGGCCGAGCAGCTGTGTGCAGAGCCGTCAGATGGAACCAGCACCCAGGCCTGTCTGGGCCCATCTGTGCTCTGCTGCATAGCTCCTCCCTGTGTCCAGGTGCCCGGCACAGACAAAGGCAGGTCTGAGTACCGCCCAGTCCTGGCACTGCAGCCAGGCGTGCAGGAAAGAAAACATAGGATCCCAACAGGCTAGTCCCTCCTCATGCCAGTTCTCTCTCCTCCCACCAGAAGAGCAGCATCCCCAGATGGGTACAAAGGAGAGAGGAACCTTCCCTGACTCCACTATGAGTCCCCCAAAAAAGGGCAGATTCTCCTGCATCTCAATTGTTCAGAGTCCCCACTCCACCTTGAACCCTACTAGGCTGGAGACATAGGGATGGAGCCTTTGCCCTTCCCTCCTGAGCCCTGTGCAATCCTGGCTCAGGAACTCAAAGAGCCACCTCAGGCAGGCCTAAGTGTCCTGTGCTCCTACTCTGAGGACATAGGGATGACCACCTCGGGGCCAGTGTGCTACCCTTGTGAGCAGGGGCTGACAAATCTAGGAGGAGAGACCTGGGCATTGTGGGCAGACTGAGGCCCTGAGCAGGCTGGAAAATTACCCCGTTCTAAGACCACAGCTTCTGGGCATTGTCCTGTGTCTCCATGGCCCCATGACACTCGGGCCTATGTCTGGGTACCTTCCACCCTGAACCCGTCATTCTTGGATCCCTTCCTGGGCCCCCCACCTCTGCCTCACCCCTCCCAGGCTCCCTGCCTTCTCTCCAACTTCACCGCTACTCAGTCCCCACTCTCCCTGGCTCTCCTTCTTCCTTCTACTTCACCCCTCCCTCACAACTATGTTGCCCTGGTGAAAACCATAGTACAGCCACCTAACCAGGCAGAGTCAGGCCACCCGTGAACCCCTTTGAATCAAATCCCCGCCCATGCAAATGCGCCGGGAAGATTAGATAGATGTGGCAGTCCCAACCAGCTGGCCGGTCTAATATCTTTATCTCCCGCGACTGGATGCACTGACAGTCCTGTCACACATCTGTGCTGTCCGGCCCAGCACGGCGAAGGCCACTCAGACCAGAACCTGGGCAGGATCTCACTGACAGGGTAATGGGCGCTGTGGTCTAAGGTACATCGAACCTTTGAATGGTGTTTTCTGCTACAGGAGACGGATGCGGCTCTTAAATATTATTATTCACACTTAATCATGTGGCCAAGGCTCCTGCCTAATTGCAAAATGTTTTCTCTTGTGCTTAAATTCCATGCCACAGATTATTAAAAATTGACTTTACAATATTTATTTTACTTATCTTCTCAAGCCAGACGAGGCTTAGCCCATAGATTTTGTAAATTATTAATTTTTAAAGGCAATTTGTGCTGCATTTTACACTTGGATGGTGTCCAGAGAGACGCTGATTTCTAGTTCAGAACTTAGAGAAGAAGAGTCACTTTGATTCATCTTTAAAGACTCCAGCGTCTCCTGCCCACACTGTGCAGACTCCCCGTCACATCGCAAACCCACGAGCACAGATTGTCGGGGTTTAGGGATCCATGAGACAGAGCAGAGGAGAGCAGACACTCCCCCTCCTGCTGCTTGGTTGATGGTTTGCTCAGATGGATGAGACAGGGAGCAGAGCTCAGTCCTCAGAAGTTCCTACCACTGGTGTAGCGCCCCCTACTGACTCTGGGCTCACCTGGTAAAGAGCCCCCTACTGGCTCTGGGCTTACCTGGTGTAGCGCCCCCTACTGGCTCTGGGCTCACCTGGTGCAGCCCCATGCCCCTATACTGGCTGGCTCTGGGTTCACCTAATGATTCGCAGCCTCCTGGATTTACACTATCCCTACCCCTCCCCACTTTCCTCCCTGAACAGCCCCAGTGAACTCCCCAGTGAGTGAGCCTTGACCTGCCTAGAGCCAGGCATGCATCTTGTCTTCAAAGGCTCCGTAAAGCTACCTCTGCCTTGGTCCATACGTATTCAGACCTCGCTCCCCCATCCCTCTGGCTGCCACTTCTACCCTGAGTCCATTCTCTGAGCCTTCCTGAGTCACCCAGAAATGGGGGTCCTGGCCGTGTGTAGGCTGTTCTCACTTTCTCTGGGACCACTCTGTCTTCTGCCCACACTACAGTTTCTTGCTGGCCCTCGGTCTCCTGACTGACATCTCCAGGAGACATCAATGTTATCACTCCTTTGACACAATCCCAACTCGGGCTCTCATGTGGGGTCAAGCTCGGGTTATGGCCAGCTGCCTGCAGCACCTCCTCCCACTGGTCATCATGTGGCCACCTCTGACCAGTCGGCACCTGATGACACCTGACCAACCAGAACGAAGTGACCCCGACCAGTCAGCCTGTGATTTCTTTCTCACTGGTCAGCAGACAAGTGATCGGCCCCTCATTGGTCAGCAGCAGCACCCCCTGACTAATCACACATAAGTGACCAACCCTTCACTGTTCAGCAGTGACACACCCTGCGGTCAGCACAGGTGTGGCTCCCCAGTGCCCTTTGCTCTCACTGCATGAACAGCAACTTCGAGGCCTTGAACACAGGAAATTCTGGGAACAGCCCAGAGGTATCTCAGCCACTACATAGCTCAGGCAGAGACCAGCTGTGGGTGAGAAGGAGCGGAACCAGCTTGGGCAGACCACAAGGCCAGGCCAGAGAACCCGAGACATAGGCACCCAGTACAAAACTGGACACTATGAGGGGATGAGGTGCTGATGCCCTGGCCCCAGAGGCCTCATAACTGCCCCTTTTCTAGTCCCAGGTGTGGGATGAGGGGCCCAGCCAGGATCCCAGAAGCCTGTATGGAGCTCACTTCAGAAGAGGCAAGGGCTACCACCTGGCTGGCTTTGGCTGGCAGGAAATTGTGTGAGGCGTGTGTGTCCCTGTACTGGTTATTTGCAGCTTGTTCACTGCTGTGACTGTTGAGCCCAGAGCCCCCTCAGAACTTCCTTCAGAGTAGCAGGACAGGATGTGAAGTTGAGCGAGAAGCAGTTAAGTGAGATGCTCAGATTGGCAACTGCAGGAATGTGATGGTCAGTGGAACAGGGGCACAGCAGGTGACACCTGTGCTACTCCAAATGCCTCTGTTCTATCCTACAGACTGGGTTGGCATGCTGCCCACCTTCATGTCACCCTTAAAGCACCTCAGCCCTGCAGCCATGCATACAAAAGATGAGGACAACCTACGTGAGTGTCCACTGGGGCCTGAGAGCCCATGTGGGAGCAACTCCTCCGACCCCACTACAGACTGGCCCTCTAGAACACTGTGTGCACTGGATCCCAGCTCTACCAAGGTCATGCTCCCTCCTAGACCCCATCCCTATCTGGATCCCAACTCAACCACCAGGCCCTGTCTATTCCTGAAGGAAGAAATAAGCTTTGCAGGGACAGTAGGTGCCAGCCCCCAACCCTGTCTCCCCTCTGCACACAGGAGGGAGAAGGACCTAGTGCTGTGATTGGCTGACAGCCCTCATGGAGGAGGGACCACAAGGAAATATGGTAGGATGAGAACAGCGGCGGGAGGGGCCTGAGCACCTCTTGGGAGACAGTTCCCCCTCCTAAGAGCACTGACTGGTCAAGGGGACAATCTGTGGGGCTAGAGAGATAGCATATAGAGTGTTTGCCTTGCATGTGGCTGACTGAGGCTGACCCCAGTTCAACTCCCAGAATCCCATATGGTCCCCTGAGCCTGCCAGGGGTGATTTCTGAGTGCAGAGCTAGGAGTAACCTCTGGGCTCTGTAGGGTGTGGCTCAAAAACAAAAATTAAAAAATAAGGTACAATCCATTCTGGAGTGACAAATCCTACTGGTGGATGGAGCCTGTAGGGAATGGAGTGTGATGGAATTGAGAGTGATGTAGTCTGTGGGGGAATGATGGCTGTGTTAAGGGACAGAGCCTTCTTGTAGGGATGAAGCCTGTGCTGAAATGATGGAGCCTATGTTGGGATGGTGGAGCGTGTCTTGAGATGATAAGGCCTGTGTTGGGGGATGGAGCTTGTGTTGGGGGGGGTGGAGCCTCTCTTGGCATAATGAAGCCTGTGTCGGGGGAGGAAGGCTGTGTAGGGGATAATGGAGTCTATATTGGGATGATGGAAATTTGGGGATCGCCTTGTTGGGGGGGTGAAGACTGTGTTCAGAGGATAGTCTATTTTGGAGGATGAAGGCTGTGTTGGGTGGTTGAGTTTGTGTTGGGGAGCATAGAGCCTGTGTTGAGATGATAGAGCCTTGTTGGGAGTGGAGCCTGTCTGTGTCAATGATATCTGTGTTGGGGTGAGTAGTCCAGGCCTGCTTCCCTTTGCTGTTTTTTTCTAGTTGCCCCAGCGCAGTAGGTCTTTGCTCATGAGAGTTAGGTACTCTGGGCTTGGGAGGTCTGAGTGTTTGAAGGCCATGTGGATGGATTGCTAATGTGGGATCCTAGAGCCTCAAGAGCAGCATGTGCTGGGAGCCCCCAGGAAAAGAGACATGCAAGAGGGAATGCAGCTGCTGCCCTTGGCTCTAGGGGAGGGTGGTGCCTGCTCCAGCCATAGAAAGAGCCTGGTATGTGCCCTCCTCCACTCCAGAATCCCCACAGGGCTGTAAGCACCAGGCAATGGTGCAGTCCCTGAGCCCTTGACCCTGCTTTCTTGCATTGTTCAAGATGAACCCCAAATCAACGTAGGGCTTTAGTCCCTCCCTCCTGCACTGTCACTATATGTCCCTCTCCCCCTGTGAAATAGCAGAAAGGGGCACAACCCTCAGGGTGACTCGTGTGAGGAAGGGGGTGCTGTGAGTTTGCATGTGTGAGTGAGCGTGTGATGTACATATGGGCATGTATGTGTGCATATGTGAGTATACATGTATTATATGCTGTATATGTATGTCCATGGGTACGCATGTTCTCATCTGTATGCATGTGCCTATACAGACAGACAGCCCTGGCCTGGCCTCCCTCCAGCTTGGAAGCACAGCCAACCACCAACGGGCAGCGGGCAGGCCCCCGTTTCCATCCTAACTGTCTTGTCTCCCCACAGGCACGAGCAGCACTGAGGTGAAGGAGAACAGGAACGTGAAGAGTCTGGAGGCCGGGAGACCGGTGGGGGAAGCATGCGGAGGGGGGCCAGCATTGAAGAGGAAGCGACCCTTGGAGGAGGGCAACGGTGCCCATGTATGCCAACTGCAGGTCCTCTGGCAGCGGCTGTCGTGGTCGGTGGCACCCAAGAACGCGTTGGTACAGCTGCACGAGCTCCGCCCAGGGCTGCAGTACCGCACTGTGTCGCAGACCGGCCCAGTGCACGCACCTGTCTTCGCTGTGGCTGTGGAGGTGAACGGGCTGACATTTGAGGGCACCGGGCCCACCAAAAAGAAAGCCAAGATGCGCGCAGCAGAGCTGGCCCTCAAGTCCTTCGTGCAGTTCCCCAATTCCTGCCAGGCACAGCTGGCACTGGGCGGCACAACCAGCCCCTGCCCCGACTTCACCTCCGACCAGGCTGACTTTCCGGACACACTCTTCAAGGAGTTTGAGCCCTCAGAGCCCCGAGGTGACCTCCCGGGCTGCCGTCCCACTGGCCCCGAGCTGCTGCCCACGGCCTGTCCCCGGAGCCGACTGCTGTGCCGCACGTTGGACCTCTTGGGTCCCACTAGGCCTCCCGTGGGGGGCCTGGGCACTGGGGAGAGGAACCCCGTGGTGGTGCTGAGCCAGCTGCGCTCAGGCCTGCGCTATGTGTGCCTGTCGGAGACAGCCCCGAGGCAGCGACCCCGGAGCTTCGTCATGGCTGTGTGCGTGGACGGGAGCACGTTCGAGGGCTCGGGCCGCAGCAAGAAGCTGGCCCGGGGCCAGGCGGCTATGGCAGCCCTGCATGCCCTCTTCAACATCCGGCTGCCCGGCCCTGGGCCCAGCGGGAGCAGAAGCCGCCTCCTGCCACAGGTGAGCCCGGAGCAGTCTGGCAGAGCCTCCCCAGCTGAGCGAGGGCAGGGGGGACAGCCCAGTGGCAGGGAGAGGGACCAGCACCCCAAGGAAGACAGGGTGCAGGAGGGAGCAAGGAGGAGGCTCTGGGGTTACAACCCACTGACTCCACTGTCTCTGAGTGAACATGGCCAATGGCAGCCAGGTGCCCCTGAGAGTCCTACCGGTCCCCTTTGGCTCTGCCGCTGTCCTAGCCTAGCTCCAGTATCATGGGGAAGTGGTATCCACAGCCCTGCTGTCCACACACAGAAGAGACAGGATGGTCCTTCCACTCCCATCATCCACAGCTTGGAGTCTCAGGCCCTGAATGGCTGAAGTTGGCTGGATGGTACCAACTGGGTCTACAAGGCAGACAGGAAAGTGACAGCAGATCAGACAGGGCAGGGCAAGGCAGTGTAGTGTTAGGTAGGACAGAGCAGGACACTACAGAGTGGTGTCTGGTAGGACAGTGCTGGACAAAGGAGGGATAGGCAGGACAGGGCAGTGTCACTGGTCCGACTCAGTACCCTCCTGTCCACCTGTGCTCTGGCTCCAGAGAACTCTGTAGACACTGTCTGAGCTCAGTCTCAGCCCTTAAAATCCTATAGCTCTGAGCCTAGAGAGTGAGGTATATCCTACCCTACACCCAGGGCTTGCTTCTAAACATGTTATTCTACACGGGCTGCAATCCCTGCCCAACACAGTGACCAGCTGGGTGCAGAAAGTGCAGAACAAGGAGCTACAGAAATCTGCAAGGGAACACCGACCATACACTGCCCCTGGAGGCACAAAAGACAGCCAGGTATAAACAGAACGGATCAGGGTGCAGGACACGTGGAAATGGAATAGCTCAGGGTACAGGACACACAGAAGTAGAATGACTCTGGGTGCAGGACACAGACAGAATGGCCAGGGTGCAGGGTGTCTCCAGGTATAGCCAGCAGTCCTAAGTTCTTGCTTGCTTTTGTGTTTGCACCACATGGGCCAGGTGCCTGCCCACTCTCAGGAAGCCTTGCAGCCATGAGAGCAGGAAGGGTGCCTGGACCCAACTTGCTGGCTGCCGGGAGACCAGAAGAACCAACCTAATGGCTGTGAACAGCATTTCCAAGTTTCAGCATTTTCTAGGAGATCTCAATCAGAGCTCCAGACGTGACCCCATTTCCCGGGATGCGCCCCCAGAATGAGCAGCAGAATTAGCGGGGGCCTGGCTCCCTTCCCACAGCCGCCCGGCAGGATGCTAATGGGCTGTGTGCATGGAGCCTCCTCCCCTCCCCAAGGTGACCCAGCTTCCTGGGCCTGCCTGGACCTCGTCCCCACCGCCTGCTCCTGCCTCGGGCACAGGGCATGCAGCTCTCCCTTGCAGCCGGACTCTGCACCAATCCCTGTCGCCCAACTTTGAGTAGATGCCAGTTCGGCACAGGTTTGTCCCTAGCCCTTCAGAGGTGCAGCAGATGTGGGAAAGGAGGAAGTGGAGCCTGGTCAAGAGCAGACAGAAACTGCAGCCAAACCCCGTGACCAGAAAGGGACCCAAGCATGCCCCATCTCTGGAGAGGGAAGGGGCTTGTGTTCTGTGCCCTAGTTTGCCAGGTTAACTTTCTCAGGCAGGCGAGGTGGAATTGGTGTGTGGCCCTGCAGTCCAGCTCTGGGGCAGTGGCCACAGAGCCAGGAGGACGAACTGGGGCTTAGCCAATGGACACAGCCCAATATGGGGTCTGCTAGAGAATAGGGTGCCCCAACACAGGCACAGAGTCTTCAGGCAGGGACTGCTCTGGGCACAGGGCAGGGCAAAAGGAGAGGAGTTCATGGAACAGTGAGTGTAGCTACAGAAGTAGTGACCAAAGGCCACTGTGGGACAGGGGACGCAGGCAAAGCTCAGCAGGAACCCTGGACACTGCAGGACCTGGCAGCTCTAGCAAGTGTCCAGGTCTGGGTCTAAGAGTTTGCCCAGTGGGTGAGGGCAAGTGTCCAGATCTGATGGCACATCCTGGTCTGATGGTTCCCCCCTTGGATGAGGGCTCCTCAGCCTATTCCCTGCTCCAATACTCTCGGCTCATGTGGGTGGTGGTGGAGGTTAGTGGTAGAGGTGATGGTAGAGAGTAGTGGTAGAAGTGATGGTGGAGGGCTGTAATGGAGGTGATGGTGGAGGAGAGATGGAGGTGATGGTGGAGGGCAGTGGTGGAGATGATGGTGGAGGTGATGGTAAAGTTCATTGGTAGAGGTGACGGTGGAGGGTTGTGGGCCCCTCGATGTTCAACCTAAGGGAACATGTTGGTGTCAGGAAGGCCCGAATGAAAATGGTGCCAGCATCTCCTAGCCCCGAACTCTGTGATCAGTCAGAGACAAGGTGGGTCTTGGAGGCCTCCTAGGAGTGACTGATTGGACTTGGGGCTAACTAGCCTTTAGAAAGTCGGTCAGAGTGCTCAGCTCACACACAAACCTCCAGCCTGGGACCCCAGACATGGCTGAGCCAGTGCACATTGGCAGAGAGAACCAGTCCTGCTAGGGCCCTGCAGCTGCCACAGTTGTATATGGAGATATGCATACTTGTGCACAGATTTCTGCACACACAGACACCTGAACACATACATGCACGCATGCATACCCACAAGTGCACACACCATGGAACATACCTTCCCTCTCTTCCCATCCGCAGCATCTGTAGACATCAGTCTTTATACTCTGTGAAACTCAACAATCTTTAACATGAGAAAAACAAGACTGAGTTCCACATGAGGTCATGTGCTCCTGTCCACCGGCCTCTTGGTGCTGGTAATTGACCGAAATGTCCTGGATGTAATTCTTTCAGCAAGAAGAAAGCACCTTAATAGGCAACCCCATGTGTGAGGGTCCCTTGGGTGCCCAAAAACCCTGTGATCTTTCTACGGAGAACTTTTATGGTCCTCAAAGGCTGGGCAAGCTCCAGGAATGTCTTTTCTGTGAGAAGCAGCTGGTAATTCACAGGACAAAGAGCCTAAGTGTAGTGAAAGGTTCTTGTCTCTCTAAGGAGGAGAAATGCAGAGACGCACTAAGCATTGACCTTCCCTCCCTGTCACCTTCTGGGCTCAGGCTCAGCCTGCAAAACCACCTCCTTCTTAAGGTGTTTAACATAAACAAGGTGCTGGAAGCCTCCAGAGACACAGGAATCCCACACACACCCTGGACTCCTTGGAGTATCATTCGCAGCCAGTATTTGGGAAACTGAGGAAGAAAGATGGACATGACTGAATTCTTTACCTACAGAGCTCCCAGGATAGAGTGGATGGAAGGAAAATATTCCACATGGGTGAGGGGTTTGGGGCTGGGGTCTGCCTTCCTTGGAGCTTGTTCTCTCAGATAGCAACCCTATTTACAATCTTCTAGAACCTGCTGTTTGAAGAGTTGCATGACAGAAAAAGAATTGTTCTGCAGTGTCTGGTGCTGAACTGATGCATTCCATAGTACTGAAGTGTCTTCAAATGGGGACACGTGTAGAAATCTCTGGATTTTGCAACCAAATTGTTTCTGAATAAGAGCTAATCATGTTTACATTTGTTATGAAGATGCATGGAAACATCCTTTGAATGGTCTTATTAGCCACAACAGTCAGATTCCAAGACCCATTTAGCATGATTCAATCCCAATTCAGTGTGAGGCTCTCAGAAGGCAGTTTATTTGTGATGTAAACACACTCTGACTTGTGTGCACACTGAGCCGAGGAGCCAAGCATGAGCTAGTGGCAGAAACAATGAGATAATCAGGGTACAGATTTTGTTGTGATGACTTTTGAAATCAGAGAACACTGACTGGGTATTTCTTATTTAGGCAAAGTCTTATTCTCAGTTAAGACATACACAAATGTTCTTAAAGTTGAGAAAAATCATAGATGTCTACCACAGTTCGTTCAATAACTCAGCTCATGGCTTGCAAGTATGCAAAATAGACTGACTTTCTGCATGTAACTGTCCATCCACATGTCTATCCATCTACCCACCATCTACCCACATGCATTCATTCGCCATTCCACACTTCTCCACACTTCTCCTGACCACATACATAGTCATCTGTTCACCCACTACCCACCCTGCCATCTCTCCCCCTCTCCATCTATTCACCCATCCATCCATCCATCCATCCATCCATCTATTCACCATTCTACCCTCCCATTTATCATCAATCTTTCCCTCCTCCCACCCATCTCTCCCTCCTCCCAGCCATGTCTTCCTCCTCCCACCCATCTCTCCCCCCTCTCACCGATCTCTCCTCCTCTTATCCATCTCTCCATCCACCCCCTGATACAGTGAGCCTTGATCTCCTGAGACCAGGGCCAGGTCACACTCACACACACACACACACACACACACACACACACACACACACACACACACACACACACACACACTGCCCTGAGGTCTTCGAACAACTGGTTTCAAAGCAGCCCTACTGCTCCCTGGAGACCACTGGCTCCAGGACCCTGTTTACAAACACAGATCCCAGGCACTCACCCTCCACTTATTGAAGCACAGTCATTAAGCTGCTTTTTTTAAGCAAACTCCTCAGGCAATTCTTAGTTGTGCTAAAACGTCAGCACTAAATTCTGAGAAGGATTTGAACTGAGAACGAATCTTCATGTTACAGTTCATTGTGTTATTGGTGCCTGTGAGAGGCTAAAAAAAAATGAGGCCGAATCCTCATCTGTGAAATAAAGACAGCACAGCAGTGCCACACACGCAGCTCACACACATCTCATGTGCCACACACAAGCTTACACATAACCCCACAAGTTCACACATAAGCTCACACACCATCATACAGCTCACATACCACAGACACAAGCTCACAAATCATACAAGCTGACACACCACACACACACAAGCTTATGCACCACCATACAAGTTCACAACCACACACAAGTTCATGCAACACACACACACACACACACAAACTCACATACCACCACACAAGCTCAAACACGCACACACACAAATCCAGATTTGATCCCCAGTTTCCCATACAGTCCACCGAGGACCACCAGGAGTAATTCTTGAATGCAGAGCCAGAAGTAACCCCTGAACATCACTAGATGTGACCCCAAATAAAAAAGTGAGTCAAGTGACTTTTATTTCATCTTTCTTTGGCAACTTCACTGAATGTAAAACTCTCCTGCTCCCTCTGGGTGTTTCTGAATGGCCCCACTCACCACTGAGTCTAAAACATTCCTTCCCCGACACTGGCCCTTTGCCTCCCCTGGGCCTGGCACTCACTTTTTGTATCAGGAGGTCATCTGTTGTAGATGTTTCCTACCCTGGATTTGGGTCCGGCCCTTGGCACCAGGCTCCTTGCCCTGAGTCTGTTCTTTGAGGCTCCTGCACAAATGGCTCTTGGCAAGATTGTGTGCATGTGGACTTAGTGACACTTGTCAATGGCCTTTTGGCTTGGCACAATTTTCCCACTGGTGGGATTGGGGCATCTGGATGCCTTCTCTGGGTGAGCTGGACAGGATAGTGAGAAATGAAAACAAGACACTGTGCATGACTCCTGACTGGGCTCCCGAGCCATCCCCACAGCCTTGCCCAACTACAGCCACCTCTCCTCACAGCTGCCACCCCTGAGAGATGCTGCCATGACCTGACAGGTCCTTTCCCACATGCTGTTGGTGCTTATCTTTTCCAGAATATTTGTCTCTCTGACGTTCCTATACTGAGCTCTGATATTTTATATTATCTGCCATCAGTCCTTTATCAGCATATCAGAGTCTGGTGCAGAGTCAGGGAAAAATGTTGGAGTGCAGAATTGCTGCACTTGAAGTACAGTCCTGACACCGTGTGTTGGAATACAGAGTTGTCTGAAGTTGGAGTGCAGAGTCAGGGCACTCATGGGGTACAGATTTGGCATGCAGTTGGGATACAGAGTCAAGTGCAGCATTGAGGTACAAAGTTAGCTGAAGTTAGGATATAGAGTTAGCACACAGTTTGGTAGAGAGGCCCAGAGGTGGGGTATAGAGTTGGTTGCTTTTGGAGTACATAGTTGACATGAATTGGGATATAGAGTCAGGGCACAGTGTTGAGGGTACAGAGCTGGCTGTAGTTGGTGTACAGATTCAGGGTAAAGTAGTAAGTTGAAGAGTTGGCTGCAGTTGGAGTACATAGTTGGTATGAAGTTGGGGTATAGAATTTACTGCAGTTGGGGTGCAGTGGGAAAACAATACTGGGGTACAGAGTTGGCTGCAGTTGGGGTGCAGTCAGGAAACAATACTGGGTACAGAGTTGACTGCAGTTGGGGTTATGGGCGGGATTGCATCCTCGTGAGCACAGCGTGCGCCTCCATTCGACAGAGGTAGAATTAAGAAGTGCAAAGTTCACGCCCCGCTTAAAAAATTAAACTTTTAACAGTAATTGCTCCTGAACATTTGTGAGGGCCCCAATCCGACATAAAAGCTTTAATTTCTATGCAAAGTAGATAGGATGATTGAGTTATAATTAAAATGGTAATTATACCCTTAATGCTCCATATTTGACTTCTCAAAAAACATGTTCTGCTCCAAGAAAAGCTATTTAAAGATCAGAGGGAAATGTTTGAAAATGAATGTATTCAAGACATTCCAAATCTTTTAAAATCCAGTTATTGATTTTTACATGCTTTCAAGTGGAGTCTGAAACATTTTCTTCATTTATTTTGGTCGATGGAAATAATAAAAAATCATTGGAACGTGAAAAGCCTCCACGAAGGCAATATTCTAAGGTTGATATTTAAAATGATAAATATTGAGTGGGGGCATTGGGAGGGGCCTCGGGCTGACTGGGCAGCTCTGAAGCCCCCCAGGCTGACAGGGAGGAGCCCATGGTGACCCCCTTTCTGGGCTCTTTCGTCTCTCACCGCTGCCTAGAACTGAGAGGAAATACCTGAAGCCATAAATCAAATGTCAGGTGGGACGCGTGCAGAGCCCATCAATACTGCATGATGTATGGCTTGCTGGGGGCTTAGGCAAGGCCTGGAACAATGGGGTGTGGGAGTCCCCTCCACCACCGCCTTCACTGAGCAGGGTTTAGCTCTGTCCTGTGGAAGGGGACTGGAGTCTGGAACCTTCTATGAGGGGCTCAGACAGGTGTCTGCAAAGGTGTTGCTGGTTCTTGCTCACCACAGGTGGTGCCCATTGGTGCCCATCTCATGCCCGCCCAAGACTAGGCAGACCCCCTGGGAACCAAAGAATCTCTTCTTTGTCCATTCTTGCTCATTGGCTGGTGAAATGCCCCCTGGGGCCTTGGGGGGATGTCACAGATGACTGGGCAGGGAGTGCTCAGGAGATCAGGAAGGGTGGTCAGTATCCTCCCTATGAGGATGAGGTCTGTTTTCTGTGGTGACCCTAACCTGTCTCTAAGTCTCCTGAGCCAGGACATGAGCATCCTCAGGTGAACCCTAGCTTGGCAGTGACTTTCTTGAAGTCTAGGTCTAGCAGAGAAGCCCACAGAAGCTCCCAGAATGTCTCATGATTCATAAAAGGATAAGCAGGGGCCAGCAGAGCTCATGGCCAGAACCACAGTGTTCCACACCAGAAATATGGTGTCCCACAGTCAGAATCACAGCGTCCTGCCCAGAACCATGGGGTCCCATGGCTAGAACTGTGGTTTCACGCAACTAGAACCACAGCATCCCACAATCAGAACCACATGTCCCATGGGCAGAAACAGTGTCCCATGGCCAGAAGCATAGCATTCCATGACCAGACCATGCAACCCCATGAGCTAGTCACTCACAAAACCTTGCCTTCCTCATTGAGAGCCCACACTGGAACTTGCCCATAGAATGTTCCAGATGACTGCTGTCCAGGCAGAGCGGCCTCAGAAGTGACACCACAGATCTTTAGCAGTGCCAGTAACTGAGAAGTACCCTGGAAGCAACGTGGGACTTGGAGGACTCCAGAAGGAAGATCAGACTGAACATCAGCTGCAGGACACAGGCTCCTTCCTCCTACCTAGTGTCATGTCTCTGCTGTCCCCCAGCTGTGTGTCTTTGCTTCCCAAAAGTAGGGACACTGTGTGATCATCCCACAGTTGCTGCCAAACTATTTAGAGAAGCTCCTGTGAATGGGCCTTCAGGGAGCAGCTGCTCTGCCCAGCAGTGCCAGAGGGAACATAAGGCAGGGTAGATGCCCAACCCACACACAAAGGGCATCAGGCAAATGTGGTGCCAGTATCTGAGAAACCAGAATCCATGACTGTCTTGAGTCAGCTCACTTCTCAGCACCATCTGGGCCAGAAACTTAAGATGTTTGTCATGTTTCAGGGTGAGACAGGCCGATGTACTGATAGTGTTGGAGCCAGGATCAAAGGAGCTGACCCCACTCTCCATCTTACATCATTCACTGCCACAGTGTGGGAGCAGTTAAACCTCCGCTGGTGGATAAAGAAAACATGGTGTCAGAGAACCAGAGATCTCCAGAGGCACAGCCAGGCCCAGCTGGTCTTTATAGTCAATGCCTCCTCTCCCTAGAACATGTGAACTAACTGATAAGGAGCAAACAACTCAAAGTATGAATGAGTGGGTGAACAAACAAGGAATGACTGAGTAAAGGAGTATAAGGGAAGAAAATCCTATTAAAAATAAACCCTGATGTGCCAAGGTTTGGGACACTAACTA
This sequence comes from Suncus etruscus, assembly GCF_024139225.1. Classification (NCBI taxonomy): domain Eukaryota; kingdom Metazoa; phylum Chordata; class Mammalia; order Eulipotyphla; family Soricidae; genus Suncus; species Suncus etruscus. Next base: position 15,047,915 of record NC_064854.1, on the reverse strand, counting down.
CTGAGCAAGTTATGGCCCAGCCACTCATTTGCCCACCCTCTTACTTGTCCATGGCACATTCATCTATCCACTATCCATTTATTTATCTTCCACCCATTTACCTATGTAAATTTACCTATGTAAAACCACTCATCCACCCACACATTCATTTACACACCACACATTTATGTACCCATTAGCCATTTATCCACCCACATCTATTCACTACCTACTATCCATTCACTTACTCAGCATCCATGCATCACCCACATCCATTCACCTATCCACCACCCAATCATCCACCCAATATATACATTCATTTATCCACTAGTTACTTACACAGCATCCATTCATCTATCCACTATCCATTCACCTACCCCCATCTATTCACCTACATACCACCCATTCATCTACTCACACACCCATGCATCAGCCCACCCTTTAAACCATCTGCCCACACATCTACCTCATCCACATTTCCACCCACCGATGCACTTATTCATTTATGACCCACCCAACTATTTATTCACCCACTTATCATTTATCCATCATTCATCTTTACCCACTGACACATTTGTCCATCTATCTGCCCATCCATCTATCTACCAAAAAACCTGCTCATCTTTATTCACACTCATCCTCCCATCCACATATCTCACCCATACACCCACCCTCCCCTCATCTTCTCACACTCCCACCCAACTGTCCTCCACAGCAGGTCCTTTTTCTCTCCCGGGAGGAAACCAACTGAGGTAAAGGTGGGATCAAGCATGTCATGGGGAGAAACAAATCGAGAGTGAATGGCATGGAAGCATAAAGGAGTGTGGCTTTCCCTTTCTTGTCTCTAAAGTGGCCCTTCCTGATGGGCCTACCACTCTGTGGCAAGTGACTAACTCACCCTTGGTCCTGCATACCCCTCTACCAAGTATCCTGTACCATGGGGGCTCCTGCCCCTTCCATGCTGAAGACATGGAAGTCAGCCAGACTTGATCCTGGGATATGAGTATGAAAAAAATTGCATCATAAATGGCAAATTATGGTCCTAAAAACACGTTCTCTTATAACTAACATTACCTCAATAAAAACAGAAGGTAAAGTAGAGAGAGATTTAATCTAGAGAAAATAATAAATTTCTACTTAGGTCCAACAGATGGTGGAAAAGTCTCACCTTTACCCCTTCCTGCCTCTGTGCTTCCTTCAGTCATCTCAGTTCCACAGAGTAAGAGAGATACAAATGCTAGAATGTTCCCAAGCGTGCACCCTGCACCTCAAGAAACACATTTTGGAATACACAAGGCATCCCAGCTGCCATGCAAAAAGAGGGGGTTGCAGCTGCCGAGAGCCCAGCAACACCAACAGGAAGGCTGCTTTTCTGTTCATTTCACCTCCAAGTGGAATTATTGATTTTCACACTTTATTTTCACGTGAGCTTATTGGAGCGACAGCTGCTGCTCAGGTAGCGGGGCCATGAGGAGAAATGAGATTCTAGTAATTAAGGATCCCAGGCCGGGTCTCGGGGACCAGGGGGATTAGGCCACTCACTAGGCTGAGCCAGGGACTCTCGGGGGATTAGGCCACTGACTCAATCATTTCTTCCAGTTGCTAAAATTGCACTTCAGTTCTCAGAGACGCTCAGGATCTGGCCCATTGGCTCCGGAAAAGAACTTCATTACCCACGACCGGCATCATGGGCAGAGTTGGGGATGCTGTGGAAGCAAGTCCTCGTAAGGCCAGGCCAGGGCAGTGGGGGGCATCTGCGTGATGTCTGCAGGGATATCTGGGGGTACACATCTGAGGAGGACATCTGCAAGGTTTCTGGAGGTCATCTGTAGGGACATCTGGAAGGGTGTCTGAGGGGTGTGTCTGCAGGGGAATCTATTGGGACTGTCACAGATTCAGGGCCCAGAGGCCAGATTGAGGAGAACCCCAACATCTCCTCCTTCTCTTGGGCCATATGTGGGCATCTGGCAAGGCCATGAGACTTGCTGCCTAGGAGTCTCAGTGAAAATGAACTTGGGTCATTGCCTCAAGAAGATGGGACCTTCCAAAAACTGTGGGTGGCAGGATGCTGTCAGGAGGGCAGGGATGCTACCCTGTCCCTGAAGGAAGCCACTCACCTCCAGCCACCCCACAACTGTCACCAAAGCCTGGGAAGGGCCAGGCCTGTCTCTGGACAAAGCCCTTGGGTGTCAGACAGCAACCATGACTCTCTTCACAGAAGACCCATGTCTGTCAGAGGCAGAAACAAGCCAGGAAATGTTGAGGGACAGAGCTACAAAGCCAGCCCAGCCCAGCCCAGCCCTGTAAACCAAAGGCAAAGCTCCATGACCTCGTCTTCGCCCAGGAAAGAACTTACTCTTCTAGAACTCCTGTTGTCTGTCTCTGTCCTTGCCAGACCTGCAGATGAGCATTCGATGATTGTTGCGAGGAGTTGCCCCCCACCCCGAGGGTGCTCCCAGAAATTCAGATGAAGCTGCAGGAGACATCGAGCCTGGAGTCTTGCATAGAGACACAGCATGACAGCCCTGTCTGTGCACAGAGCCAGGAATAGCAGGGGTACAAGAGCTCCTGTGTATACCTTAGAAGGCAGATGGCATGGTTCTGCTTGGGATATGTGAAGAGGCAGAGCAAGACACCGGGGCAGGGCTAGGGCTGAAGGTGAGAGAGAAAATTGGGCAGAAAAGTACAGGGCCAGGAGGTAGTGTGTACCCCTCAAAAGGGAGGACAGTGGCACGTACATGTCCAGTATCAGGGACATCACACCAGCCATAGACTCTGGGGTGACAACTGTCCTATGAAGGTCCACAGTGTAACAAACACCCTTTGGTGGGCTGTTTACAAGCAGGGTTATGGGCTAGGTTGTATGGGGCAGTAGGGGTGAATAGGGCAGGGGTAAAAGGACTGGGGTGTAAAGAGTAGGGATATAAGGAGTAAAGGTATAAGGGTAAGGATGTAAAACCAGGGATGAGTGGGGTTGTGGTATATGGGATAGGGGTATAAGGGGTGGGGTGCATGGTAAGGATGTGATAGGGATATAATAGACAGGGGTGTGGGAATAGAAGTGTATTCAGTTAGGTAGTCAGTGAGCTCTTGGGTGTTTGAGTAGGGGTATAAGGACAGGGGTGTCTAGGTCAGGTAGGTGGATGTGTAAGTGGTAGGTGTGATAGGGCTGTGAGGGCTAAGGGCAGAGCAGGTGTGTAAGGATAAGGGACTCTAGGCAGGGATAGAGACTCAGCTCCCGGGCATATGGGGTTCCAGCAATCTGCCATGGTGGGCGGACAATCAGTAGCCCCAATCAAAGGCCCTGATAAGGTTCCCGCAGCTCACACCCCCAGGCACTGGTGCTCAGCCTGCAGTGCTCAGGTGAAAAGAAAGTCCTCACTGACACAGTCCGATGCTGGAGACAGCACTGCCCAGTCTCTGCGGCCATCCGGGCCTGCTCTGCTTCCTGCTGGCCCCACACTGTGGTACCCATCTCCCTCTCTATTTCCTGCCTTTGTTTGCCACCGTCCAGCCCCGGGCCCCGCACCCAGCCCCAGCTGCCCTGCTTTGTTCCGTGTTGACGCCGGAGGACCGTGGCCCGCTGACACTCCTCCGAGCCTCAGCGACTCAGTCTGTTCTGCAGGCTGCGCGGCCATCTGGACTGTGCCGCAAAGGTTGGACGTGGTTTTAGGCGAGATTTCCATCCCATCGGAGAAGGGCGCTTTGCATGCACCACGTCTCCCAAGGTTGAGGTCAGATTTCCCCCTTGTCAGCTGCAAAACAAAGCACACACAAAAAAAAAAATCATTGACAAACGGAGGGAGTGAAGGATGAAGAGGCATCTGTGGAGGAAGCTTTGTCAAAGGCAGCGGAGTACAAACAAAATAAATTAGGTCTGAGTTTATCAGACGCGGGGCAGCCTCCGTTGGAAGACAGCATGTGAGGCTTCTCAGGGCTTCCCAGGGTGTGTGAGAGGCGGCCACAGGAGCAGGATTTGTTTTCCCAGCATGAAGTACTGTGGACCTTGCTTCTGCTGGCCCATGTATACAGGGCGCCACAGCTCAGCTGACATCGGCCTCTGTGACATGCTTCTCCATGGGATGGGTTTCTGGAACCAGACCCTGGGGACACAGCCGGGTGGGGGTCACAGTGCAGAGCTGGGGCCAAGCCTGCAGATACAAGGCCTTTGTGCCACCGCTGAACACATAACAGGCACAGCCCCTTTGACAGGACTCCCTGTCCTGTCTCACAGGGTGCAGAGAGAGCTTTAAGGGAGCACTGTCTAGGGGCAGTTCACCAAAGTCCTTTCTGTGCTGACCTTCCCCAGTCCACTCATCCCCGGCATCCATGATGACCTCAATTTGTCTGCACTGCACGGACTCTCTGGGGATACCTCAGTCCCTCTCACAAGCAAGGCCACAAGACAGATGCCCTGTTGGTATGAAAGGACATGGTCCCTGGGTCACAAACAGAAAGACATATGTTCAGAGCAGCAGCTTCCAACTTTCCAACTTCCAGGCTTCCCAGGGGTGAGGCAGGCAGGTGCACCCACTCCTTTGAGAGGGGAAAAAGATGAGCCACAGGCATGGGGCTATGCCATTTGCCTGAGTGACCCACATGTGAGTCAGGTCTAGCAGACGCCCTGGGTTAGAGAGCTCAGCCTCCCTCCTGTGAGGTCTCTGCAGGCCCCTGGGAAGGACTGGAGCCTGTGCAGAGAGCTCAAGGACAGGAGATGGCAAGGGCCTCGGTCTTCTTCTTTTTTTATTTATTTATTTTTTTTTTGGTGTTTGGTTTTTGGGCCACACACAGCCAGTGGTGCTCAGGAGTTACTCCTGGCTCTGTGCTGAGAAATCACTCCAGGCAGACTCAGGGGACCATATGGGATGCTGGGGATTGAACCCAGTCCATCCCAGGTTAGCAGTGTGCAAGGCAAATGCCCTACTGCTTGCTATTGCTCCTGCTGTCTAAGGGCCTTGGTCTACTCCTGCTCATAAAGCACCTCCCCTCCTACACCTAGAGCTTGTGGAGGAAGATGAACAAGGAAGGGCCCAGGGCAGGAGATTAGACCCAAGCCAGTGTCTCCTCCTGGGACAAGAGCCCAGCTCTACCACTAGGATTACACTTGTCCCCTCTCCTGGCCTGGCCACCTCTGTTGTTCTCTCCATTGTCACAATCCAATAGTTTCCAGTCCCACAGAGGAGGGAGGTTCTGCAGAGCCTCACTTAGCCTCACGCCAAGCATGTATGTAAAGGTCACTCGAATTCCAGGAAAAGGCTTTCTCTCTGGTCTTTGTTGTTGTTGTTTTGTTTGTTTATTTGTTAGTTTTTGGGCTACACCCGGTGATGCTCAGGGGTTACTCCTGGCTCTGTGCTCAGAAATCACTTCTGGCCTAGGGGACCATATGGGATGCCAGGGATTGAACTAGGTCTGTCCCAGGTCAGCAGCGTGCAAGGCAAATGCTCTACTGCCATGCTATTGCTCTAGCCCCCAAGGCTTTCTCTCTGTAAATTGAATGGTGCCTTGCCATACATCTCACCAACTCTGGTTCAGTCACCTGTACCATAATGAGCCCCCAAGCACTGCCAGAGGTGACTCATAACACCACCAGGTGTGACCCACCTCCAAAAATTAGAGCATGAGAGAGAAAAGCTAAAGCAAACTACAACATACCAAAACCTATGGGAAGCAGCAAAAGTCTTAAAAGGGCAGGTTTTGTGCTACCCTCAAACACTTAAAAAAGAAGACCAGAGACAAACCTGCAAACTTTTGGGGATCTAGAAAGAAGTCCAAGGCTGAGTTAGGCAAAAGAAATCTGAGGCCATGTTCAGCAGAAATAAGGAGTCTAAGGCCAAATTTGGTAGAAAGGAAGAGTCTAAGGCCAAGTTCAGCAGAAAGGAAGAGTACAAGAGCAGAGCTGCAATGACTCAGCAAGAGAGTAGGGAAACAACTCAAGAGTTAACCAAAAGTTATCTTTTGGGCTGGTTAGTTTTTTGGATTATTTTTGTTTTGTTTAAGAGTCACACCCAGCATTGCTCAGGGCTTACTCCCTGGCTCTGTGATCAGGTATGTGGTATATTCTCTGAAGCCCCACCAAAACCTTCTTTCTAAAAGGATTAAAACAAGAAACCCTTAGTTAAATTGAGAGCCAGGAGAGGCAAAAAGAAATTCCCAAAGCCTTTCTGAATTCAACAGAATCTATCAAGTGAATTTGACCAAATCTGGGGAGTAAATATCACTTTCTTGCAGGAAGAAAAGCATTTTCCATTGGGAAGCTTTTCCTGTGGCTGCACTGACATGGTTCCTCTTGTTTACATCTTTTCAAATCCAGATGAACTCAAACAGCCATAAATCAACCCAAACAGAGGGCCTCATCTGTTAGCGAGCTCGTATTAGCACACTAATGAGAATTTAAAGATTCTAATTAAACCCAGATGCAAAATATCTTCCTGAGTACATTAGGAAGCACCCGCTTAACAAAAACAGAAAGATGACATTTTTCTAACGCAGTTTTTCAGTTTGTCTTCTGCATTCTGCGGTGAGCAACTTGGAAAGCGGCTGTTGAGACAGTAACGCCTGTTGTCCCAGAGCTCCAGCCCCTGTGCTGCACCTGGCTGCTGTGTCCACACAGGCCCATGTCTCAGACCTCTGAGGCAGCCCTTAGACATGTCTGCCATCGGGGTCAGTGCCCCATTGCTGGAATCTTGAGGCACAGGGCCTTGCGGGGCTCCCTTGGACAGAGCTATGGGCAGGTTTCTCTGGGTGGGGACTCTGACCCCATTCAGGACTGCCTTGTGGTATCTGTCTTTCACCTGCACAGAGTCCACAGCAGGTTCTCAGCAGTGGTCAGGGAGTGGCCACTAGGCCAGACACATCAGGGCTTTAAGCCCTGCCTCCTCCAGGGAAGCAGAGCAAAGCATCTGGCTCCACCAACATCATCAAACAAGCTGGTCCCCCACACCCTGACCTGGGTGAAGGACATTTCATTTCATCCCCTACAGAAAGGACTGGGTCTGCCGGGCCCTGAACTGAGATACCAAGTCCTGGGCTGCTGTCATAATCTGAAAGAAGCTTCCAGGAGCACCTCCCAGCCGAAGCAGCCGGGGCAGCCAAGCCTGAAGGCCCAGCCCTGCTCCACTTCTGGTCAGACACAGAGAGTGGGGAGGGTCACAGGCCGAGGTCCCACCTGCCCCCCTATGCAAATCTAACCTTTTACATATTTCAGCATTACGAGCCCAAAGACCAGGTTTCCAGGGAGAATATTTACTGAGGACTTGCTTCTTCCTAATCTATTGATTTTAATATTCTTCTCACTTTGGCTGAATGTCAACTTGACCCTAAGGACCGTGTCTGCAAATCTGAACACATTTTATTTCTTGATGTCACTCAAAGCAATACTGTTGGAGTTTCTCGCTCTGTCTGAAGATCATCTTTCTAGTCAGAGTCACCCGCCTCACTGTAGGTGAGGTGGACTTGAGGACATACCACCAGTTCCTGTCAGTGAGGCCTAGACTGAGCCTTCTGCTGGCTGCTTTGTGGGGAGTGAGGCCTATAAGCCTCGAGGCAGGGAAGTGAGCCTGTGCAGTGTCCCCACAGACTGGGTTGCTCTGTGCCCTCACATGCCACGTTAGGCTGGACCAGGCAGGCAGTCCAGCTGAGCCCAACAGAGCACTGCATCCTGCATCCTCCATGTTGGTGTCCAAGAAGGCTATGGAGCACCTGACTTACTACAGCTCACCAGAAACTTCCAGAATACCTCAGATCCTGTACTGAGGGGACATAGGGGCCCTTCTTCAGAGTCCAGGATAACCCCTGAGTGCAGCTGGGTGTGACCCCCCCCCCCAAAAAAAAAACAGTCCAGGATATGTGGTAATGCACTATGGATAGACCTGCCATGCAAAGACCCACTGTGGATGGATGTGCCATGGATTGACCCACGGTGGTTGGGCCTGCTGTAGACAGACCCACTGTGGATGGACCCAATGGATGGACCTTCATAAACAGTGGCTGGAGCAGGCCCATGGCCCAGAGAGAAACAAGTGTTGGGAAAACGTCCTGTTCATTGTTTGATGATTTGTAATGTTCCACCCGAAGAACTGCAGCCATGCCAGCATTCAAAGCAGCCAGAGGCTCTCCTGAATGGGCAGAACTACCCTTTTCTTTTTTTCTCTTTTTGGTTTTTGGGTCACACCTGGCAGCGCTCAGAGGTTACTCCTGGCACTATGCTCAGAAATCACTCCTGGCAAGCTCAGGGCACCATACCAGGATTTGCATTACCGTCCTTCTGCATGCAAGGCAAATGCCTTACCTCCATGCTATCTCTCCTGCCCCAGATCCACCCTTTTCTGAATGTGTTCAGAACCTCGCTAGACAGAGATGCAATGCCACAAGTCTGAACTCACCAGTGGCATTTATCACAGAAATAGGTCCGGTGATCCCAAATGTGCATGGAACCACAAGACAGTAAAAGCAGCCTGGAGAAAGAAGAAAGTTGTGGGCATCTTGCCCCAGATTTCACAGCATACTGTAGAGCTACAGTTCTCAGAACTGTGTGGTGCCACTATGAAAATGGCACCTGCTGTATCAGACAGAGAGCAAGACAACAGAATAACCCTATATTTACCCAGAGATCAAAGGTCACAAATGGCCCAGAACTCAATGGAGAAGGGACTTTGATAGGGGATAGGACAGGAAGAGGTGCATATTGGAGTTATGAGCCCTCCTGGTTCATCCCAGGACCAGGCCTGTTGGGAGGGTACATTCTCACTCTGCCTGCAATAGTGACTCCAGGGGGTACCCCTGAGGCAGGAAGAATGAAGCCAAGATAATGGACAGTGGATACATGGCAGAGTGGGTGGAGTTTTTGGTGTGATCTTTTTTTTTTTCTTTCAGTTTTTGGGTCACACCCAGCAGCATGAAGGTTACTCCTGGCTCTATGTTCAGAAATCGCTCCTGGCATGCTCAGGGGACTGTATGGGATGGAGGGATTTGAACCGCCATCCTTCTGCATGCAAGGCAAACGCCTTACCTCCATGCTATTTCTCCAGTCCCTGTGGATGTGATCTTAAAGTGGTCTTGTTCTGGGTAGGGTCAGTACAGTAGAGTTGGCATTGTGGGTAGGGTCCGTGCAGTGGGCGGGTCGGTGCCATGGGCAAACTGGATGCAGTAGGTGGGTCTGAACGGGGTGGGGGCGGGATCTGAGCACAGTGATGTCGTATGTGCTTGTGTCTTTCAGGAATTCGGTGACTCAGTGGCACATCTGGTTGCACAGAAGTTCCGAGAGGTGACCCGGGGCCTGGCATCAGGGCACGGCCGCCACAAAGCGCTGGCTGGGATTGTCATGAGTAGAGGTGAGGAGCCGGGGTCCCCACTATGTGATGACTCAGAGATGACCCAGCCCTGAGACCACCATGTCCCTGGCCCCAAGGTACAGAGGCCAGTCAGGACTCCTGTCGGGGCAGGACACAGAGGAACTGAAGTCTGCAAGAGATTCCCCAGTCCAAGCAGAGTTCTGGGCCCTCTCACTCTTCCTGGGCATAGGGCAGCCTGGACCTCAGATTCTGAGTCCTTCTTAATGGTCACCCCCCCCCACCCAGAGCCTCACCAGCCCACCCACAGACGCTTGCTAGACGCCAACCCCTTGGAGAATTTGCCTTGCCTCAGCAGAGTGTGGGGCAGCTTGAGTGGGACTCACTGTGGATTCAGCTCCAGCTGTGCCCCCCAGCATGACAGACCGGCTTAAAAGTCAGCTCATATGTTGCTCCCACGGGAATGGTCCCGCAGGAGCCCACAAGAGATTCTTCGAACTTCTGAGCCCTGGGACTATGCTCGCTGCCTAGCCTCAGACCCACACCCTGGAGGGGAAGGAGGGAGAGAGGGAGAATGGGAGAAAAGAAGGAAAGGAAGGGAAAAGGGTGGAAGGAGGAAGGGAGGGAGGGAGGGAGTGGGTTTGTCAAAAACGGGCCTTAAAAGTTGCCGAGGACACATGCAAACTGTCTGCCTCCACAGACCAATTTCTGCATGAATGGCAGACTTTACAAGGCAAAGCTCCACTAATTAGTGATTTATGAACATTGAAGAGTAATTGCTGAAATTTGCTTCCCTTTTAAAAGAGGAGATTTAATAAACATATTGATTAAAAAGAGATTAGGGAGTAGTGTGCCAAAATTACTAATAGAAATATTTGACTGTCCCTCTACTTCCTGTTTCCCTGCACCATTGTATCCATGCTCTAGCTTGGTGACTCCAGCAAATACATACAAGGAGCGATGCATCTCATCCTAGTTGAGAGAGACATTTCTGTTCAGTGGCCTATTGCTGTGAAGATGGACCCCAACACATTTCGGGGTGTCCTTCATTTGCCATCCACACACAAAGCCTGCCTGTGCAGAGCCACAGGGCAACCCTCAGACAAATATTGTCATGAATGTTTGGGGTGTGGCAACCCCCTCACAACTCTGCTTCCTGTGGACCCTGCCATACTCCCAGTAAGTCCAACGTGCTGTCACTGGGTTTCTGGGCATGGGTCTATTTCCTACTGCCCCTTGCCTATACCCTTGTTCTTGTCTGTCATGTGGAGCCGTCTCTCCACCCCATGCTGCACTCACTGAGGGAGTGGCCATCTAGCACCCCAAGCAGGTACAGTCTAGAACCTTCTAAACACAGACCTGATGTTTGCATAGGAAGTGAGCTGTAGGGAGCTGCATAGAGAGAGTGTGCTGAGTGAGTGAGCCATGTGCGTGGGGCTTTGTGTGGGAATCATGTTAGGGGATATATACAGGGAGCATGTGCAGAGTTCATGCATGGCGACCATGTGTTGGGACTGTATGCAAGGACTGTGAAAGAAGCATTGCAGGGACCATGTTCAGGATTGTTCTGGTGGTCCCGCAGGTCCCAGGCTGTCTGTGACCATGATGTAGAATGTTGGGGTGAAAGTCACCTGGTCCTGGGTGAATCCATATGAGTGCCACCCCTGTATGGCCTGTGGTGGGGACAGGGAGGCCAGCTTAGATCTTCTGTGAGGGAATGTGGCCTTTTCACTTGTCTTGGAGCTCATGTCTCTGCAGAGCACCTCCAGAGGAATTAGCTTGGGAACCAGTGACAGACTGGATGAGCCCCTGGAAATAGGGTCTTTGAGGAAGAGCAGGTCTCTGGGAAGGGGACACCCTCCCAAGATATGGGACACAATCCCTCATTCATGGTGCCCCACCCCCAGGAGCACAGCGATGCTGTGTCAGAGGTTATAGGGTTCTGAGCAGAACAGTGTTTGCTGTCATTAAGGCTGGTGATCTATGGAGAAGACCCTGCTCTGGAGAACAGACTGAGGCCAAGACACCAGAGAGGAGAAAAAAAACTGAGGCCAGGACCCAGCAGTTTCACCACAGACATCTGAGAGGAGCACAGATGGAGGTCAGGATACAGCAAAGTCACCACAGTCACCTCACAGAACGGACTGAGTCAGGACATATCAGATGCCTGGGAAGAGAACAAACTATAGTCAGGTCATAGCAGACTTCACCACAGACACCTGAGAAGAGAATAAACTAAGGCCAGGACCCATCAGAGTTAACCATGAATACCTGAGAGAATAGACTGAGCCCATGGTACACATAGTGTTCATCATGGACACCAGAAAGCTTCTCTCCTGATGATCCCATTCTCATTCCCTTCACACCTCAGTGCCTGACAGACTCCTGTCTTCCAACTGCCACCTACTCCGATGGTTGTCAACCTTGCCTCACATCCTTGGACTAGCCCTGCCACCTGGTGCCTGATATTCCCACCTGCTTACCTCATCTCCCATGCCTGCTGCCCACCCAGTCACAGATATGAGCCTGTCCGAGCTTCCTTGGCTATGCAAGCCAAGAACCTCTGTGTTCTTACCTCCCCTCTTCCACAGAAGACAACTAGCCCTGCACTGCCTTTGTCCAGCTGCTCTGGAGACATGCAACATAGACACTAACTCAGAAGCGAAGTGCACACTTGTGTTCCCTGCAGCACCCCATCTTGTGAAGCTGTGGTCTGCATACACAACGGGAACACTATGCAACCAAGAGCAAAGATGAACCCAGAGCCTGCTGCAGACAGATGGAACTGGAGGGCATCATGCTGAGTGAAGTCAGAGTGAGGAGGGAAGATAACAAATGATCTGTGGGACATCCAGAGACCAAACAAGGGAATTCACAGTATCAACCAATGAACATCTTTGGTCTTGGATTACAAAACCCATTACCAAGAAGTGGGGGAACAGAAGGAAGGAAAAGAAAGTGGGACTAGAAATGACACAGAGACTCTAATAGAGTCTCAGGTACATTAGTGAATGTATGTGCATCACTGTAGAGTGAAAACATTGTACATCAATGCCATAAACTTCAATGCTGGTAGAGCCATATAATAGTTTAAACTGTAGTAGAAACCTCCCAAAAATAGAAAGAAATGGGGTCTTGAGAGAGTTTAAGTGTTAGGCATTTGCATGTGCCTGACCACCCCAGGTTTGATCCTTGGCACAACATATGGTCCCCGAGGCCCACCAGGAGTGAGACATGTGACCATGATGCACGTAAAGGTCCAAGTAAGGACCTCCTGGTGGCTCAGGTTGGATACATTCCAGCTGTGCTGTCACCCCTCACACACTTGTGAGCCCAGCCTGCCCCCAGCAGTGCACCAGGCAGGTTACATGGGGTCGCCATGTGTGAGCCTGAACATTGGCCTAAGTTCACTGGCTATTAGTATTTTCAGTCACAGAGTTGTCTGAATTTGCCTTTCCCCTAGTCTATCCAGGTATCTTTTGGTTTCTAGTTCCTTATCTCTTAGAGAGGGCTTTGTTTATCATAGAGCTAGAAATTCTTCACAAATTTTTCATGAATAATTACCTTTTAGTTATCTTTTAAGATGCCTAACTACATTGGGGCACACTTATTTTATGCGTTTGAACTTAATTATTAATTTAACAATTTTAGGGTCAGGGCTGTGGCTCAGAAGTAGAGAAATTGCCTTACAGTTATGAGGCCCTTGGTCAAACCCCAGCACTGTTTTTTGTTTTTTGTTTTTTTGTTTTTGTTTGTTTTTTGTTTTTTGTTTGTTTGTTTTTGTTTTTGTTTGTTTGTTTTTGTTTTTGTTTTTTTTGTTTTTGGGCCACACCCGGCGTTGCTCAGGGGTTACTCCTGGCTGTCTGCTCAGAAATAGCTCCTGGCAGGCACGGGGGACCATATAGGACACCTATAGGACACCGGGATTCGAACCAACTACCTTTGGTCCTGGATTGGCTGCTTGCAAGGCAAACGCCGCTGTGCTATCTCTCTGGGCCCAAACCCCAGCATTGTTAAAGAAATAATAAAGTAAGTTGTTGTCTTACTATGCAGAAATGCTTTTACTATTTTGTTTTGTTTTGTTTTGGTCTTGGACCATACCTAGGTGTGCTCAAGGCTTACTCCTGGTTCTGAGCTTAGGGATCACTCTGGAGCAGGTTGGAGGACCATACTGGATATCGGAGATTAAATCTTGGCCAGTTGTGTGCAAAGCAAGTGACCTACCCACTATCTGTACTATCTCTCAGGCCTCAGTGCATTCATTTCTAAGCATTTGATTGAAGTTTTACTTATTTGTGATTTGGAGCCACAGTATGAAGGACTTTCCCCTGCCAGGTGTCTGGGAAAACTTTGCTCCATCACATTCCTTGAAGGTGTACCAGCTCAGACACTTTTGTCCTGTCTGCAGTTTCAGTTCGCACAGCCTCATGGGTTCCCACAAGTGCTGATTCCTAGGCTTCCTATTTGGGTTTCTAGGTGGTTTAGAAACAGAATGTGCTAGTGAGTTGGATGGCATAGTTTTGGCAGACTACCCCAATCTTCAGTTTGTTCAGAAGCATTGGGCCCTCACAGCTTCCTGGAATCCTGGAAGCTGGGGCTGGTTCTGACTTAACTTTCCGTTGGTCAGTGGTCTGGTTCGCTGTTTAGGGACTTGATTCCTGCATCCTTGACTGCTAGGAGCTACTCCTGCTAGCACATGGGTGTGATCCTACTTGGCTCACAGCTATTGATTCACTGCCCATCACTCCCACTGCCCCACAGATCCAAGCCAGGTCTTGCCCTGGGTCCTCCCCAGTGGTTATAACAGCTTCTTCTGTCCAGTTGTACCAGCTCTAGCTCTTCCTCCTTTGTTGGCTGGAGCTTTGAGACAGTTTGTCTGTATATGAGAGGCAGCCTTTGGGTGCTCAAGAGCTTCTGGGTGCCATGGCACCCACTTCTCAAAGTGGCTGTTGAAAGCAGTAGGGATTTCCCAAATAACTTCCTGGCCATCAGTGTTTTCTTGTCCCACCATTTTCTGAGTCTCTGGACTAAACCAGCTTCAGAAAGTCTGTGCTCAGCCCTTTGGCTGAGTGGCCCTGGCAGTATCATCTCCATCTTCACACATGTGTATGCAAAGGGGCCAGACACACGGTGGGCAATGGTATCACTGCCTTATGCTGAACTGCAGCTCAGGACCCTGGACTGTGGGACTTTGCCCGCCAAGAACATGGCAGAGTTACCCCACATTTCTCTCCAGGCTTGGAAGTACCTGCAGGCTCTGTGAGGGTGAAAGGCATGTTTCCACCCACAAGGGCCCCCCCATAGCATCTGAAGAGGGCCAGGTACAGACAGACCAACGCCCATCGCACCATCTGCACCCAAATCAGAGGGTGCAGATATTAGAAAATGTCTCCTGCATGACCAGTGGAGTCTACCAATGCCTCCCCCATACCTCTGACTTCCATTCTTAGCAGAACCTTCAGAAAGGGGTGCTGGGAGCCAAACCCCTAGTTTCAGAATTGCAGGATACAGGAGGCACTGGGGACACACCCAGAACCTCATGAGTGATGCACACTGGACTACACTGCCCCCACCATCCCAGGAAGTCTGCACTCCTTGGCTGGCCCTGAACCCTTCTGCAGGAGGACCTGGATCTCACAGGCATAGGCCACTGCCCACAGCTCCTAGAATGAATCCCTATTCATGAGGCACATGATCCTTGTTATCCCTGTCATTCTCGAAGTAGAGACTGAGGACAGCCGGGGGCTCCCTCCCTGCTGACATATGTCCGGGGCCTGGATGTCCCCTGCTGACACCTCTGTGTCCCCAGGCCTGGACATCCGGCAAGCACAAGTGGTGGTGGTGTCCTCAGGAACCAAGTGCATCAGCGGAGAGTACCTCAGTGACCAGGGGCTGGTGGTGAATGACGGCCATGCGGAGGTGCTGGCCCGGAGGGCACTGCTGCTCTTTCTGTATACCCAGCTCCAGCTGCACCTAAGGTGAGTTCCCCTCCAGCCTCTCTAGTCCACCTCCACCACATGGGGCCCCTTTTCTGACACCCGATCCTCACTTACAGCCCAGAATCCATCTCCCTGTCTCCTAGCACTGTAGCCAGCGGTGCACAGAGTTGAGGGTCTGATCCAGTCACCCTGGGCCATGGGGAATCCCTGGAAATAAAGACCCAAACCCACTAGACTTCCCGCTCAGACCCTCCCCCAGAGTATATCTCCCAACAACCCCTTGGAATCAGGATTTGGGGGAGGCCTGGGCATCCCTCTAGGGCACCCCATCTGCTGAAGCAGGAGTTGAGTGAAGTTGAGACCTTCCCCAACCCCAGAAGTGGTCAAGTCTTAGAGACATACAGCTGGACAGTGGATCAGAGGGAGGCAACTGGAGGGGGCGCTGGTGACCCACCTCTCTGCCCCCCAGCGAGCAGCGGGAGGACCAGGAACGCTCCATCTTCGTGCGGCTGGAAGAGGGGGGCTACAGGCTGCGGGAGCAGGTGCGGTTCCACCTCTACGTGAGCTCGTCACCCTGTGGAGACGCCCGGCTGCACTCCCCCTACGAGTTCACGGCCGAGTGTAAGAGTGGGCAGCTCTGTGTGGGTCTGGGGTTCAGGGCACTGACCCCTCAGAACAGCCTTCCAAATTAGTGCCCGAGATGGCCCTGGGAGGCCTCAGCCACATCTGCCTGTCAGGGTAGAGACAGAGACAGAGGCATAGAGATTCAGACGGACACTCTCATCTGAAAGCTCTCAAAGCTGACTTTCTCAGTGGAACACAACAGTCTGGGTCCCAAGCAATGGCTTTTAGGGTCTCTTCACTACACATGTGCAGGAAAGAGAATTTCTTAGAAACCAGGGGAACCCTCCTGGAAATCAGTATGATCTGTCAGGCAGGTTCCCAGGTCAAACCACACGGTACTAATTATCTGATGCCTTCACTGAGGGCAAATTAGTGAGACATCCCTTTTCCATACTATTAAAGCTAAAGCATTTAGCACCCAACCTTACCATTAGACCTGTGATTCTATGTAAGTCTGGGAGGGAGCACTGTGCTATTACACACACACACACACACACACACACACACACACACACACACACACACACACACACACACTCTTATATTTGCATGCAAAGAGTCAACCATTTTCAGACTGATATAACCCAGACTTAGAACTGTTTTACCCTTGTCCTCGTGCTAGTTTTCCCAAATGCTGTGGAGTGGGGTGGGTTGGAATGTGGTGTCTGTAGTGGGCTTCAGAAGGAATGTGGGCCCTGGACAATGCCCATATCAGCTCTGTGTGCTAAGTCTATAGGCCCAGGGGAGCAGGGAATAGTGGTGGCACTGGTCGGAGCTTACAGTAAGGAAACAAGGCCCAAGCAGGAGTAGACGCATGTGTCTGTCTCTGCCTGGTATCCCTCCAGTGACCCTGACCCACCTCTCCTCTCCTAGTGAGCAGCAGCAAGCACCTGGTCAGGAAGCTCCGAGGGCATCTGCGCACCAAGATCGAGTCTGGGGAGGGCACAGTGCCTGTGCGGGGTGGCGGCACAGTCCAGGCATGGGACAGTGTCCTGCTGGGCGAGCAACTGGTCACCATGAGTTGCACGGACAAGATCGCCAGGTAACATCCCTGCACCCTCATCTCCCACTTGGGCCCACAGGCTCCTATGCTGCACCCATGAGACCCCTGGAGTGGCCACTGCAGACCCCAAGTGCTGGTGCACAGGCCAGGGGGGTGCTCATGGGGTCCTGCACTCAGACACACTGCAGACACCCTGCTCAGGTCATCTGCCCTGTGGGACCCCTGCCCTGGCTCTATACACAGATTCCTTGACTGGGGGGTGGGGGAGGACGACGTTCTAACTCATGCTATGTTCACACCCAGACTAGCCCAGAGGACAGGGATGCCAAGGATCTTAGATCACAGACCTCCTGGAGGTGAGCTTCGGGGGACTCTGCGCCACCCCCCCTTTAGCCTCTGACACTAGGGCTCTGACCTCCAGCTCTCCAGCCTCTGAAAGGCACAGCAGGACAGGGGTCCAGCTGACAGACATGAGGGGGCCTGAAGCCCCTCAGCTCTGCCCAGCTGGTGTTCATGAACCCAGGGTCATTAATAGGAGCTTCTGTCCACCTGTCTGGGGCACAACAGCTGTTCCCAGGTGCTCACACAGGCAGGTGGACAGAGCTGCCTTGGACTCAGCTCAGGTGTAGCATTCAGGCTCCGTGTGGAAGGGCAGAGAGCAGGGACCATGAGCCCTGGAAGTCCATGCCTGTGACAACAAATCAAGAGCACCAGTTCCTAACTCGATGCATTCCTGAAACACGAACACCCAGACATTACCCAACCACTCACCATCAGGGGTTCTTGCTCTGGTGTGATGCTGGGGCCCTATCAATAGATGCTTGGACATTCCCTTGCAGGACAGGACATAATTGGGGATCCCCAGCAGACTCGGAGGCTGGTTTCTAGGTGCTTTGTGAAGCTTTCTCCATCCCCAAGCCCTGGGTTTCCCCACTGGCAACCCCTGGGTAAAAAAAGTTCCCATCAGCTATGGCTGGGCCTCCTGGGCCTCAGGAGATGCTCTTCTTCCCTTGCACAGGGTGAGATGCCTGAAAGCCCAAAGGTATGATGTGGGGGTACATTGCATGGGCTGGCCATATTTAGCAGTGTTCTATAGGCCATTTGCGATGCCAGGGATAGAAGTGGGCCCTGCTGTGCACAGGCAGCTGCCTTCACCCTGGATCAACTCCAGCCTTCATCTTGGTTCTTCAGAAACCATGTCCGTGCCGTACATTGCAGGAGACAAACCCGATTTCTCTGGAAATCCTTGCACTAGGGTGTGGGAAGTGAAGAGCCCCAGGCACCTGACCAGAAAGGCTGTGGGGAGGCAAAGGCTGGGATCCCCACACACATCTGCCTCTGAGCAGAGAAGCTACTCAGCTCCGCCAGAAAAAGTGACAGTAAAAGATATTAGAGGGGTAGGTGAGGTGGGGAGGCCTGCAGGGCCCACCGCCAGCCCCCTGCATGCATCAGCCTCTCACAGCCTGAACCCTGGCACCTCCATGGCCCAGTGCTACCCTGGCGCTGCTCATGCCAACCCTCCACTGTCCACATCAGTCCTATTGCCACAGGTTCTCCCCGCCCCCCCCCAGCTGGATTCAGAAACAGTCCCTCCAGGTAGAGGTGGGGCCTTTCTGGTGTACCCCAGAAGGTGTAATGGGCAATGTGGAGACCCTGTATACAACGAGCAGAACTAAGCTACAGAGGGTTAGACAGGGAATGGAAGAAGGAAGGCATATATCCAGAGTTCAGGTTCCAGGACAATGAAGGCACCTCAAAGGAAGGCAGCGGAGGAAGCAGGGACTGGAGGCCAAGACAGACCACAGAGGCTAGGCATGTTGGCAGAGCCCAAGGCTCCCGGTCTTTGAAAAGTCGCAAGACAGAGTCTCTGAGAAACCTCCTAAAAGGCCACAGTGCTGAGCACAGGTGGACAGTAGCTTTGGCTACCACAGTGATTCTCAGACCATCTCTGGCCCCTCTCTTCCCATCTCCACCAGCATCTCTGGGAGAGCAGAACTGAGGCAGGTGGCTCCTGCCTTTGTCCCCACAAGCCAGAGCAGAGCAACATATAAAAATCTAAATCTTCTGGAACTAATGTCCCTTTAGCTATGGCTCCTGGTCCCCAGCGCCTGAGCCTGATTATTGATTGCAGCATGTGCGCATATGAAAGCGTCCCAGCTCCGCTACAGAAATGAGCTGTGAAGCCACAGCTGCTGGGGGTCTCCCCTCCGACACTCCTCAAGGTGAGTGTCTCTCACCTGCCCTCCAGACACCCCTTCTCCACCCTCAAAACACAGGGCCTCAACAGCCACCCTCCCTAACTGACTGCCTCCATCCCTTCTCATGGTCCGTGATCTCCACCTCATAATACAAACAGCCCCTGAGTATCCCTGAGCATACAGTCCCCACAGGGGCACCCTTGGCAGCTAAAGCCAGATCCCCCAACAGTAAGCAGGCCAGAGAACCTTCAAGATGCAGGCAGTATGCACCCTGATTCTGACACTGCCCACCTGTTGAGGTGCCAAGCAGCCTTGTGGCCACTCAAGAGATATATCTGTGGTGCCCAGGGGGAGAGAATACCCCTTTCCACTGAAAAGTGCCAAAAGCCATATTTTCGGGGCCCAGCCTGGAGCCCACAGAGCATTTGACAGTTCTGAGGAGCCCCAGGGGATGCTGAGCATCTGTGCCCAGCCAGGGACTGCAGCTTCCCCAGAAGCATCTATATCCTCAGCTCTGCCCATCAGTGTCTGCAGTCTTCAGGTGTGGGACAGGAGAGCTGCCTCCCCACTGGCCCCTCCATCCTGAGGTCTTTGGGTTCTGGCTCCCCTTGGCTGGGAGGAGTCGTGAAAGGGGAGTGGAGAAGGGAAGCAGTTTTCAGTCTCATGGAGGAGCTGAGAGATCACCCCAGGGACATATGGGGGTTCTTTCAGGGGTCCCACTGCCTCAATCTAGAAACACCTTGATTGCAAGCCCCAGAGTTTATTTCTTTCTGCTTCTGCTGCCCTGGCAGCCCCACAGTTCCATCAGGCTGTCTGACTTCTCTCGAATAGTGAGAGATTCCTCTGTGTGCAAATAACAGGGTCCTCTTCCCTTGGGTGGGATTCAATAGGGCATGATGGGAGACAGATGATAGGTTATTAGCAGACAACTGTGGAAGGATGAAAGGTGTGGGAGGGGTGGGTGTGGAGTCACCCCACTTCTGAACTCACACTTACCTATCAGTAAATAATCAGGTGTAGAGAATCCCTTCCAGAGCCTGATTGGTGGTGTATTTTTTGTTTGGAGGCCACGCCCAGCAATGCTCAGCTCTGCAATCAGAAATCACTCCTAGCAGTCCTCAGAGGACCATATAAGATTTGGGGGATCCAACTTGGGTGTGCCACCTGCAAAGTAAGGCCCTCCCCACTGTGCTATCGTTCTGGCCTCGATATGTCTTTGGCTAAATTCCCAAAAGTCCTTGCAGTGTTGTGTGGTATCTCCACATTTGCTTCAAGGAACCCCCTCCTGCTCCCCACAGCAGTACCCCAACCCCTACTCCCACAACCATGCATGACCTCTAGCTCTAATCTGCAGTCAGCAAGTGGAGACGAGAGGATGTGCACCCCACAGTGGTCAAGGATCCTTTGCACCTTTTTCTATGCTGACTTCCTATTGCTTTCTTGGCTCTCAAGCTGCACGCTCCTTGCATATATTGGACAGGAACCCTGCTAGAAATATGATCCATAATTCTTCCCTCCACTCAGGAAATCCCTTTTCATCCCATGGCGGGTTTCCTTGACTGCACAGGGGCTTTTTGGCTCAATGTGGTGAAACTTGTTTTGTTTTGTTTTGCATTGTCTGGGCTTCTGGAGTCAGATTCAAAGAACTGTTTCCAAACCTGATTTAAAAAAAAAAAAAGCTGGTTTTACATTTCAGCTCTTCAGGCCATTTAAGTTCATTTTGGGGGGAAGGGGTAAGACATGGTCCAGCTTCTCTCTTCTGCCCAGTTTTTCCATAACCTTCTATGAAGAGACTATCCTTTCCCCACTGTGCATTCTGGGCCATTTGTGACCATTAATTGGCTGGGTGTGTGTGGGTTTATTCTGTTCTTTCCAGGCATGTGTGTTTATTTTGGACTCTCCATTGGTCCCTGTGTGTGTTAACATCATGGAGTTTGTATTTCTAACTGATCTTAAAGACTTCACTGTGATTCCAAGGTCCTCCTTCCCTTCTGGTCACACAGTGGGCAGGAACCTGAAATGACAGGGAATCTCTGGGAGAGACGCATGCCTCCTGAATGGCAACCTGGTGCTAGAGACAGTGGAGGATGGACTCTGGGCTTACACAGGACACATGACCCCTACTCTCAGTCACCGGTGCTTCAGTTACTGACGAATGAAAGTAGATCTGTGTTGGCATTCTTATACTAGAAATAGATGTGGTGAGGGTTTCTCTGCATAAATTTGTTCTAAACAAAAGCAACAGTGCTTTCCATTTAACACTAAGTGCTAAAAATTCTCCAGCTAACATTCAAGACATCTAGGGAGAGTTGATTTTTCGGGGGAATTTCTTCGCTTTTGTTATTGTTTGGGAGCTCATTGGTGCTCAGGCTTTCTCCTGGCTCTACACTCAGGTATCCTGGCTCTACACTGGAGGTATTCAGGGAACCTATGGGGTACTGGGGAGCAAACCTGATTTGCCATGTGCAAAGCAAACCCAACCCAATCCCAACACCAATCCCCCTATACTCTTGCTCCAACCCCCTCTTTAGGTTTTTGGTGGCATTAACTGACCCTAGTTAAGCCACGCTGGCCAGGCCAGAGAAGTCTGTTTTTCTCCCTGCAGTAAAAGGTCTCAGATGTAGGGACAAAGAAACAGCCCTTATTCTCAGAACCGGCAGAGGTGTTAGGGAAGCTTGGTTCAAAGCCAGAGCTTGGACAGCCTGAGCGTGGCAAGATCTCCTCTGGGAATATGAATCCTACTCAAGGCTTGCCTAGTTTCAGAACTGCCATTAGTGAGGAAAATGTCCATCTGTTTTTTTTGATTTTGATTGATTGCTTCACTTTCTGAATAAAGGCCGGGCTCCCACAGGTGGGGTGTTCTGGAGCCTGGCCCCACCAACAACTGGCTGTCCTCACCATTGGCAGCAAAGGGTGCCTGAGAAAGTGCCCATCTGAGAACTCACCTCCAGGCATGCCAGGTTGGCTCTGAAATGAAGACCCAGCTTTCCAAAGACTCCTGAGACTGACCTTCCCACTCTTCCCATCTGAGAAGGACAACCATGACAGGAAGGCCCTAGGGAGCCTTCCCAGTCCCAGTCAGTGGGAGAGCCTGCCATGAGTTCTGGTCCAGATGTTAGGGAAGAAGCCACACCCCCTCAAAGAGTAAGATCAGGCAGCTGTTGCCATTCTGAACCCACCTGGCAAACAGAAAAGAACTGGTGGTGCTGGAAGGCAGTGTTCTCTCCAGGCAGCTTGAATGAGCCTTCATACTGCTTCCAGAAAGTTCTCTTCTCCTCAGGCCTGGATGCAAAAGATAGCCCTTCCTTCCTTCCTTCTTTCCTTCCTTCCTTCCTTCCTTCCTTCCTTCCTTCCTTCCTTCCTTCCTTCCTTCCTTCCTTCCTTTCCTCCCTCCCTCCCTTCTTTCCTTCTTTCCTTCCATCCTTTCCTTCCTTTCTTCTTTCCTTCCTTTCCTTCCTTTCCTTTCCTTTCTTCCTTCCCTCCCACCTTCTCTCCTTCCTTCCCAGGACTGCAGGGGTCAGCAGCAGTGACCACAGTGCAATTTTTTAAGAGGGGTTATGCAAATCTGGTAGACTAAAGTAAATGTTTCATAAAACCAATGAGTGTTTAAATTGTAGGACTAAATTGTTTGTAGATAAATATTACCTTTTATATTCCATCTGAGCTTTATGTCGATGAGCACATTACTTTAATGACCTGCGTTTACGGAGGGAGACGAAGGAGTGGTGCTCTGTCCTCTCCAGCCAGATGGCTGCCTCTTCTTGCATGAGATTAAAAGATGCTTCTCATTCGCCACGATGCTTTGGAGGCAAATTAATATCGCCTGCTAAATTGCTTGTGTTTTTGGAATAAGATTTAAAGAGAACTTTCTAAAGCACCAGTGTCAGGGGCTGGAGAGTCGATGGCTCTCCAGGTAGGGCGTGCATTTAGCATTCAGTAATTAATGGAGAGAATTCCGTGTTAACTGGCTGCTTCAGGAAAGGAAAACAGATAAACTCCTTATTAATCATGAAAAGTAATGTTGAGCATGGTGGACCCCCATCATTGCTCTAATGGTAGAAAATGGTAATTAATGAAAAGAACAATGAGGTGGGGAATGGACTTGAAATCAAAGCTCACTCCTGCTGGGGTTGCATAGAAACACTGCGTTTGGGGTGGAAACCACATGTTTCCTTAAGAGGCTGGACCAGGTAATCCCCAGCATCACAGACCCTCAGAGGCACCAGGTCCTTGGTGGACATCAACACACTGGGCCAGAGAGATGGCATGGAGGTGGGGCATTTGCCTCGAATCCAGAAAGATGGGGGTTTGAATCCCAGCATCCCATATGGTCCCCCGAGCCTGCCAGGGGCGATTTCTGAGCATAGAGCCTGGAGTGGCCCCTGAAGTGCTGCTGAGTGTGACCCCCCCCAAAAAAAAAAAAAACCACTGGGAGCACTGTGTAGAAATGCCCCTAACAAAAAAGAGACAGTATAAAGGGACAGTGCATGTCACATTTCCATATCCAAATGTTGGGCAGGGGAGGTGGTTCAGCACCTAAAAAATGCTCCTATCACACAGCCTGCAGAAGCAAAGCCTCACACAGTTCAGCTATATTTATTCCAAGGAGAGTAGGTTGTCCTCCATCTCTCCAGCAGGCTTCTAGAATCCAAACGATTCCTTGAAGTAAACGAGGGCATTGATCCCTGGCACTTAACACGACTCCCTAGCCATTCAACTCCTCTGGACAAAGGAAGGGGAAGAGAGCAGCTCTGCTAAAGTGAAATAAGTCAAATACTCTTGGCGTTTCCCAACTCCGATTGCATGCTGGGATGGAATCTTTTAAGTCCCCGAGAGACTCCAGTTCCACTTCTCACCTTAGTTTCCAGAAAGGCCCTGTGTACGCATTGCCATCCTGGGCTCTTGTGGATGCTGACCATGAGCTGTGTCATTGCTCTTTTTTGAACAGCTCATGCAGGTATATCTCTGCAGGCTTCGGCAGCCACATAGACAGGAGCCTCCATATGCTAGTCAACCCACCACCATTCATCACTCACCACTATTAATTGCTTTTCTTTCTTCCACACTACACATGGCTATTTTTCTCTTTGTCCTTCCACCACATTCCCACATAGTGAGCTGGGTTTATATACACAGCATATTCCCACCCACCCCATTGTCTGAGCTGTTCGATTGGTTATACCTATGAGGACATCTGATTGGGACAACCAATCGTATTATGAATGCAAATGAAGGTGTGGGTGATTGTGGACCAGTCAGAATGCATGTGCCCTTATAAGGAGTTGTAAGATGACCTCATATGTCCCTTGCAATTAAAATCTGTAAGACAACCAATCAGATCATATATGCCCTTATAAAGATTGGTAAGATCACTCATGTGCCTTTAGCAGATAACACTGTAGGACAACCAATCCAATTGCATTTGCCCTTATAAGATTTGCATGTTGATCTCATATGCAAATAAGGTTTGTAAGAGACCAATTAGATCACCCAAGCCCTTGTAAGAATTAGTAAAATGATCTCATATGTTCTTATGCAAATAGGGTCTTTAAGAGGTCCATTCAGATCCCAGGTGCCTTTATAAGAATTTGAATGATAATCTTAGGTGCCTTTATGCAAATAGGGTCTGTAAGGGGCCCAATCAGATCCCAGGTGCCTTTACTGATGATGACCACCAGAGGTCTGGTCCCTCCCTACTTATTTCCTCCTTAACACAGAAACACCCCCACCCACCCACCCCTCAGCAAACTAAGGCAGTGACCCTGGGAAGCAGAAAACAAAGTGGTTTCTGAGGCGCCTTCCCACAAAATGCATGAGGGGTGGTGGCACCAGAAGGGACTCTGGAGGCCCTGGACTGATCTGCCGAACCTGGCCTGTGTCCCCGCAGGTGGAGCGTGCTGGGGCTGCAAGGGGCCCTCCTCTGCCACTTCATCGAGCCCGTATACCTGCACAGTGTGGTCGTGGGCGGCCTGCGCCACACTGGCCACTTCTCCCGGGTGCTGGCTCACAGGACCAGGGACATCGGCCCACTGCCAGCCCCCTATCGACACAACCGGCCCCTCCTCTGCGGTAAGAAACCCAGACCCCAGAGCGGGCTTGATGCATGCAGGCTAGAGGTCCCTGGAAGACTCCCCAATGACCTCAGGAGCAGGGGAGAGCAGCCAGGGGTCCGGAGTACTGCAACTGAGGTCAGTGGCCCCTGTCCTGCCACCCAGGACCTCCTGCCAGTGACAGGAATCAATGTAGATGACACCCAGAGGCTGCCTCTGCATGCATTCAGCACATATAGGTCACGAACAGCCACCCCGGCTTCCTTCAAGGCCAAGCTGCATCAAGCCTTCTGCGGTAATTCTACAGCTGCTAACCCAGACAGGAGGTGCCCAGCCTACGTACATCCTAGATGAGAGAAAAGTTCTGCTTCTGGGCAGGGCTTAAAACATGCAGGCATCAGGGCATATGCCTGGCAGGTCTGAGCCCTTGAAGCCTAAGCTGCCACCGCTGCCCCGCATCAGAGGACTCGAGTATTAGTAAAATGCCAACTGATGACTTGAGGAACAGGCTCACAGAAGACAAAGCCTGCTACTCACATCATGCTAGAGAATTCTGTCATCTCGGAAGTATTAAGCATGGCCACCCACCTGGAGATGCTACGGCAGCCCAGGGAAAGTCTGGGCTGGACCACCATCTTGGGGATCAGTTGAGGCCGTGAGGGGATGAGCTGCCACAGCTCCAAAGCACTAAGAGAGCCAGCAGCATTAGCACAGTGTCAGGGTGCGACCTTGTGCCTCTTTCTACCCAGGCCCCTCTCTTTGCACACTGCCATGGTAGGCTTCAGACCCCCAATCATGTGTCTCATCTTCACAGGCAGCATGAGGCCACAGCAAAAGGCAGGAGGCTGCTCAGGCCTCCTGTCCCTGCCTGCCCAGCACCTTGGTGAGGACCTTTGCAGTGAGTGACTGCAGCCCACACTAGCAGCTGGAAAAGGGCCCACGGGTGGTCTAGCTACTAACCCTGGGGCCTAAACCATAGTACAGAGGGGAGGGTGCTTGCCATGCACTGACCCACTGGGCCCAATCCCTGGTATCCCAGATGGTACCTCACCGAGCCTGTCTAGCTCTCACTGAGCAGCCAGAACACAGCCACTGGCCAGACTCTCTGCACACTTTCCACTTCCAAGGGCAACCCTGCCTGCCACAGCCCTGTGTGCCACACTTCTACCTATGCCCCACTAAAGCCCTACCTAGCACAGGCCTCTCCCATGGCCTTGCCCATCATCTGCCCTCCATACCTGCTGTCCCTGCCTCTTCCCCAGGAGTGAGCGACACCATGGTGCGCCAGCCAGGGAAGTCTCCTCACTTCAGCGTGAACTGGGTGGCCGGAGCAGCCGATGTAGAGGTCCTGGACACCACCACAGGCAGGAGAAGCTGTGGGGCCCCGTCCCGACTCTGCAAACATGAGCTCGCAACATGCTGGGCTCATCTCTACAGGAAGGTGAGCAGGGACTCTGGGAGGCTCTCCGGCTTGGGACCGCAGGGACCTGAACTCTGGGTTTGAGAGAGGGTCAGGAGTCTGTTTCCTTCTCCCCAAAGGCATAGTTGGGCCAGGGATCAGACCCTGGTTAGAGAAGAAGATGCTGAGGAGTGGGCAAACCCAAAGCAGTGGAGCAGTGGAGTGGGAGGGAGGTCCCAGTAGCAAAGTGGCTCTGCCGTGGGCACTTTCCCCCGTGTTTCAGTCAGACACCACTTCTGGGCTTTAACCTGGTGTGTTTCTACACATGACAAATCATCCTGCAAGGGAAAGCAGCAGGCACAGAAATGAGCAGTGGTTGGTTTGTCCCACAGCATAGCAGCAGACTCAGAAAATCTTCACATTTTGAGGCAGATACTGGGGATCACACCTCTGGGTTCTCAACCTGGCAGTGGGGAGCTGGAAATGGCACCTTGTCCCAGAGCACCCGGCTCTCAGCCTCTGGCACTGGATTGTGAACTCAGAGAAGACACATTTAGGCAGTCACACAGGTCATTCCCCAAGTTCAGGCATGTGTGTGTGTCTGTGTCTGTGCACACACACACACACACACACACACACACACAGACACAGGAAGCATGTCCCTGCCTATCCTGGGGAGAAGCTTGATCAGAGTCAGAAATCCAAGGGAAACAGGATGGGCTGCAATGTGGCTTGTTGCTGACCCCCGACTTGCACAGAGCTCCATCATTCCCGCCCACCATCCAGCTCATCAAAGACATGGCGGAGCATGCTCCAATATAAGGGTGGGTCATGTCCTGAATCAAGTTCAGCATCCTCACTCAGAACCATTTCCGCATGAGTAGACTGGAGAGTGGGGGCTCGCCCTTCCTTCTCTCGCTTCACAGGTAGAGCTGACATGACACCACACAGCTGTATTCAGTTCGTAGAGACAGGAAAATGGGTTGTGTGTATGACTGAGTACTGTGTGCATGTGCCTAAGTGTGCAGGTAACTACACGTGTGACAGTGGTGTGCATGTGCCCATATGTGTAGATGACTGTATGTGCGACTCTGGGTGTTCACGTGCCCATGTGTGCAGGGGATAGCGCACATGACATGGCATGCACATGCCCATGTGCATGTGCCTGGTAGTGTGCCTCCTATGATAACCCATGTTCTCTATGTCCCACAGCTGAGCCCGAGGATCCAGAGACCTGCAGAAACACCGTCCTTGTACTGTGAGGCCAAGCTTGGGGCACGCACCTACCAAGCGGTTAAGCAGCAGCTGTTCCGGGCATTCCAGAAGGCCGGCCTGGGCACGTGGGTGCGGAAGCCACCAGAGCAGGAGCACTTCATACTGACCCTATGAGCCGCCTGCAGACCATGCGCTGGCCTGTGTGCGTGTGTCTGTGCGCGTCTACTATGACCTGACTGCAGTGTTGAGGACTCCTCAGCTCTTCTCTTGGTGTCCCCAAAACATAGGTGTGTTCAGGAACAAATGCACAGGCACCTGCTCCAGGACTCCAGCAGTGCCCCATGTGCTGGGGAGTGGGGGAAGCTGCAGGCCTTGTACCCTGGGGACTCTCTCTCTTTCTCCCCCTCTTTCTCTCTTGCCCTCTCTCTTTCTCCCCCTCTCCCTCTCCTCCTCTCCTCTCCTTCTCTCTCCCTTTCCCTCTTCCTCTCTCCCTGGGCCTGGGTCTCACTCACAGCCTCAGTGGGCCCTGAGAGAAAAGCCATGGGTCCTTTGGAGCCAGAGCTCACACCCATCTCATCCTTCCAGCTCCCTTCTCCTGCCCTTCAGAAGGTTCCAGAACCCTGACAGAGGGTGGGTGTAGCTTGTTGAGCGAGAACTGCCGTGTGCATGGGCTGTGAGCTTAGGCTCAGCTTCAAGGCAACTGAAAGTGGGGCCCTGCTGCCCTCTAGGCTAGAGCCAACCCCACAAGATGACAAGCACAAAACATAGACAAGGGGCCAGAGCCACAGTACAGCAGGGAGGAGGCTGGCCTTGCACATGGCTCACTCAAGTTGAATACCCAGCATCCCATATGGTCCCCAACCTGCTAAGAGTGATTCCAGGGTATTACCAGAGTAAGTCATTAAGCACTGCCGGTGTAGCCCAGAAACAAAATCTCAGACAAAAGCCTGCTTCCCCAGGCGCAGACAAAGGAGCTGGAAACTGCATTGGGGGGGGGGGGGGGAAGAGAGTGTTAAGCAGGCACCAGAGTCTCATCACCGTAGGGTCCCCCTGGGGGAGAGTCAGACCCCCTACACTAAAGAACTCTGAGTACCTTTCCCTCACCTCCCAGGCCCAGAGCACCTTCCCTCCCGAGTGGAGACGAACTCAGCTAGCCAGCAGCGTAGTCTGAAATAGGAACTTCCCAGAGCTTCACACCAGCCCATTTGTCAGCCAACTTCTAAACTCAAAGTCATGGAGCAGCAGACTTCTCTAAGGAGAAACTCCACAATATCCAGAATGTTTTTGCACATAGATGCTGCCTGAGAATCTCACTCCAACAGGGAGGCCAAACACCATCTTAATTCAGCACAAACGCTTCACGCCAATGGCAGGTTTCCAACCATTTCCCATCACTCGGGGTGTCAAGAGAGGAAACTCAGAGAACCCCAAAACCTAAGCACTAGCCTTGGCACTTTGATGCCTGTGCCCATGTCTGTGGGGAATAGTCCTAAGCTTCAGTAGCCCAGCTGATGCATGCACCTCTCTAACAGGGATCCTGCACCCGTAGTAGCCCAACCCAGGAGCCAAGCACTGGAGGTCATAGTGTAGGGCTACTCACCACCAGGACATCACTTGCTCCCTGGGACGGTGGTCCTGGCTGAGTCTGAAGCCAGGGCAATTGGCACGGGGCCCTGGAGCATTTCCTTCCATCGTGTCCCCACAGGGAGGTCAGTAGGTCAGTGGGCAGGCAGCAGAAGGGCAGGAAGGATCTCAGGGAGCAGATGTCCTGGGGACAGACCCAAGCATGGCACAGAAGGGGCATAGCAGAGACACAGATGAGCAAACTCTGATCCATGAGAGATTAGTGGACTCCGAGATCGTGATAGTGTCATTCAGAGAGGACTCATGTCCTCAGCAGGCCCGACACTACCCTCAAGAGGTAGGGCCTATCCCTATGGCTGTGCCTGTGGCAGTGTGACGCCACCAGGAGGTGCAGCTGGCACTCCTGACAGGCCCAAAGTGTGTGTGTGTGTGTGTGTGTGTGTGTGTGTGTGTGTGCACTCAGCCTGACAGCCACGGCCTTCTCGTTCCATGCTGTGCCCAACACAGGCATCCAAATAAAAACTGCTTCCTGGGGCCAGAGCAACAGAACAGCAGTGAAGGCAATGGCTTTGCATACAGTGACTAGGTTCAATCCTCAGCACCCCACATAGTCCCCTCAAGTCTGCCAGGAATGATTCCTGAGTTCAGAGCCTATGAGTAACCCCTGAGCACCGCCGGATGAGGCCCAAAAACCAGCCTGCACAGCCTAAGGGGTCCTGGCCTTTCTTTGACCCTTGTCCTGGGCATAGTGAGGCCCTGAGCTTCTGTCCCTCTCCAGGGGCCTCCTCACCCACACTGCCTCGATGCAGTTTGGGGTTCTGTGGTTTTCACTTTTTCCCAGGAAAGGGTCTGTGCACAGGTCTTGTTGCTCTGTCCCCCTATCCCTTTTGTCTCACGCCCAGACCCAGCCTTCGCAACTCTGCAGTTTGGGGATGAGTCCTGATCCTCCACACTGGCACACCCACGGGCCCCTTTCTGAGTAAACGCAGCACGCATTTTTGCACACGGTCCCTCGCACTGAAAGCTGTCCTCCGGGCAGTGTCCGCTGCTCCCTTGGATGTGCCCACGGCAGGAGAGCCATACACAGGAGCCTTGTGGTCTCGCGAAGCCCAGGAGAGTAGAATATTTTGCTAACGCCCTATTTTTAGATTATAAATTTCAAGATGTGTCTATATAGTATCTTGTTTAAAGACTTTTTTAAAAAACGTTTGAGACTCAGAGTAGCCATTTTTTTAGTTTAAGGAAACTTAAGTATCCATTTTTAAGAAATCCTCTTAATAAAATCATGTCTGATCGGCCCAAAAGACAATAAATGCCACCTGCTAAGAGAAACCAAAGGGAAGCTACAAGTCTTTCTTCTTGTCCTCTGCTTGCCTCAGCTCCCGGGGACCACACCGGCCCCCAGAGCTGCTGCCCTGCAAGGGACTCCCTCCCCACCCAAGACACAGGTCGGGGGTTCCTGCTTTGAGCCACAGTTGGCTGTGGGCAGTCCAGCCAGAGGGCTGGAGTCAGGAAAGGCTGTGGGTGCAGACAGCAGGGCCTCTTTCTCCACAGACCTGCAAAACAGAGGGCTGGGGAGGAACGTGGGGCGCTGTCCATGGTCCTGACCACTGCATGCTGGGCAAGAGATTCTGAGGATGGGACAGTTTGGGGGTGATCCTGCTCCCCAGAACTGAGGGGACTATGAGCTTTTCCACCTGGTTCCAGGAATTCAGGGACCTTTAGCTCATCCTCCCCATCCCTACCATTCTCCTGTCTGCTCTGCCCTCTGCTCCACACCAGGCCCCAGATGTGGAATCCACAGAACTGTGTGTATGGGTCTAGTGGGCACCTATATGTGGCACTCAGAGCCCATGGGCATGTGGGGTTCAGAGAGGAATATAAGGCCTCACTCAGTCCCAGACTGCCTCGTCCACCTGCCCACACAACCTCCCACAGAGAGGGGGACACCAGCAGGGACAGAGGGATGTCCACCTCAGTCAGCTACAGGGTAGTAACATTGCGGACAGAAATGCCAGCCCCAGCCTGTCTTGGGCATCACAGGGTCCTGGCTTTGCAGTGCACCTGGCAGTTGGCAGACGACAGCTTTCAGCAGTGCCCAGCCAATGCCCAGCCTTTTCTAAGCGAATGAGCTAACAGTAATTCTTAAGTGAAGGTCTGTACACAATGCGCATGACTGAATGGCAATATTGTACCAATGATGTACATTTGTAATATTTGTAAAAAAGAAAAACCAAAACCTCGAACTATGAATCTGTGTATGCTGATTGGCCCCAAGGTCTGTAAACGACGTGCGGGTTATACCTGCTAAGTGAATGTTCCTGATAAGTGAATAAAATATCCAGCCCAACTGTGCCTTCCTGGGGTGTGGGCTGCCCCCAGCATATGCGCGGTGCCCTGCTCCCTTGAGGCTCCCAGCTTAGCCCCACCTGCTTCCTATTAGCTGTTGGGACCAGGGATAGGCCAGAACCTTGCTGCTCCTTCCCCTGGAGACGCCTCCACTGCCCAGTTTGGGCAACAGCATCAATGGGTTATATAGAAGTGTGTGTGTGCATATGGGCTGTGAGGGGCACAGGGCAGCAGTCCCCCAGAGCACCCATGCTGTGGTCACACATGCCCTCCAGAGCCCCTTTCTGGGGTGTATGAGCATCATCTCAAGTAGGGGCCATGCAGAGCCTCTGCCACACACCATTTGCATCCTTATGGGCGACAGTGGATGCTGGGCACTGCCCACTTCTCTGGGTCACACTGATCTACACTAGTGAGCTGGCATTCCAGGGACTGAGCCCGGGTTCCAGCTGAGACCAAGAACTCATGGGTACCTGCAGGCTATCTTAGGCAGCCTCTCCCCTTCCCAGTCATGGTGGACACCAGTCACCTAGGGTACTGAAAGGCAAATTTCAAAAGCATCTGAATTGTGAGGTGCAAAGAGATCCTTGGAGGGAGAGTCCTACATGGACAAAAAGGGCAGGAGTGAATGCCTGTTTAGAATTGATACAGACATCTCAGGGTCTCCAGAGAAGACCAACAGCAGATGTCTGTCCATGCAGTGACAGGAGACGTCTCTGGGTCTCCCAGAGAAGAAGCGAGTGTCAGGCTCATGGTCATCTCATTCACAAACACATCCAGCCTGTGGACCAGAACTGTTCAGTCACACCCTGGCCTCCATACAGCCTGGTCTCACTGTGATATTTCCATTCTTGTCATTTGTTGTTGTAGTTTTTGAACCATGCCTGGTAGTGCTCAGGCCTTACTCCTAGCTCTGTGCTCAGGAAAATGCTTCGGGACCATATGTGGTGTTGGGGATGAAATCTGGGTTGTCCGTATAAAAGCCAAACTGTCTGTACTACTGCTGCAGCCCTACATTTTTTAACAAAATATGAAATTTATGATCTATTGATTCAGTGAAAGATTTCAACTGAAGACATGTCTCCCCAAGTCAGAAACTAAAAGATAATTTTTGGATAGTTTCAAAGTGGAACAGAAGTGACTAAAGCTAACAAACTGGCAAAAAAAAAAAAAAGGCAAAGCCAATAGAACCAAAAGAGCTAGTTATGACAGAGAACAGATGGGCAGAAGTCATAGAGGTTTTTGGGGTGGCCTGTGGCCCTAGAATGCTGGTTCAAACACCAAAGGGTGAGGTGAAGCTAAAGCACTAGGATTGCACAATGCTCTACTAAACCAATGGAGACAAAACACGGTTAAATCCATGTGGTCTACAAAAGGTCACCCACAAATGAAAATGATGAAAGTAAGAGTCAAAAAGGAAATTAGAGGCCAGAGAGATAGCCTGGAGGTACGGCATTTGCCTTACATGCAGAAGGACAGTGATGCGAATCCTGTCATCCCATATGGTCCCCTGAACCAGCCAAGAGCGATTTCTGAGCATAGAGCCAGAAGTAACCCCTGAGCACTGACAGGTGTGACCCAAAAAAACAAAACACAAAAAATAAAAGGGAAATTAGAAGCATAAGCACAAGAAAGAAGCATTCAGGGGCCGGAGAGATAGCACAGCAGTAGGGCATTTGCCTTGCACGCAGCAGACCCAGAATGGGCAATGGTTCAAATCCCAGCATCCCATATGGTCCCCCAAGCCTGCCAGAAGCGATTTCTGAGTGCAGAGCCAGGAGTAATCCCTGAGCTCCACCAGGTGTGACCCCTCCCCCCCAAAAAAAAAATCATCCAAGAACAACTCCAATAGCTGGTGTTTAAGAACCTCATGGACAAAATGACAAAACTGTATTGAGAACTATTAAAATTGAAAGGGACTGAGCCAGAGAACACATAGTGTACTTTTTGCATGCAGCTGACCCAGGTTCAATTTCCAGCACCCTTTCTGGTCCGAGTCCACCAGGAGTGATCCCTGAATACACAGCCAGGAGTCAACCCTGCACACCACTAGGTGTGGGCACAAAACAAAACAAAAAATTATATTAAAAAAATTAGAAAGACTGGGGCCAGCGAGGTGGTGCTAGAGGTAAGGTGTCTGCCTTGCAAGCACTAGCCAAGGATCAGGACCAAGGTTCGATCCCCCGGTGTCCCATATGGTCCCCCCAAGCCAGGGGCAATTTCTGAGCACTTAGCCAGGAGTAACCCCTGAGCATCAAACGGTTGTGACCCGAAAAAACAAAACAAACAAAAACAAAAACAAAAACAAAACAAAACAAAAAAAATTAGAAAGACTGAAGGCTTGAACATTCATCCCAAGTTCACATATTGGAAAATGTGCTTAAAACATCAATTAAAGGACCGAAGAGATAGCATGGAGGTAGGACGTTTGCCTTGCATGCAAAGTACGGTGGTTCGAATCCCAGCATCCCATATGGTACCCTGAGCCTGCCCTGCCAGGAATGATTTCTGAGCAGAGAGCCAGGAGTAGCCCCTGAGTGCTGCCAGATGTGACCCAAAAACCAAAAAATAAAAAATAAAATAAATAAAAAATAAAAAACATCAAAAACATTAAAGCACTGCTGAGATGTTGGTGGTTTTCATCACTGATGGATGCTTCTAAACATCTGTGATGATTTTGCTCCCAAAACAGCTTCCTGTCTAGAGAATGGCCATCAGGCACCCAGTTTTCTTTCCAGTTTGCTAGTTTTCTTGAAGGGAGCACAGGGCTCCCTTCATGGGGCTGAGGCCAGGCAGGGCTCAAACGAGTAACCAGAGTGGAGTAAAAAATAAATTTTTAGGGGCCGGAGAGATAGCATGGGGGTAAGGCATTTGCCTTTCATGCAGAAGGTCGGTGGTTTGAATCCCGGCATCCCATACGGTACCCCAAGCCTGCCAGGAGCGATTTCTGAGCATAGAGCCAGGAGCAACACCTGAGTGCTGCCGGGTGTGACCCAAAAACAAATAAATTTTTAGGGACTGGAAAGATAGCATGGAGGTGGGGCGTTTGCCATGCATGCAGAAGGATGGTGTTTCGAATCCCAGCATCCTATATGGTCCCCTGAGTCTGCCAGGAGTAATTTCTTTTCTTTTTTTTTTATTTCTATTTTGATCATATTGGCTTACATATCTTTCACAGTAGTATTTTAGGTACATATTAACATTGAATCAGGGGAATACCCATCTCCAAATTTGTCCTCCCCCCATCCCTGTTCCCTTCCTGCAACCATATCGCCCACCATCAACCCCTGGGCTGCTAGAATAGGTGGTCCCCTCTTTGTCTAGCTTACTATTAGCGATCATATATCTGTTTGGTCCTGGTACCCTCCCCTGTTTCCCCCTCTATTTGAGAGGTGGAGCTTGATAATTTGAGTTATGTGGTTTTGTTTGAAGGAAAAAAAAGCAATAGAATGGAGTAAAAAAATAAGAAAAAATAAAAAATAAAAATAAATTTAAAAAAATCAAATAAGCTGAAAATGGGCGGGGTTCTTCTAGAGGCTTTCAAGCTCAGTTTGAGCGAGGACATGAAAAAGGTCATTGAAACACCACATCAATACAGAAAGAAATATCAAATTAAATATCCAGTGAGCACTACAGCAATAAAGACAAGCACCACACAATAGTCTCGGTTCTGAAATCAAACCTTGCCGAAGTGCAAAAAGAAAGAGAAAGATAAAATAAAATAAAATAAAATAAAATAAAATAAAATTGGAGACATCAACTTCAATATCTACACCAAAATAAAGACGTCAATAAAAACCGATCAATCAATAAATATATATGTGGAAAAATGATTATTTTGTGCTTTTTTTTTTTCCTTTTTCCCCCTGCATAGGCACAGTAACTATTGGGGATATTATAGAGGGAATTCTCTTGGCCTAGGAGATACAGGGTTTCTCTACCCCTGAAGTATACTGTCATGGGATTAACTATAGACTCCTTGCATGATCATTTACTCTCCCCTCAGTGCTATTGTGGTGTATGGAAGACTTCTGCTTCGTCATGTTTGGTAAAATTGAACTTCTGTATCTAGAGATCTTGGTGTCTGTACAGCTCAAGGAATGGAGCTTATGATGAAGTCTTTCTTTGCGGTTCTAGCAGTTCTGCCTCTTTGGGTTTTTTTGTTTTGTTTTGTTTTGGTTTGGTTTGGTTTTTGGGTCACACCTGGCAGCGCTCAGGAGTGCTTCCTGGCTCTATAATCAGAAATCACTGCCAGGAGTAATTTCTGAGCATAGAGCCAGGAGTAACCCCTGAGCACTGCCAGGTGTGACCCCCGAAAAATAATAAATAAAAGAATAAAAATACATTTTTAAAAATAAATTAATAGCATTTATGTAACAATTATAAATAATGCAACTGAGCCCTTAGTGACAGAAACCAGCACTTTGCCAGGTATGGGCTTCAGATCACAAGCAAAGGTCTTAGAAAACTGCTGAGGAAAACCATAACTACTTGATTCTGGTGATAACTTCATAGTCACCAAAAGTTTATACCTTTATATAGTTTAGGTCCATTACACCACCTAGAAAGCCGTTTATTACAAGCAATAACCAAAGAGAATAAGCTTCAACCAACACCAGACGGGATTCGAGAAAATATCAGTGAATCACTGGATATAAAGAGGCCGCGTAAAACATGTGCTTTGGTTTCTGGTTTTGAAGGCACATGCAGCTGTGCTCGAGGCTGACTCTTGGCT
The DNA here is from genome assembly GCF_024139225.1 of Suncus etruscus. Classification (NCBI taxonomy): domain Eukaryota; kingdom Metazoa; phylum Chordata; class Mammalia; order Eulipotyphla; family Soricidae; genus Suncus; species Suncus etruscus. The sequence continues at coordinate 15,011,553 of NC_064854.1, read as the reverse complement.
CTGCACTCAGAATCACTCCTGGTGAGCTTAAGAGGACCAAAGGGGATTCTGGGGATGGGACCCAGGTTGACTGCGTATAAAGCAAGTGCCCTCTCCATTGGACTATTTCTTGCTCTGGGGTCTGTGGAGCATTTCTAAACAACTTTGGAGGGTCAATTTAAAGTTAGAAGGTATCTGTGCTATGTATGTGCTATAGAAAATGATTTGCACTTTTTAGCAAATACCAGAACTTACACCCAGCCAAAACTGTGTAGTTTCCCCAACAGAGCAAGAATAAAAAATCTCATTCTGAGATGTGGCTGCCACTCAGCAGCTTTTGGACCGTCTCCTGGACTAGAAATCATTCCAGCCCCAGTTTATGAGCAGCAGAAAATGACTTTTATTGTTTTACAATCACACCTGGTAAATGAAATTCTTATTACATTTCCTACTTTAAAGCTAGATTTCCAAAACATGTTTGAAAACAACCCAATTTTGACACAGTGTCACTCACACTTTGCCTTTTTACAATTTCTTTAGTGAATTTTTTTCTTCAAGATGTTATCTTGGAACAAAATTGGCTTTGCATTACTTTATCTGAAATATACACACTGAATGAAAACCAAACATTTAGAATACTGAAAACACAACCTTGTAAGTGGAAAAAATAATCAAGTGGATAAATGTGCTTATGCAATAAGCTTGAAAGTGATGCTGCCAGTGCCAGAGAGACAGTAGAGCGGGTAAAGTGCATGCCTTGCAAGAGGCCATCTTGGGTTCCATCCCTGGCATCTGCCCAGGCAGACCCAAGCACTGCCAGGAGTGATTCCTCAGCATAGAAACAGGAGTAATCCCTTAGCATCACCAGATGTGACCCAAAAACTAACAAACAAACACACACACACACACACACACACACACACACACACACTTCTTTATGAGCACTTTATTATCCACTTTAGAATCACAGACTCACTCTTCAAAATTCCTATCACTTATTGCATGATAGGAATACATCCTAGGAACAGTTTATATCAAAATGTAAGAACCAGAACGCTGTACCCTCCATTCACAGTAGGACCTGGGCACTGTCCATTCTGGGAGCAACTTGGCCCTACCCTGGGCCAAAAACAGCAAACCAAATTCTGGCTTCTTCACTCCCTACTCCCGATATCTAGACATAATTCTGCCCATGTGCTCTGCTTGCTTGAAACCAGTGCAGACCCAGTGGTTGTGCACTCAATGTGGCAACCCAGGCATAGTTGTGACCCTGATTGGCTAGACTGCCATGCAATCCACCTGCCTTCACACGTGGTGTTTGGGCTGATGCTACCACCAGGCCCCCTTGTGCATGTATATGGAAAAGCCCTTCAGTAGCTGGTGCTCAGACTCAAACCCTTTAAGTTTTCATGCCGCAGCTCTTTTGAGTCACACCAGTAGATGCTGAAGGCAAGCACACTATCAGCTTCACTTATGAAATACTGCTAATATTGAGTGCAAAGTTCAATAATAAATCTGTGCTATAGTCTATACCAGTCCTTCTCAAATAGTGGGGCACGAGGCTCCGTAAAGGGGGGTGCGTGTGACCTCGGCAAACACTGTCATAACAAGCTAAGCCCCGTGTTTGTCTCTGTATATCTCTGGAGCTGAGAGTTGCTGTGTCCTGCTTCAAACCTCACTTCGAAAAGCTATGCATTGCAAAACGTGCTCATTGTAGCCATGAATCCAGACATCACCTCTGATTAAAAAATCAGCTCAAATTATTTTATATATTTTTGTTTTGCAGGTTCAAGGTTTTTTTTTAATAAAGATAATATATAGTTGTGGGGGGGGGCGCGAAAAATGTTTTCTTCTTCCTAGAGGGGCATGACAAAAATAATTGAGAAGCAGTGGTCTATACATAGCTTGGTAACTTTTTCCATACTAGTAGCTAGAAAGTAGCTTTCACCTTATTCCTAATTAAAGATCATGCTGCTCAGACATGCTGAATGCTGTTCTGTTTAACATCGTGGCTGTCATCCTTGTAGGTTCTGTGTTACAACAGCAGTTCATGACGACTTCACTCTGAGGGTGTCCTGTGAAATCAATTTAATGATTTCACATGCCCATCTTTTCTAATATGGCCAGTGTATTTTGGGGTAAACAAAAAAAATTGGGGAAGGGGGGTGTCTCCCAATCAGTGCTCAGGAGGTGGGAGCCCCCCAGCCAACTCTTCACCAACCAAGCAATTGGCTCCATGGAGACAGCTCCTGGGGCCCTACCAAGTTAAGAGACACCTGGACCATCCCAACAGAGCTCAGGTCCCCAGGATGGCCCCCAATAATACTCAGGGGCACCTATATGGTGGTGAGGATCAAACTAGAGTCAGACACATGTGAGGCCAGTGCCTTAGCCTCTACCATCTGCAGTCCCAATTGCTTGCAATGCTCCTTTGCATTGCATGAAGTGTGAGGAGGGTGTCCCCAGTGTGGATGCCCAGTTCTGGAGCCATCTTCCTTCCATTGTACCCATCACAGCAGCTGTTTGCAGAGAAATCTCCTGCTCAGCTCTCCTGGCCCTGCTCCAACAGGGTTATTTACTTCCGCCCAGCCAGGCTCCAAGCACATCGTCCTTTCTCCTTTTGTTCTCTCCCCTCTTTGGGGAGTCCTGTTACCAGGCCTTTTCCTGCCCTTTATCAACCTTCACTTGATTTTAGTTTCAAGCTCTTCTAGGCAGAGCTGCCTTGAGACCAACTGCACAAGGTCCTGCAGCTCCAGTAAGCACCTCCGGCTCCACACAGTGCTGAGCGGAGAATTCCTCCTTGAACAAAAGTGGTTTCAATGTGGGTTTTTTGTTTTTTTTTTTTTCCTTCTGCTCAGGCTTACTCCTGGCACTCAGGAATCACTCTTGAAGGCATGTGGGGGACCATATGGGATGCAAACAAGCACTTTTCCTGCTGCATTTCAGCTCCAGACCCAACTTGAATGTGTTTTAACAAAATAATTTTACCCTCTCCTGCCCCAATATTTACTGTGTATGTTGCACAAAGCAACTGAGGAGTCCCAATTTGAAGGAGAGTTCTTTTAACTTTTAAATTACTAAGGGAAAACAGGACAGCTATGAATAAAGGAGACATATGACATTTTGACAAATGCTTATATGGACCCTGACCTAATTCTTTCTACAAGGACACAGAATTATAAATGTAAGGAACACTTTTCAGAAGAATGTAGCAATTGAGAATTCCCACCTTCGGGCACATTTGTCTCCACTGAGACCAACTCAGGTGAAGGGCCTAGCCACCCCTGTCCCACCCAGCAGACAGACAGGTCTAACTGCTGGAGGCCTGCAGTTGCATGCTGGGTCATGGGAGAAAACAGTAGTGAGAAAGCAGCCACTGCCTGCTCTGATCTGCACTCCCGCACCCCTGAACTCCTGCACAAAAGATGGGGCCAGCTCCCTAAAGGTGCAATCTTTATGTAGACTATTAAATGGCTAACAGCATTACAACAGAACAAGCATCTGGGAAACTGAGGAAGTGACAGATGCTTATCTAGTTACTTCCTCTAGAAAATTCTGAGGTTAGACAGAAAGCCTGTCTAGAGTACAGACCGGTGTGGGGTGAGGAGGAAGGACACTTGGGATATTGGTCATGAGAATGTTGCACTGGTGAAGAATTTTATATAAATATATATATATATATATGTATGTATGTATTAAAAAAAAAAAGATAAGGCCTCCCAATTCTTACCACAGGCTTTGTTCTTTACACTGACTGTAGAAAGAGGAGGTACAGTAAATACACCCCATATACACCTCAACACAGGCCCTTTGCCTGGTCTGTATTGTGAATTGGGGGACAAAAAAAAGAAAATTCTGAGGTGGTAGTACTGGAATGAAGAAGCACAACTATAGATCATTTTATTGTAGCAGATATGTTTGATCATTTAGGTTTAAAATTAAAATTTCTCAAACCAGAGCAAGATTACAGGAGAAAGGGTGCTTGCCTTGGACACAGCCGACCAGGTTTGATCCCATCATCCCATGTGGTCTCCCAAATCTTACTAGGAGTGATCTCTGAGCACAGAGATAGGAGTAAGTCCTGCACAGTGCCAGCTGTTGCCACCTCCCAAAAAAATTAAAATATCTTAAGTGGAGAATGTGGTAATTTTACAATTTTATATCATTATGATGCGTAGTTAATCATCAACTATGTTTCAACAAAGCAAAATGTTAAAGATGTAATATGACATTCTAAAGTAGTAAATCTCTCTCTAGGCCAGAGACAGTGTTGGGACTAGGACATCTGCTATGCATGCACCAACCCTGACAACTGTGTCATTTTCCCCCAAGAGTTACCTAGAGTGATTGTCGCCTACCAAGCACAGTTGAAAATAGTTGGAAACACACCACTAGGTATGGCCCAGACACATCCCCCAAAGACATCTTCCAAAGTCATCCCCCAAACACATTCCCCCAAACTTTTTAATTAAAAAAATTTTTAATTAAAAAAATGTTTAAATAGACTCCCACAATAGTCACTACAGAACATGGATTTTTAATGAATTCCATATTGCAATGAAGACACTGAGCACTTAAGAACTACGATACAATAAAACATTTGCTTCCACATAACACTTATAAATGCATACTTGCCGCCAAAAGGAACTTGTTTTTCACAGATTTAAGCAACGGACAATTTACACAGGATTCTTCGAATGCCCAACTATGTACAGAATCTGTGACTCTACAAATGATGTGCAGTGGTTGAGAAAGTGGGGGCTTTTCTCGCCAGTCCATATTTTCAGGGACCACTAACTTTCCTTCCGGGGCTCTATGAAATTCTGGACACATTCAGCACAAGAAGACTGCACCACTCCCAAATAGTAGTGGAGTGCAATGACACGTCTCAGCACCAGCTACACCAAGGGCCTATGGAGGCTCACCCAGGCACGCATGGACATGTGCAGCAAGCAGCGGCAGGCCCAGCGCAGACAACCTGTGTAAGTACCCTGGGAGGAACAGGGGTATCTCATGGCCCCTCCTGCTGGCCTCACCTGCCTGGTGAGCACTTGCAAACTTCCACCTTCTCATATGGTGGAGACGGTTTCAGTGTTAAAACAATGATTCCAAAAACACTGAGAGAAAACGAGAGCACAGACGTGGGGATTCATGCAGTTTTTCCTCACATGCCAAGGAGAGAACACCGGGATCCCAACTAGATCCCCAAGAGTGCACACTGGGATCCCACCCAGATCCCTGAGAGAGAACACGGATCCCACCCAGATCCCACAGTGCACTCAGAGATCAGCTGGACCCTTGAGCTTCAACTCCAGAGACCAGACACCTGTTCTGCGAGCGGGGGCAAACCCAGCTCTATACTGTCATTATTGAGAACTTCTGGCCCCTTCCCCAGGCCTGTGTGGATCATTTCAGAATCACTGAAGGATCCAGAGCTGACATGCAGGACCATCATGGGGGAGGCTGCCTGACGCCCCTGCAGTGCCCCACAGAGGACACTCCTGTAAGTGTTGGGCTGGCCTTCCCCTGAGGACTTCAAATGGACAGAGTCAACGTGATTCAAAAAAAAAAAAAATGAAGGCAGTATGCTGAGATGTCTCATTATCAACAAGAAACATGGACTTCTAACATGGTGTAAAAGTGACCCAAGAAGGCTGGGGACAGGCTCACACTGGCAGTGGGAGGTTGGCACTGAAGGTATCCCAGCTACTGGAACAAATGCCTCCTGCTGTTCATTCCTGCAAACTTGGCTCAGGCAGATCCCTGGTCTGAACATGCGGGCACTGTCCTCCGGGCCCTGTAGGGGGTTCAGGTATCTGCTCCCGGTCAGCACACTCTGAGGCGACCGTGACAGGCCCATGTTTCCCAAACATTTCGTTTTGAGGTAGTTCTCTTTTATTTGCATTGTTGGCTCTCAACTACCACCAAAGGAATGAATCCACTGAAAACTAAACCAACCAAAGGTGTAGAAAATAAATACAAGTTCTTGTTGCAGGTAGCAGGGCCTTCTTAGAAAGGTTGTCACATTCAATGGGGAAGTCGTCTGAAATCTGTTTAAAGCCACAGCTATCAACTAAAGTGCTTTTAAATTGGCTTAATATCTTACATCAGTGATTAGAATCATTACATTTTAGAATTTGTTCACATGAGGCCTCAGGAGACTGAAATGATTTTCTATTAGAGAAAGGAGAAACATTTTCTTTGCAAAGGAAATTTGGTTCCAAATTCAACCTTCCAACGCCCACTGGTGAATCTTGCAAACTGACATGGAGAATCTGGGCCAGACCCCACGAAAGCACGCATGAGCTCTGAGCCCCATCCAAGTCCCAGGTCCTCCCTGCTCTCGGCCACCATCCCAGGACAGCAGCACACAGGTTCACAGTGAGCTCACCATGGAATGCCCTCCTGTCCCCTGTCACATGCCTGGGATGTACAGCACAGAGTGAGGAAACCCCTGAAGGGTGTCAGCTGCCGACCAGAGTCCAGCACAATACAAATACAAAAGGAAGAGGACCGAATGCTGCCCGGGACACTTCATGCAAGCTGGGTACAATGTGACAACAGACAACCACTCTCTTGGGCCACACCCTCACAAGGAGGCAAGCCAGCACTGTCCTAGGGCACGGCTAGCACCAGCTCTGGATGGGCCTCATTTCTCTTGCAGCAGTGCGGGGATATTGATGCTCCAACCGATGGCCTGTCTGTCGAAGCCACAGGTGAAGAGATTGCACACAGGATGGTCCTCACTCCATGCCGAGCAGCACACCATTCTTCTGTGGCCCTGTGATCAAGCACAGACAGGGTCAGTGTCACCCAAACTACGACATTAACAACTACACCCCCAGAACCACTGAATTCCAGAGAAGTTTAGAACCAGAGGCAGAGTGAACGGGAGACGAGCAGGTTGGGAGGAGAGGGGTGATCAGAATAGGGGTGTACAACACAAACATTCTAGGATTTGTAAGAAAACCAAGTTAGGTTATAGACAAAGAGAAAAATACTCTCAATTTTCATGAATACAGGAGGCTATGAATGAAATTCACTTAGCGACATAATAGCATCTTAGTACATAATAAAGGAGCGAGAAAAATACATTTGTGCCCAAATAAAAAAAAAAAAAACTACCCTTTGGGGTCAAAGCAATAGCACAACAAACAGGGTATGTTTGCCTTGCATGCTGCCAACCTGGGTTTGATCCCCGGCATCCTATATAGTCTTTGGAGCCTACCAGGAGTGTTTTCTGAGCACAGAGCCAGACGTAACCCCTAAGCACCACCAGTTGTGATCCAAAACAAACACAAAAAAATTTGCCAGAGCGATGGTGCAGCAATAGGGCATTTTGCCTTGCACACGGCTACCTGGAACGGACCGCAGTTCAATCCCCTGGCATCCCATATGGTCCCCCAAGCCAGGAGCGATTTCTGAGCACATAGCGAGGAAACCCGAGCATCACCGAGTGTGGCCCAAAACCAAAGAAAAAAAAAATTGCCCTTTGGCTGAAATACATGCTTTGCCCAGTAAAAACCCAGGTTTAGTCACCAACACTGCATGGCCCCTAAACACCACTGAAGGCAAACCCCAAGCACAGAGCCAGATGCAGACTCTGAGTAAGGTTCCATGTTTGGTAAGTGGGAGGCTCCGGTCAACTCCCATAAACTGCATGGTCCCCTGAACACTGCTGGAGCAAGTCACAAGTTGGAAGTAGGTCCCAAGCACTGTCAGACGTGGCCCAAAATCAAAAACAAAATAATACAACAAAGAGAAAAAGAACACTGAAACTCAAGTTCAGTGACGAGGCATCTTTTCAACTTTAAGTTAAGTTCAAATTTTTTTAAGAACTTCAGGGGACCAGTGCAATAGTATACAAGGAGAGCACTTGTTTTGCAAGTGGCTGACCGGGGTTAGATCCCCAGCACCCCATAAGTCCCCAAAGCACTACTAGGAATAATTTCTGCATGCAGTCAGTAGTAACCCCTGAGCACCACTGGATGGAGCCCAGAAACAAAACAAAAAGATCAGAAAATAGGTCTTCCTCTCTCTGGTTTACATTCAGCCATTTCTAACATTTGAGGCCAATAAACCCAATAAGTAAATCGAGCCAAAGTGTGTTCTTTTTAAGCTGACTGTTCTATCCTCTCTCCTGCATCCCATGGCATTAAACCAACTCATTTGAAACAAACCAGGAGCTGGAGCAATGTATGCCTTGCATACAGCTGAGCAGGTTCAATCCCCAGAATTGCCTCCAGGGCTACCAGGAATAATTCTTGAGTACAGACACAGGAATAACCAACCTCTAAGCAGAGGCAAAGGGAGAGGAAGATGGAGAGAGAGGGGGAGAGGGGGAGTGAGAGGGAGAGAGAGAGTGGGAGAGAGGGGGAGAGAGGGGGAAACAGGGGGAAACAGGGGGAAACAGGGGGAAACAGGGGGAGGGGGGAGGGAGAGGGAGGGGGAGAGAGGGGGAGAGAGAGAGAGAGAGAGAGAGAGAGAGAGAGAGAGAGAGAGAGAGAGAGATAGAGAGAGAGAGAGAGAGAGAGAGAGAGAGAGAGAAAGAATGTTTGTGTTAAGGGCCAGAGAGATAACACAGCAGTAGGGTGTTTGCCTTGCACGTGGCTGACCCAAGACAGATGGTTGATTTGATTCCCGGCATTCCCTAGGGTCCTGAGCCTGCCAGGAGCGATTTCTGAACAAAGAGACAGAAGAAATGCCAGGTGTGAAGCAATACAGCAGCAGGTTGATGGCTGCACAGCCATCAAGTACACACGTAGCTAACCTCTCCCCCATACTGTGTTGGAGTACAGAACAAGCACAACCCATTCCTTCGGACTCTCCAGGCCCCAGAGCATCTGGAACCTATACAGCCAGCACTGACCTGCCGACTGCTGCGAGGCAGCCTCGCCAGCCGCACACCCGACATGTCGAACAATCTCACTTGCCGGTTGTCATGTGGAAGGGCTATGATTTTCTGGCCAACACAGACATTGATCCTGCAGAAAGAAAGCAGGCATCAGAGAAACAGCTTCTCAGGGTTCTTGTCCCACTGCCCACACATCAGCAGCAGGAGAGCCCAGGCCTGCTGGACCAAAGGAGCCCCCTGGAGCCACCCCTCAGGCTCTTCCACCAGGAGCACAGACAGTGCCTTGATGCAGTGCTTCCCTGAGAGGCAATCCCATCACTCAGCCAAGGCTATCTCAGGAGAGATGGCAGGAGACTCGGGTACCAGCAGGGGCCCTTTCTGCTGTTCCCTTCAAGGAAGACGGGGGAGTGAACTGGGGGAGGGGGAATTTGCAATGGTAAGGACGTCTGGGAACCATAACATAAGCAGCTCTACGCTGGCCTTCCCGGATAGCCACACTCCTCCCCGATGGCACAGCAATGAAACAATAGCACCATGCCCAGGGCCTCACCATGGCTCACCCTGTGGCCATGCTGTCAAGGCCCAGCATGCCTCACCTGTTGATGGCAGAGTCTGTCCGGATAGTCGCAATGGGGGACCTCATGTTCTTCAAGTCCCAGACCTTCACAGTGCGGTCATCGCTGCCTGAAACCACGTTGTCCGCCACCGTGAACACCGCAGAGGTCACTGTGCTACAAGGGAGGGGCAAGGGGTCAATAGCCTCTGGGTAAGATCTGGCACACAGACCCAAGTCCTGTCCACACTGCCTGGCAAACATGACCAACACACGAAGGGATGCTGACAGGCAGGGGAGTGTCACCTGTCTTCACTTCTAATAGCTCCTCTTCCTCCTCCAACTGTCCACAAAGCATTATTCATAGGAACCAATGAATGGAAACTCCCTACGTGACCAGGAAGCAGTCCAACAGAGAAAATGTGGAGCCTAAACACCAGTGAAGCCACAAGAGGCAAGGTCATGCTGTGCTTGTGACAAACTGACTGTGTGTGGCTCTAGGACAGAGAAATGCAGTGAGGACAGAACCCCAGAGCCCAGGGTCAGCGAGAGGAAGGAAGGAAGCAGTTCTAGGTTGGGCCCAGCTCGGTGAGTCTACAAAGCTAAGGCTTTGTAAGACACTCTCCCCTGGGCAGAGGAGGGGCTGGGCCCACAGTGGGATAGGCCCAACCCCTCATACCATAGGGCCCCAGTACTGACTCCCCCCGCCAAAAAAAAAAAAAAAAAACACTTTCACCAGCACATCAAGAAATCTGTATGTTGGGGCCGGAGAGATAGCACAGTGGCGTTTGCCTTGCAAGCAGCCGATCCAGGACCTAAGGTGGTTGGTTCGAATCCCGACGTCCCATATGGTCCCCTGTGCCTGCCAGGAGCTATTTCTGAGCAAATAACCAGGAGTAACACCCTGAGCAACGCCGGGTGTGGCCCAAAAACCAAAAAAAAAGAAAAGAAAAGAAAAGAGAAAGGGAGGGAGGGAGGGAGGGAGGGAGGGAGGGAGGGAGGGAGGGAGGGAGGGAGGGAGGGAGGGAGGGAAGGAAGGAAGGAAGGAAGGAAGGAAGGAAGGAAGGAAGGAAGGAAGGAAGGAAGGAAGGAAGGAAGGAAGGAAGGAAGGAAGGAAGGAAGGAAGGAAGGAAGGAAGGAAGGAAGGAAGGAAGGAAGGAAGGAAGGAAGGAAGAAAGAAAGAAAGAAAGAAAGAAAGAAAGAAAGAAAGAAAGAAAGAAAGAAAGAAAGAAAGAAAGAAAGAAAGAAAGAAAGAAAGAAAGAAAGAAAGAAAGAAAGAAAGAAAGGAGAAAGAAAGAAATCACTCTGTATGAGGTGTAAACTGTTAGGGTCACTTCACTGGGCCAGAGGGGCAGAACTGCAGGTAGGTGGCTTGCCTGGCCTGAATGTGGCTAACTTAGGTACAATCTTTATCAAACCCCCCCCCCCCCCCATCCTTCAAGCCCAGCCAGGAGCTGTATGTACCCTGAGCACAGGAGAAAGCCCTGAGCTCCAAAGAATGTGGCCCAAAACAAAAACAAAGATTATTTTTTGAGTACACTGGAGAAAAACACCTGTCTTGAACATGTGAAGCCCAAGGTTCAATCCCCAGCACAAAAACACAAAATAATGATTAGGTAAGAACTTATACATTGCCACACTGCTTCTAAGTCGATCTAGTTCCAATCACCAGGAAGCAGGGGAACGAGGTGGGCTCCTAGACAGTGCTCAGGGCTACTTCCAGGGACCTGAGCCCAGCCCAGTGACTCGGTATTGCCCCTAAACACCTACTGGTATTCTGCAGTACTTATAGTGTTGGAGATAACCTCAACAAGCATAGCTAACTTAGCAGTGCCAGGAAAATAAGGCTTTAAATCAAAAACAGTCAGAAAACTTCCAGCCAACTCATGTGGGAGGCGGTGAAAGGACCCTTGACTACTGCCATGAGAACATCAGAGTTCTGCCTCTGTGGACAACAGCACGGAGACATCAAGAACTTAAAAACAGGGGTGTGGGGCCAGAGCGATAGCACAGCGGTACGGCGTTTGCTCTGCACACAGCCAATCTAGGACAGACCTGGGTTCGATCCCCCGGCATCCCATATGGTCCCCTGAGCCAGGAGCAATTTCTGAGTGCATAGCCAGGAGTAACGTAAGAGTCACCGGGTGTGACCCCCCCCCCCAAAATAAAACGACGGGGGTGAAGTGATAGCACAGAGGTAAGGTGTCTGCCTTGCCCGCCTTGCCTGCAGCCAACCCAGGACAGACTCAGGTTCGATCCCCGGCATCTCGAGCCTATAACGAGCGATTTCTGAGTGCCAAACCAGGAGTAACTCCTGAGCGCCTACACACGTGGCCCAAAAACAAAAACAAAAAAGAACTTAAAAACACAACCACCACATGACCCTGTGATTCCACTCACAGCTTCTACCCCAGGAAAAGAAAAGCATAACTAAAGAAAGGCATCAACTGTAAGAGCATGTAAGAGTAGTAACACAGCAGGGACGGCACTTGCCTTCATGCAGCCAACCCAGGTTTGATATCCAGTACTCCTAAGTGTCACCAGGAGTGATTCCTGAGAGCAGAGCCAGGAGTAAGCCCGAGCATCATTGGATATGGCCCAAATACTTAAAGAAGAAAAGAAAGTGCTTGCTACTAGCTGGCAGTCAGAGAACAAAACGTAGACAGCCTGGACTGAAACGCAGTGCCTCCTGGAGGCACTCCCAGGGTTCTGGAGGATGCACTCAAAGGTGGGCCCAGGAAGGAAGCAGGAAGCAGACCCAAGATCAAAGCCTTAGTCTTTGTGTCTGCCAGGCAGGGAGGGGCAGGTGCAGAGACAGTGGTGGGGTGGGGTGTGGTCACCCGGGACCCCAAGACAAATACATACTCACACCAGTGTCTTCTCAATCCAAAAATCCTCTTCCATTAGAAGAGAACAAAAAAAAAAAAAAAAAAATCAAGGTCCAGCTAGGGCTCAGACTACTAGGCCTAAATGGGAGCTACCTCCCAGAAGCCATAGGCCACCTCGGAAACATCTCCAGAAAGATTGGACACAGCCGCAGAATCCTCATAATTTCACACTGCTTTTACTTCACTTAGAAACTTAAAAAGGGGGGGCTGGAGAGATAGCACATGGCTGACCCAGGACCATCAGTGGTTTAATTCCCAACCTCCCATATGGTCCCGAGCCTGCCATGGGCGATTTCTGAGCACAGAGTCAGGAGTGACCCCTGAGCATAGGGTGTGGCCCTAAAACCAAACACTAAAAACAAAAAAACAAAACAAAACAAAAAAACCAACAACAACAATAAAAAACACTAAAACAAAGCATCCATTTTCTTTTGTGGGAAAGGGAAAGAGTTTTGGGCCACACCCAGTGACACTCAGGGCTTACTCCTGGCTTTGCACTCAGAAATCACTCCTGGCTTGGGGGACCATATGGAACACAGGTGGATTGAGCCGCAGTCCATCCTAGGTTAGCTGCATGCAAGGCAAATGCTTCACCGTTTGCACCACCACTCCGGCCCCAAGGAATCCATTTTCTAGCTGAAGCAGCCAGAGCGGTTCCACCCAGACCCACACTCTGAAACTCCAAGGAAAAAAGCAAGTTCAACTCCATGAGGATTTCCATGAGATCCCACCGGGAATGAAGAGCTGTGGGACTGCTGTGTGCAGACTCCCATTCCCAAGCCAGGGGGCACACAGGAGGGCCCCGAGTTAGATCCCCTGCTAAGTTAAGTGAGTGGGAAAAGCTTCCATCACGGAGACTCCAGTTTTCCTGAAGTGTTGAGCCATATCAGGTTTCTATAAATCATGCTCCTGACAGTCCTGGAGGAGCAAGGGTAGCGGGCAGGCCATGGAGGGGCCCACAAGCCAGCCCACGAGCACTCACTGGAAAAACGGCAACTCGGCAAACTCCGCCAACTCATTAATCTTGTCGCGGGGAGCAGCCGAGCATGAGCTTCCAGCTGACAAGCGCGGCCCTCCTCGCTGCACACCACTGCCCGATCTGGAACATTCCGCTCCCTCCGTGGGTCTCAATCCCGGCAAGACTGCCGCGCGCGCAGTCCTCATTAGGACGAACAGCTGTCTCCCCGGCACAGAGAGACACCAAACTGTTTCTGCATAACAATCTGCTGGAACTGCATGCTCAGAAAACATTCTCTGATGGGGGTACCATGGCAGCGGGCCGTCAGGAATGTAGCAGCACTCCAGAGCTTCTGCAGGAAGCAGCCCACAAACCCGCCCCGTGTGTGCTTGTGCTGGGGCACGCAGGCCTCCCTGGGGGGTGAAGGAGACAGCTCAGGAGCAACCTTTGCAAAGCCTGCACTCAAAACTCCATGCCCCCAGCATGTCCTGGCTCTGCAGACGCCACCATCTGTCCTGGCTTACCAGTGGCCATGCGCATCCTCCTCACAGTCCATGAGGAGGGGCATCGGTCAGCTGGGAAAAAGGAACAAATAGGATTGGGCAGCACAACTCAAGACACCCTGATGTCTCCCCCTCCCCAAGATGGAGGTTAAAGATGCGAGTGAAGAACAGGCCAACCAGAAAACACCTCTATAGGCCCTCACTGAGACAAAAGTGGCTGAGTACTCGGAGATGGAGCCTGTCAGCCTGGGCAATGACTCTGGGGGTGGGTGGCCTGGCCGTATCTTAGAATGAGGCAGCTCACCTCTCATATGCACCTGCAAGTAGCTGGAGGAGGCTGTGGTCAGAGCGCTGGGCACTCCCGGGGAAGGGAATGAAGTATCTCTGCTCAGGGATCACCCCCAGGTGATTCAGGAGACCAAGTGGGGAGATGGATCAAACTCAGGTTGCCCACATGCAAGGCAAGTGCCTATTCTGCTGTACTATATCACTCAGACTCCCAAGCATTTTCTTTAAAAGCAAACTCTTACTATCCTGATAATTCGCAATGCTTCACTTTGTAAGACTCTAATGTACAATACTAAATATTTGCATACTTAGCAATAAGCACATTCACATGGATTTTCTCAGTTTTTAATAGATACGTGTTCTGGCTTCGTTATGGTGCCTACATTAACATTTGTGGGATCAAGTCACATTCCTATGGGAAGCATTAAATCAATCCCAGAAAAATATCTGCATTCTCAGCACTGTCTCCATGCTGAGCTCTAGTCACATTTCTTCAGTGAGGGAGTCTATTCACACTTGCAAAAACTGCCAGTCTGAGGACAGGTGAGACAGTATAGTGGGTAAAGCACTTGCCTTAAATTTGGGAAACTTAGGTGCCGGGGAGACAGCAGAGCAGTAGGGTGTTTGCCTTGCAAGCAGCCGACCCAGAATGGACGGTGGTTTGAAACCCAGCATCCCATATGGTCCCCCATGCCTGGCAGGGGCGATTTTTTTTTTTTGGGCCACACCCACCGTTGCTTAGGGGTTACTCCTGGCTGTCTGCTCAGAAATAGCTCCTGGCAGGCATGGGGGACCATATGGGACACCAGGATTCGAACCAACCACCTTTGGTCCTAGATCGGCTGCTTGCAAGGCAAACGCCACTGTGCTATCTTTCCAGGCCCGGCAGGGGCGATTTCTAAGCACAGAGCCAGGAGTAACCCCTGAGCGCCACCAGGCGTGGCCAAAAACAAAAAAGGGGGGAGGGATTCAGGTTCAATCCCCAAAGCACCACCACGGGTGATTCCAGGGCACAGAGCCAAGAAAGCCCTAAGAATCGCCAGCTAGAGCCAAAAGAAACAAAAATGAGATTGGAGTAACACTGCAGTATTTGATCTCTGACATCCCATATGGTTCCCCAAAGCCTGCCAGGAGTGATTCCTGAACACAGAGCGAGGAGTAAGCCCTGAGCACTGCAGGGAATAGGCCAAAAATAAAACAAAGCAAAAAAAACTCAAGAGAGTACTGTCAGCAGTGCACAGGCCATGCAGATGGGCCATGCTGAGTCCCACTGGGTTCTTCTCAAAAACAATCTTGACTAATGTGTCTTCCCTTTCCTTGCAGTGAAATCCATGGCCTTAGGTGTGCAACCTCACTGGGCTGATGAGACAAAGAGGACAGGGCAAGGCTGACAACTGTCTGGCTCCCCAACACCATGTGGAAGTAGGTGAAGAGTGGGCAGAACAGAAAGACTAAACACACTTCTGTTTTTTGTTGTTCTTTTTGGTTTTTGGGTCACACCTGGCAGCGCTCAGGGGCCACTTCTAAGTCTACACTCAGAAATCGTCCCTGGCAGGCTTCCATCATCCTTCTGCAAGCAAGGCAAATGCCTTACCTCCATGCTATCTCTCCGTCCCCTAAACACACTTCTATTCCAGCTTGAGGTTGAGAAAAATTGCTAACGTGGAGATTCCATGACATGCACCATCCAGGAGCCGGAGAGGTGGCGCTAGAGGTAAGGTGTCTACCTTGCAAGCGCTAGCCATGGAAGGACCACGGTTCGATCCCCCGGCATCCCATATGGTCCCCCCAAGCCAGGGGTAATTTCTGAACGCTTAGCTAGGAGTAACCATTGAGCATCAAACGGGGGTGGCCCAAACAACAAACAAACAAACAAAAAAAAAAGACATGTGATGCCTGTGAATCCAGGAATAACCACTATTATGGAAACACTTTGCTAAAGTAGGACTTAGTGGGACTTAGTGGGACTCCTATTGATTGTGGTGCCTTGAGTTGCTCCCAAGAACTCAAATAACTTCAGATGGCACTTCGATAAAACCATCCTGATGACTTCATATGTCCAGTGTGAACTTGAAAGGTCCAAGTCTCCAACAGAGCTCACACCCAGCAGCTCTCTGTGTGTGACCACAGTGACCGCCTATCCTCTACAATGTGTTTTGGGCTCATAATTGGTGGCATATGGGGGCCATCAAGTATCAAAAAATCACCCCTGAACCCAGGACTCCACTGGCCAGATTCATACTCCAGTCATTTTATGTTTATGCTACATTTCAAACTTGACCATAGCACAAAGGCAATAGGTAGGAGCAAAAAGATGACCATTGGGGCTGGGAAGGTGGCGCTAGAGGTAAGGTGACTGCCTTGCAGGCGGACGGACCGCTGTTCAATCCCCCCGGTGTCCCATATGGTTCCCCCAAGCCAGGGGCGATTTCTGAGCGCATAGCCAGGAGTAACCCCTGAGCGTCAAAACGGGTGTGGCCCAAAAACAAAAACAAACAAACAAACAAAAAAAAGATGACCATTAAAGGGGACCTGAGAGATAGCATGGAGGTAAGCGTTTGCCTTGCATGCAGGAAGACGGTAGTTCGGATCCCGGCATCCCATATCATCCCGAGTCTTCCAGGAGTGATTTCTGAGCATTTCTGAGCCAGGAGTGACCACTGAGAGTTGCCGGGTGTGACCCAAAAACCAAAAAAAAAAAAAAAAAAGGTGACAGTTAAAGATAAAGGGGAAGATCATAAGTCCTCCCGAGTCCCAGAGAAATGCCTGTCCAAGAGCAGGCAGAGTCTAACACCCATGCAACTGCATTTTGCACTACGAAAGTCAGTGAAACAGATACTGGTAGACAGAACTGAACCTTGGACTCTGACAACAGAAATGGACATCCTAAGTGGGATGCTTCTTCCCTGCAAGGTAGACTAAGAGCCCTCACAGGTGAGCAAAGATTGGCTCTGCTGATTCCCAAAAGCTTGGAAAAGTTCAAACTTCTCTGACACATGAATACTCATATGAATGTAAGACGAGAGAAGGTGCCATCAGTGGGAATGATGCCCTGGCAAGTCACAGCTCTATAAGCAGGGACACAACCCAGACACTCCATAGTCCCTGAGACAAAGCAAACGTACAAACAGCCCCAATGATCAAATCAGGCGGGCTTGGTCATCAGGAGCCCCGGCCCCGCACCATAGCCATTCCCAACATGAGAACTACCTGGCACACTACACACCCTGAAAAGCCCATTTGCCCACCACTTCCCATACAACAAACCCTTGCCTGGATTGCTGGCATAAAATATTAAAGCTCAGAAAACACCAAAGGCACCTGACAGGAGAAAGTGAACATGAGGTTCGTTAGCCTCCAAAAGACAACCCTACCACCCTAGCGCACGCCTAGGACCTGGCAAGACCCGGAAACGGTGGAAGGTGCCACCTGGTGCACAGGAAGGAGGAAGACAGTGGGGGGAGTTTTGGGCCAACACAGAGAAGGGATGAAGACTCCAAGGACAAAGCCACTAGGTATCGCTTCACGTCAAACACTTTCAGCCACAAGCCCTGCCCTTATGAGTCATCCACAAAGTTTTGCCTTCTGTCCACACTCCATACAGAGTAGAATCCTATTTGTGCAGCCTTCTATAGGCAGAACATGTAGATAACCATGCTCTATGGGCACACAGCTAGCTCCCTGCCCAGTCCAGCCCACACTACCATGACTCAACTGTCCGTCCCACCTCAGAGAGCAGAGTGGTCAGGAAGCTGGTGTAAATGCCACAGTCTATGGGGGATCTGGGCACGAGAGGATATGTCTGCTGATACAGAGAGGACATAGACTAGACATAGGACATATACTAGACTAGGATATAGAGGACTAGAGATCCTAGTCAGACGCCCTTTGGCCCTCCACTCTCAAAGGCAGCTGGTCTGCAGAGGAAACATTAGTACTGGGCTCAGCGAGGACAACATACTTATCCCCATTCAACCAAACAGAAAGGTGAACTCCAGCCAGACTTCAGCTCATCCTCCTGTTCATTTCCCTCTCCAAAAGATCATTAGAACGGGTCTGCAGGGGCAAGCACAGGGCTTGGACATGGGCAAGACATGAATCTATTTGTAAAAAGAGGATCCCAGCAGGCTCACTGTGCTGCTGGGTCGACATCTATGACTTCTAATGATCTCCTGGACACAGTCTGGGAGGCCCAGCAGGAAGGTGCAGCCCTAGTGCCTGGAACCAGGCCCACAGCACCCTCCTGTGGACTCTGACTACACGGAACACTGGGAATCAGCCCTTCAGTGGGAGCAGTCACCCCTCTAGAGGGCCCACTCCAAGCAGGTCTAACACCATGCCCTCCACAGCTTCCAGCCCCACAGGGTCACAAACAGGATGAGCTCCATGAATTCAGGCCGCAAGAAGGGCCAGAGGTCCTAGATACATGCAACTTACTCAATGACTTGGACCTGAGGCACAAACATCAAGAACTGAGCTCCAAGGCTGTGGCTACCCTCCCTCAACCCTCGAGACGGAGCCACTAGGAAACATCAGAGCATGGCCAGAGCCAGAGCCCTTGCTAACAAGGACCTTGACACACTCTGCATCTCCTCTGGACTGTCTCACTATTCAGATCAAACCCTGAACACCTACAGATCTGTTGACTGCACTCCACTGTAAAATGATATCCAGCTAACAGCCCCCAAACAAAGTGTTTCCCCCAATGTCCTCCTTCACTAAACCTCTTCCTTTGATAAGTAAAAGTCCACTGGATAGTATTTTTGTCTTCTTTCTTTCTCCCTCCCTCCCTTCCTACTGGTATCTTTTCTCTCTCTCGATAGTATTTTTGTTCTCTCTCTCCTCTCTTCCTCTCCCTCTCTCTCGACCTGCTCCCTCCTAATATTGAGAATTGTTTGTTTGTTTTGTTTGTTTTTGGGTTGTTTTTTTTTGGGGGGGGGGTCACACCCGGCCGCACTCAGAGGTTAATCCTGGCTCTATGCTCAGAAGTTAGTCCTAGCAGGCTCAGGGGACCATAGGGATGCTGGGATTTGAACCACCACCCTTCTGCATGCAAGGCAAATGCTTTACCTCCATGCTATCTATCTGGCCCCTTGAGAATTGATTTCAATAAAGAGGAGTACTGGCTTGTTGGCAGAGAAGAGAGCATGAGGCAAAAGGCAACAACAGGTGTCATCATTATCCTTTCCTGACTGGCTTGGTAGATTATTTCTTCACCCCTACCCTGCATCTTCAGACCCATCTGCCTAAGGGGTTAGAAACAAATAGTGTAGGATGATCTCACAACTTGTGGATTATTATTTTACATTCCACAGCTGTGGAGTCTGTACAGGTCTGGAAACTCCCTGGGCACAAGCTCATTCATTCACAAAGATCACCAGCACCTCATAGCATGGTCTCTCCCAACAACGGTTGGAGGGGAACTCCAGGGGAGACAGCTGGAGAGAGGGTCAAATGACTGTGAGGGGTTGGTTGGGAGTCAGGTCCTATGGGAATAGTCACATCTTGGGGGCAGGAAGACCACCTGGTGGAGGTGCTAGGAGGTGTGTGTGTGTCTCCTGCAAACTCTTCAGGCAATCAAACCCCAAAGCAGACCAGCCATGACAGTGCAGCCAAGGGCTCACAAGTGCCACCTACCCTGTAGCGACTGAGTCTTCTTGGACCCGTTCCCCACTGCCCCTACAGCCCCCGCCCGCCCACCTCCTTACTCTCCCCAAACTGAGTTCCATGAGCAGGAGAGTAGCCACTGAGAGCCGTGGCATGGGAACTGACCGTCAAGGACAGCTGGAATCAACCCCCAAGCCCCCGGGTGCGAACAGTCGAAGAGACCTCGGAACAGCAGCACTCACTCCGTGTGGCCCTGGAAGACATTCACGGAGTGGATGGAAGGGTCCCTGAAATCCCAGAGACGGAAAGTCGTGTCGCGGGAGGAGGTCACCACAAGCCGCTGGGTGGGGTGTGTGCAGCAGTGCGTGAGCTCCTGGTCATGGCCTACAAAGACGACAGAATACTACATCATCCACCTGAAGGCGTGGCAAAGGGAAATTTCACAATCGAGGCAGACAGGCGTGATGTGACAGCTGCAATGGAGGTGGTGGGCAAAGGCTTCCTGCACACGTGCAATCAGGGGAGCAGGAAAGAAAAATGAGTCGAACCCCTTTCTGGCCTGACAGTCTTTTGTGGGCTGTATGAACACATCAGTTCCTTTGCAGAACAAATGCTCAAACACAGCCTTGAGTAAAACCTACCAGTGATGCCCTGGGAGAGGCACTCAAGGAGAAAACAGGTTCTGGGCAGAGGCTGCACCTGGGAGGGTGGCTATGCTCATGGCTCTGCATGCAGACTCAATGTACTTATAGTCTACCAGGTTAAGTCAGAGATCAATGGGTGATACTGGAGATGGACTAAGTGGGGGGCCCTAAGGAGGGGCAGGAGCAGCCAATAGTCAGTGCTGAAGACTTCTGGGCCAGGAGTGAGCTCAGTGTCTGACACAAAGAAGCAAATCTCTCCACAGCAGGAAGAGCAGGGAGAATGGGCTAGGGAGAACCTTCCGCACTGGAACCTGGACCCAGGGCAGCAGGACCAGATTGGTGGGAAGTTGCCGTAGAGCTACCCTAAATGCACCAACCTGCCTCCAACACCTGGCTGTGTGGACCACTTGCTCAGAAAGGCAGGGAGAGGGACCTGGGACACTCACAAACGAGCGTGGAGCCCTGGGGAGAGGCCTGTAGGAGAAACCAGAACAGCCCACACCCCAACAGTCACCACCAGCAGCACAGAGCCCCACTCCCTACCTGTCAGCGAGTGAACCAGTTCTGACGTCTCCACATCATACAGGTTGGCACTTCGGTCCCACGAGGCTGTCACCACCTGCTTCCCCCCAACCAGCCAGTCAGCAGCTATGACCACTCCCTGGTGGCTCTTCAGAGATGTCAGTGGTGACCGAATGGTGGGGCAGTCACTGGAAACGTCTCCATCTACGTCAGGCTCATCTTTATCCGAGCACTCGACCTCATCCTCGCCACACATCTGCTGCTGGGGGGAGAGAAGATTCCCTGGGGATCAAAATGCCTTCCTGACAAAGTCACAGGAACAAAGCATTGTCATTTGCCTTCCAGGGTGCAGTGACAGTCAGAGCAACACTAGCACAGTGTCTGGTGCACTTGGGGCTTAATCACTGGCAAATCACAATGTTCATCAGCCTTTTTTTTTGGGGGGGGGGGGGCCGGCCACACCCGGCGGTGCTCAGGGGTTACTCCTGGCTGTCTGCTCAGAAATAGCTCCTGGCAGGCACGGGAGACCATATGGGACACCGGGATTCGAACCAACCACCTTTGGTCCTGGATCAGCTGCTTGCAAGGTAAACGCTGCTGTGCTATCTCTCCAGGCCCATGTTCATCAGTCTTAGGGTCACTAGCCACAACCTAGGAACAAACCCAGTGTCCTTTCCCTGAGAAGCAGAGGGTCCAGACAAGGAAGGATATGACCACACTGCTCCTGGCTAGTCTGCACCTTACTGTGCCCAGGAAGATGCAGGGGGCCTACCTTTGTGGAAAGGTCCTTGTCACCTCATACCAAGGGGAGCCTAGGGACACACTCAGACCTGGGTTGTGTGTAGAGAAAACAGATCTGAAAAGGATTCAGAAACATTTGGCCAAGTTCATTCTGAAAGGGTTCCCCGACCCGACCCCACTGTAGGGATGAGCCCTAGGACAGACACACACCAAGTGATCTGAAAGATAGAAGGGCAAGTGGGCATACACAGAGCCAGTTCTCTCTGTGGATGGCGGTCCAGTGTCCACCATCCTCAAGTGCCACTGCAGCAGGATGGCCTGGGAGCCACCCACACAAACTTTCCAGAAGACACGAACAACTCTAGGTCCTGCAACAAGGTGTCCCCCAATTTCTGCCTATGCCTCACCAGCATGCTGGATACATGTTCACTCTACCTCCCTGCTGCAGAGGACAGGAGTGGACTAAGCAATGGCTGGGAGGATGGTGCCTCAGAGTTCCCCAGTGCCAGGGCCAGCAGAGATGGGGGAAGAGAGTGAAGAGTTGATCTCCAGGGCAGCTTCTGCTGGGCTATGCTCAGGGGAGCTATCCCCCTCCTCCAGTGCCCTCCTGTGCTGGGCTGTGCTCAAGGGACCTGTCCCCCTCCTCCAAGGCCCCACCTGAGGGCTTCCTCAGCTGGCACATCCTAAGGCAACAGCTACAAAGACAAAAAACATAACCCAAGTCCACTTAATGATCCAAGTAAATCAAATGTGTGTTCAGTAACTGTCATTTCTAGTGGACCACACCTAACGTTCCGTCTGGAAAAGCCACCCAATGTCCATTCATCATCTGAACCTTCAGAACATGCCGCCTGGCTGGCATTTCTGCCTCATCCTCTGCCACCCTCATTACTTCAGTAACTAAGTACAAAATAAGCGTGTGCCAGAACGAAGGGACAATTCCCTAGGGACCAAATTCAACAACTACCACACTGAGCTTCCTCTCTAGATAAAACATAGAAAATGCTTATATAAGATCAGGGAAAAGTCTAAGGCAAGAAGACCAAGACACAAAGATACTTCTTCCTCTCAATAGTCACAGCCAGCCTGTGGGCCCAACCTGCCTCTGCTGAGGTAGTGCACCCTGGAGCACTGTGGGCTGGAATATCACCGCCCAGCACAAGGGTACAGTACAGTCTAGGGAAGAGGAGAGATAAAGACCACACCACAAAAAGCAGCCTAGACAGAAATGAGGACAACCACTCCCTTCCAGACAAGTATTTCCACAGTGAATGCAGACACAGATAGACCAGGCAGGAGTGGTCCAACTGTATTCAAATACAAACAAAGGGTGTATTCAAAAGGAAGGCCAAGTGACAGAACAGTATAAGACTCACACCCATCTATTCACTGTTGGCCATGTGAGTCTTTGCTGCCTGCATTAAAGACGTACCCACCTAAAAACAGCACTCATGCCACTCACTTACTTGGTTTACCTCTCACACATAATAGACGAATCCAAAATCAAAGGCATGAAAAGGATTAACTTAGTCAGAGAATCAAGAATGATAACAGTTTCAGGCCAGAGCAACAGCACTTGCCTTACACGAGACTGAGCTGGGTTCAATCCCCAGCATCCCATCTGGTTCCCTAGCCCCCCAAAAACACCAGCCATGATCCCTGAGCCTAGCAAAAAAAAAAAAAAAGGTAATTTTTTTTTTATTCTAGAAGGGGCAGTGGAAGCAAAAGACAGATGTAAATAAATGTTGCCTTCTAAGACAGAGGCCCAGAGGAAAGTCCCTGACTGAGCCCGTGGTCCCTGAGGACTGTCTGCAAGCAGGCACCTTCTCAGAGTCCTCACACACCTTTCCGAGGGCATGCATGCAAGCGTGAAGGGAAACACATGTAGTCCTTGTAAGGACAGGAACATCACATCAGGCCCTTGAGAGACTCTGCCTACAGACTGTCACACAGTTAGGGCTTGAAGGGAGGAACTGAAGGAGAAAGGAAATATTTGTCCTTAACAAATATGACACATTTACTCTGAAATGTTCAGAATCTGGAGCCAGAGAGATTGCAAAGGGGCTGAGGTGCTTTACTTGAACGCAGCTGATCCTGGTTAGATCCCCAGCATCACATACAGTTCCCCAAACATACATAAAAGCAGCCCCTGAACACAGCAGGGTGTGAGGCCCAAAATGAACCAAAAAACAACAAAAAGATACCGCAGGGCCCAGAACCCTACCAACATACCCCCGGTGGCGTTTTCAGGGTAAGGAAATGCTGCTTACACTAGTATCAGCAACGGGCTGAGGTGTCGGCAGCTGAACCGCATAGCGCCAAATGTGAGCAGTCTGATCCCCAGAAGCTGAAGAGAGAGAGAGAGAGAGAGACGGCATTACGCAGAGGAGACACCAAACCCATAAAGCACTTTCTCAAACAGTCCAGCTAAAACACTATTTAGGTAACAAAGTCACTCTCTGCTTGCTGAGAATTTGGAGGAACTTATCTGATTTACACAGCTAATCCCAAGACTAGAAGCCACAGAGAGAAGAGGAAACTAAGTGCTAGAGAGCTAACAGGGCAGAAAGCATGTCTTGAATGCAGATAACCCAACCACAAGCCCCAGCACACATATGATCCTGAGTGCAGAGCCAGGAGAAAGCCCTGAGCAAAGCTGAGTGTGGCCCAAAAACAAAACTTAAATTAGGTAGAAACAACTCAAAAGGATTCCACTAAGGGATCAGAGAGATAATAGAGT
Organism: Suncus etruscus; assembly: GCF_024139225.1. Lineage (NCBI taxonomy): Eukaryota > Metazoa > Chordata > Mammalia > Eulipotyphla > Soricidae > Suncus > Suncus etruscus. Next base: position 14,987,276 of record NC_064854.1, on the reverse strand, counting down.
GGGCCAGACTCCAGTCTTACCCACAACTGCCCCAGTTTCAATCCCCAGCACCACAAAAGGCCCCAAGCCCCGCCAGGAGTGATCCCAGCCTGAGCACAGAGCCAGAAGTCAGCCCTGAGCACAGCCAAATGTGACCTCAAAACAAAAACAAAAATTTCATCCTTTGGGGCTGGAGAGACAGAAGAAAGCCCTGAGCACTGCCAAATGTGCCCACTAAAATGACTTCTCTTTCAACTTAAAAGTAGAAAGTAAAAAAAAAAAAAAAAAAAAAAAAAAGACTAGAAAGTTTTAATAGTTCCAACAAAACTGCTCATGTACCTAATTCTAAGTAAATGGAAAACAAATCATTACTGTTTGACTTTAACAGAAAAGTAACATGCCCAGGGCACCCAGATGTAGTCACCTCTGTGGCACAATAATGCCAGCACGCAGGGTACTTACTCCCTGTCTGCAGGAGACCCAGGAGCCAACTGGACACCCTTCTCCTACACACTGCAGAGCTGCCTCTAAGTGCCCTCAAGCTGAACATGGCAGATGACTTCTGCCTCCTTACCAAACTCTCCACACCAGCATCACATTTGAGCCCATTCTTTTGGGCTTTCCTCTGTCTGCTCCTCTCTGACCTCCTCTGTCATCCTCTCCACTCCTCTCTCCACAACCAGCCATCTTTGGTGGTCTACTGCCCCCCACAAGACTGCTGTGTCTCCAAATCACCTCAACACTGTTGGGGGGACAGGTGGCCTCACAGGAACACTCAGCACAAAGCAAGACACCCAAGCTATCAGGCCTATGAAGAGGTCTTGAAAGCCATGAGGCAAAGGATTTTCTTCCCCGTACCCAACAACTGAGTCCTGAAGTTGTACTGCTTACAGGATTCCAAAAGGACCTTACAATTTGTTAATGATTGACCATGAGCAGGAAAAAAAAAATGATGAATTCAAAATGACTTCAAGAGTAAAAAGAAATGGGGGCCAAAGTGATAGCACAGCAGGTAGGATGGTTTGCCTTGCAAGCAGACGACCACGTTTGAGCACCAGCATCCTATATGGTCCCCCGAGCTTGCCAGTAATGATTTCTGAGGGCAGAGCCAGAAGTAACCCGGGCACTGCCAGGTGTGGCCCCAAAACAAAAACAAACCAAAACAAAAGAAGAATAGGAACTGAATTTGCTCTCCCCAGAAGGTCAAGTCCATCTAAGCATCAATCCACTGTTGGTTACTATTTCCTACTCAAGGGTTTGTCCAAAACCACTTCTCCCATACATCCAATCAAGTCTACTGCTGTCTGTCCACCTCTTTCAAAAGGTAAAGTAATTCTGGCACTACTGAAAGGGGTATTCACAACTCGAGATTACCACGAATGCTCAATAATGAAAAAAAAAAAAATCAACTTACCTGTGAGAGCCAACTGTTCTGATGGATGAAATTTTATAGAATTCACTACAAAACAGAAATGTTACAAAAACAGGTTTATAAAAATGTCATCAGTACTTATTATAAACATATCCTGTATTGCAAGTAGGAGGACTGGAGCAATAGTACAGCTGGCAGAGCAATTGCCTCCTCCTAGGCAGCAAATCTGGAATCCATCCCTAGCACCCCAGTCCCCTGAACGCTGCCAGGAGTGATCCCTGAGTGCAGACCTAGGAGCACAGCAGGGTGTGGCCCAAAACAAAATCAAAAACCAAAAAAGAGGGGCCAGAGCAATAGCACAACAGTAGGGTATTTGCGTTGCACACAGCCAAAACAAGGCAGACCCCACTTCGATTCCCGACATCCCATATGGTCCTCTGAGCCTGCCAAGAAGATTTCTGAGTGTAGAGCCAGGAGCAACCCTGAGCAGCACCGGGTATGACCCAAAAAACAAACAAAAAAAAAAAACTAGAAAAGGGAGTGTGGGAGTTGGAGAGATAGTATAAAGGGTAAGGCACTTGCCTCGCACAAGGCTGGCATGGATTCAATTACCCACTAAGACTGATCCTCGAGTGCAAAGCCAGGAAGAAGCCCTAAACACCATCAAGTGTGGCCCAAAAAGAAAAAAAAAGGGGGGGGGGGGTCAGAGAGATAGCACAGCGGCATTTGCCTTGCAAGCAGCCGATCCAGGACCAAAGGTGGTTGGTTCGAATCCCGGTGTCCCATATGGTCCCCTGTGCCTGCCAGGAGCTATTTCTGAGCAGACAGCCAGGAGTAACCCCTGAGCACTGCCGGGTGTGACCCAAAACCAAAAAAAAAAAAAAAAAAAAAAAAGAAAAGAAAAGGAAAAAAAAAAAGTATGTATGTTCTTTGTTCCCGGCAGTCCCAGCTGGGTCCAGGGGTCTCTGGCCAAGAACAGGAGTACAGGAAGACAGCTTCCTCAAGGGGCTTAAGGAGTGTCCAGGTATCTGTCATTTCACATTTGGTTTCTGCACATACAAAATCAAATGCTGACATACCCATGTCACACCCTTTACAAGGGTCACACTGCCAGGTCTGCTGTCCAGTAGGCAGGAGACATGCCGGACGTATAACCACAAGCGCTACTCCCTCCACCTGCTTCCCAGCAAGACTCCCCCAAACCCACCTGTGGGGAACCGGCCCCTTCCCACACCCGCTCACCCGAGCCCACGTGGCCAGTGTACTTGACAAGGGACCGCCCAGTCTCAATGCTCCAGAGCAGAGCTGTGTGATCTGCAAGACAGAAGCCATGAGGAGGCAGTGAGCTGGGACGCTGGGGAGGTTGTTCCAAAAGCACAGCCTCGACATTCCTACTAGTGTCTCCTGCAACTGATCATACTGGTCTGTCATTCAGCTGATGGAAGATGTTTCCCAGGAGATGGAGAAGAATGAGCCTTTTCTAGGACCCGGAACCCCAGGGGCCAGCCTGAGTCCTAGGTGGTTGCTGCTACAGCCACATCCCAATTCAGACGCCAGCAGACAGCACTCACATCAAAGCTTCAGAAAACGTGGTGGGAACTTCTCAAAACATCATGCAATATTCCAATGCAAAAAGCACAAAATCAAATAATAATCAGGGTCCATAAATCATCCTCTGAACCGTTCTTCTTATTGGTATCAGAGCAATGAGATAAACATGAAAATCTGAAAACTGAATGTTAACTATCCCAAACATGTTTCAGAAATGTATGCAAAGGGCCCTTTTCCTTCTTTCTGTTTATTTCCACAGCCACCTAGGAAAACAGGGTTTCAAACATGACCAAGAGCATTTTTTATCCTTTGAGCTAAACATTTTCTAGTTCCACTTAAAAAATGGAGTCTAGGGGCCGGAGAGATGGCATGGAGGTAAGGCATTTGCCTTGCATGCAGAAGGACAGCGGTTCAAATCCCAGCATCCAATATCGACCCCCCCAAACCTGCCAGGAGCGATTTCTGAGCATAGAGCCAAGAGTAACCCCTGAGCGCTGCTGGCTGTGACCCAAAACAAACAAACAATAAAAAATGTGGAGTCCAATGACCCCTTCTCCTCCCTTGGGTAGCATCATTTCCAACCTTCGGAAGGGTGGTAGGTGATGCACTTTAGCTGTCAAGACACTTCATCCTTTGGAGCCCAGTAGGCAGAGAAAACAGAGAAAGCCACCCCATTACCCAGGAAGCATGCAGGCTGTCTGCCTTGCTACTCTTGCTTTTAAACACTGTTCCTGCACCTACAGACCAGGTGAGCAGCATATTTGTCCAAGGACATAGAATCCCCGTAAGGCAGCACAGCGGGCACACGTACCTGCGGACGCAGTGCCCAGCACCACAGGCTGCGTCCTGGCCACACCAACGTCCCAGATTCCATCCCTGTGACCAATGTACTCCTTCACGAGCTGGCACACAGCCCTCGATGTGGTGGTCTTAAAGCTGGAGACGATCTAGAATCATGATGGGAAGGGGTGCAGACAACTGAATGGGTGTGTGTGAGCTCAAAGATGTGTGGAAAAGTAGGACTCACACACACACACACACACACACACACAGCTGCAAGGAAGGCCAGCTACACCTCCACACCTAAACACACAAACACACACAAACATACATATATATACACACACAAAAAGCTGTGGCATGCAAGGCAGGCCAGCTACAAGCTATAAGGCATCTTTGACAAAGCATCTGAGAACATTTCCTTATCTCTTACAAAAAATAGAGGGTTGGGGCCGGAGCAGTGGCATGGGGCGTAAGGCGTCTGCCTTGCATGTGCTAGCCTAGGACAGACCATGGTTCGATCCCCTGGCGTCCCATATGGTCCCCCAAGCCAGGGGTGATTTCTGAGCGAATACCCAGGAGTACCCGAGTGTCACTGGGTGTGGCCCCAAACAAACAAACAAACAAACAAACAAACAAAACGAAGAGGGACTGGAGCGATAGTACAGCAGGTAAAGTGCAAGCCTTGCACTCATCCAACCTAAGTTCAATCCCCAGCACCCTCCAGGAATGATCTGAGCCCACAAAGAGTCATCCTGAGCACAGAGTCAGGTGTAAGCCTTGAGCACTAGAGGTGTAGCCCCCTATCCCTTATTCCCCACAAAAAAAGAGTTAATAGTAAGCATAAGGGCATTTACTCACTCTGGGCCCCAGCAGGAGTGATTCCTAAGAGCGTAGTCAAGAGCACCACTGGGTGTAACCCAAACACAAAAAAGCACCGGGCAGTAAGAGGCCCAGAGACCAACACTGCAGAGGGTTTTACCGTATGGGGACCACACCTGGTTTCTGCTGGGGAGGTCTGTCCCACCCACATCTTTCTGGAAGGAAGTAGCGGGTGGTGAGCAGTAAAAAAAGACACTTGTACCAGACAAGCAGATTGGTCAATGTGGTTTATTAAACGGTTGCAATGCCAGTACGTGGCACCAGGAGCAGGCACAGGGAAGATGGTCCTAGCTCAGGAGCAGACAGTCTGACGAGCACACAGCCCCAAGCCCACATACAGGTAATCAGTGGTGAAGCAGTGGCTTGTACAACAAAGCAAACAGCTGACACAGACCTCACAAGGAAAATACAGAGTGCACGAGACAGACACGACAGTTCTTCGTTTGGGTTTTAATTGTGCTCGGATATAAGAATGGCTATTCAGCATGCAAATGAATCAGAACATTGTTTAATCAGAATACTGCAACTGTAAAATCAAGTGGAAAAAAATTCCTGGTTTAAAGTGATTTTTTTAATACAGCAATTTTTAAACACCAAATTAGCAAAGCCCTGAAAAAACACCTCACTTCCCCCCTTCATTTAAGAACATTAAACATAACCTAGTGTTACATTTGAGTGTGAGTACTCCAACCGTTTCCCCAACAAGACAGAAAACTAAAACATTCGATGAGACCCCCCTCACGGGTCACACAGCAGATTCCACAGGGCCTAGGTTACACGGAAAGGGTCTTCTCAAAGAACCTGCCCCACCAGCTCTCAACAAAATCAATGGTCTTCTTCGAAGCCAGATTCTCAGTACACCAGCCAGCAGTGCTGCTACAACTGGGAAATATTTGAGATGGTCTGTGGTGCTAAAGTGAAGGGCCAGAGCGATAGTACAGCGGGGAGAGCATTTGCCTTGCAAGTGACAGAACCGCATTCGATCCCCTACATTCCATATAGTCCCAAGGATCCCCCACAGGCGATTCCTGAGTGCAGAGCTTGGAGTAAGTCCTAAGCACCGAGCCGGAGAGATAGCATGGAGGTAGGGCATTTGCCTTGCATGCAGGACGGTGGTTTGAATCCTGGCATCCCATATGGTCCCCTGAGCCTGCCAGGAGTGATTTCTTTTTTTTTGTTGTTGTTTTTTTTTTGTTTTGTTTTTTGGGGAGGGGGGTTGGGTCACACCTGGCGGTGCTCAGAGGTTACTCCTGGCTGTCTGCTCAGAAATCGCTCCTGGCAGGCACGGGGGACCATGTGGGACACCGGGATTCGAACCAACCACCTTTGGTCCTGGATCGGCTGCTTGCAAGGCAAACGCCGCTGTGCTATCTCTCCGGGCCCCAGGAGTGATTTCTGAGCGTGGAGCCAGGAGTCACTCCTGAGCGCTGCTGAGTGTGATACCCCCAAAAAAGTCCTAAGCACCAATGTGTGTGTAATCAAAAACAGGGCTACACTGAGAAGAGAATGAAGTTCAGAAAGGTGCAAAATTTTCCCTGTCACTGGGAGTACATCTCCTTGCCAAGTCTCTACCATGTCTAGCGTTTTGCAGACACTACCACGATGAGAAATGTAATGCTGGGGTCAAGTTCCCCAAGAGCTCGCACAAACAGTAAGAGCAACAGAGAATGATTGCTCAAAGACTCAGCTAACTCTATGTGCGGTGATATAGGGCGGCTACTGTGCAGTCAATAAGGGGCTAGAGAGAACACAGTGGGGAGAGCATTTGCCTTGCATGCAGCCAACCAGGGTTGGATTCCCAGCATCCCATACACTTCCCAGAGCACCAGGAACAATTCCTGAGTACAGAACCAGGAATTACCCCTGTACACCATCAGATGTGGCCCCAAACCAAAACCAAACAAACAAAAAATGGGGCCTGAGACATCTTATCCAGTACTGCTTCCAAATGCCCGGTAGACTTCGAACAATATTCTTCAAATAGATCTGTTCTTAAAATCCTGACAATCACAAAGATGAAGAACAAAACAATTATTCAAAAGGAACATTTGAGAGAGAAAAGCAGCTGGGTGAAACAAGAAATTTTGCTTACAACTAACATTCTAATTTAACATTTCAGAGATGCAAGTACTTTAACAAATTCACAAGCTGTCTTTATTGAAAACATTTGTGGGCCAGAGATGCTCAAAGAACTAGAGCAGGTGCTTCGCGTGTAGAGGACCTAGGGCTCCCTGCAGGGTATCCTCCTTGGCATCTCAGGGAACAACTCTTGAGCACAAAGCCAAGGTAGTGCCCACATTTTAATTTTTACTTTGGAAACATTTTCGCCCTTTTCTTTAACATGGCTGGCAATTTATAGATTGTATCTTTGCTCACTCAATAAGAGATCAGAAATGCATCATCAATTACCAGAAAGGAGAGGGAAAGGCCTCTGTCAAGGCTTAAGACCGTGTGATATTTCCTGAGTCTCACTAAACATTTTTTTTTGGTTTTTTGGGTCACACCCGTTTGATGCTCACGGGTTGTTACTCCTGGCTAAGTGCTCAGAAATTGCCCCTGGCTTGGGGGGACCATATGGGACACGGGGGATCGAACCGCAGTCCTTCCTTGGCTAGCGCTTGCAAGGCAGACACCTTGCCGGCCTCTCACCAAACATTTTAAGTTCGATGTCAGCAAGAGAATCAAGGATCTACAGTAGAGTAGTGCCTGTCTTACTGCATTTGTACTTTTATTTTATACCAGCAATTCACACTGGAGCAGAGAATATAGTCTGATATCAACTTATTGTTCAATCTTGAAATATTTCCTTTCATTATTACTTAAGACAGTTATAGACCAGCTGTATAATGCTACAAAGATCACGAGCAGTCAATGTTCCATAAATTCAGAAGAATCTCTGGTTCCTAAATGACAACAATCTCCAATATCCCCAATACATCCATTTGGGCCACACCCGGCAGCGTTCAGGGGTTCCTCCTGGCTCTGCACTCAAGAAATTGCTCCTGGCAGGCTCAGGGGATCATATGGGATGCTGGGAATAGAACCCAGGTCAGTCTTGGGTCAGCCGCATGCAAGGCAAATGCCCTACTGCTGTGCTATCACTCTGCCCCAAATTTATCCTTTTAACTAAATCACTGTGAGATACAGTTACAACGTTGTTTATGATTGAGTTTCAGTCATACAATGTTCGAGCACCCATCTTTTCACCAGTGTCCCTTTCTGTCACCATTGTCCCCAGTGTCCCTCCTCTGCCCCCCCCCCAACCTGCCACCAGCCTGCCCTTATGGCACTTTTCTTTTTTTTTTCTTTTTTCCTTTTAGGCACTGAAGGGTTATCAGGTATATCCCTTTCCCTCTTTCTTCTCTAGAGGGACCCAGTTCTTGTCCAGAAGAATCATTTCCCACTATCATTGTCATAGCGATTCCTTCTTTGTCCTAACACTGGCCATCCCCCTGTAGCAAGTTCTCTACCATGGAGTCCTCCTGGCCCCTATTTCTGATGTCTATGGGTATTATTCTCATACTATGTCTTTTCTTAAATCTCCCACAAATGAGTGTGATCAGACTATGTCTGCCCTCCTTCTCCCTTTGACTCATTTCAAAACTCTGTATGATACTATGTCCATCAACGAATAAAGCAAATTTCATGACTTTTTTTTTCTTATGGCTGCATAGAATTCCATGATGTAGATATATGTTTTATTTTCTTTATTCACTCATCTATTCTTGGGCAACTGGATTTTTTTCCCATATTCTGGGTACTGTGAATAGTCCTGCTCTAAACATAGAGGAGTGCAGGTGCCTTTCCTGCATTGTGTTTTGGGTCCCTAGGGTATATTCCCAGAACAGTATTGCTGAGTTGAATGGAAGCTCAGTTTCTAGTTTTCTGAGGAATGTCATTATTGCTTTCCAAAAGGGCAGACCAAATATATCTTTTTAGAGCAGAGTATTGTACAAAGCCTTACTCTTCTAGGTAATGTTTTACTATACAATCCTTTCTTCCTTAATCTGAAAGCTTTTAGACAAACTATACTTGTGTATGGACACTAACCAATGGAATAAACAGCACAAGTTCCAATAAGGCAATATAACAGGAAGTTATAATCTTTACTATATTTTAAATTTTTTTTTTTTTTTTTTTTTTTTTTTTGGTTTTTGGGTCACACCCTGCTGCGCTCAGGAGTTACTCCTGGCTCTATGCTCAGAAATCGCTCCTGGCAAGCTCAGGGGACCATATGGGATGCTGGGATTCGAGCCACCATCCTTCTGCATGCAAGGCAAATGCCTTACTTCCATGCTATCCTTCCAGCCCATAATCTTACTATATTTAAAAAAAAAAAAATTCAATTGAAAACGTTAAAACAAGTTTAAGTTAGAGAACCTATTATGAAATTTTTCATTACTAACTTACGTTCTAGAGTTGTCAGCAATTAACTTACTTTTTGCATATTCAAAGTACTCCAAAGTAGAGATACTTACAAAATTACCAGAAAACATTACTTCATAAAGAAGTATTCCATCAGTAGTAGTTTCCAGACAATTAAATATCTGCCAGTCTGAGAAATGTCAAAAATAAGGTACTACACAATAAAGTAAAAATACAATGACTCTCCCTTGGTGCCAGAGATAGTACAGTAGGTAGAGCACCTGCCGTGCATGCAGCTGACCCAGGTTATCAATCCCCAGCATTCAGTATGGTTCCCTGAGCACTGCCAGGAGTAATTCCAGAGTAAAGAGCCAAGAGAAACCCGAGCATTACTGGATATAGCCCTCTTCCCCTGACACACACAGACACACACACCCAAAAAAAAAAAAAAACATAAATCTCCCCATCTGCTTTAGACACACATTCTAAAATCATACTTTTAAAATTACAAAGTTTGGGGACCAGAGCAATAGTACAGAAAGTAGAGCATTTGCTTTGCACATAAGCCAATCCGGGTTCAATCTCTGGCACTCCACGTGATACCCCAAAGCCCACCAGGAGTAACCCCTTAGACAACACTGATCCCAAAACAAAAGCAAACAAAAATTACATAAGTTAACCTAAAATGTCAACTACAACTCCAAACTTAAATTTTTACTGCTTTCTTCCCATTTATTACAATTTCCAAATTCAAAATCTCTATACCACAACAAAACATACAAAATGTCTCATCGCCCCCCCCCCATAAACGAAGATACTACATTTACTACTGCATAATGTATCAATCTTACATTAATCTAGTTAAGTATTAGGCCAAAACAGTATTTAGATATCTACATACTACGGTCTTACTGAATAGTTATGACACTCAGTTTAAAAATGGCATTTCCAAAACTACAGAAGTTTATCTTTTTCTATCACATTTTACTTCTAACTGGAAAATATGCAATTTAAAGTAGACGTCTGCACACCTTAAATACCACATGGTTGGCCCAAGAGCCAGGGTCTGGCGTACCTTGCTGGTGGAGGCCTTGTACGTGGTCTTCAGCTTCTGAGAGAGCTGGCTGGTACTGTGACTGGCTGCAGAGAGAGGGAGGCGACCATCAGTGCACACCATAGCAGAGCTGTAACTCCATCCAGACCCAGTACCCACATGGAACCCCGATGGAAAAAAGCACCAGCCCCAGGCCCATGCTCCAGCTCTGCCTTCTACCCACAAAGAGCCAATGAATTTGTATCGTCCTTCATTCTTTTAGCTTGTATCTGTAGGGGTTATAATCTAAAAGTCCAGCCTTACCTTTCGTCTTGAGTTGGCCCTTACTGAGTTCTGCCCCATCAATAGTTTGTCCTTCAGCAGCTAAACGGTCGTTAAGAGTATCGACTTCTCTACGCACTAAGAATAAACATAATTATTTCTTTATTTTTCCCATCTCCAAAACATAATTTTTTATAATCAAGTTTTCTTTTCTTTTTTTTTTTTTTTGGTTTTTGGGCCACACCCGTTTGATGCTCAGGGGCTTCTCCTGGCTATGCGCTCAGAAGTTGATCCTGGCTTGGGGGGACCTTATGGGACGCCAGGGGATCAAACCGCAGTCCGTCCTACGCTAGCACTTGCAAGGCAGACACCTTACCCCTAGTGCCACCTTCCCGGCCCCAAGTTTTCTTTTTATATTTCAATAGATTCACTACTTCCAAGATTTGAGTATACAAGCACTACTTATATACACACATATACACATACAAACACACACACACACAAGTAAACAATGTTTAATTATTATCCTTTGGGGGAAGGTTGGGCCACACCCAACAGCACTCAGGGGTTACTCCTAACTCTGCACTCAGAAATCATTCCTGGCAGGCTTGGGGGATTATATGGGATACCAGGGATCAAGCCTGTATCGACTGCATGTACTTTCTACACTGTGCTTTCGCTCTAGGTCCTTATTATGCTATTTTTAGAATCAGCTTCTGAAGTACAACAGACCTCGTTATGTTTACATTCTCAAAGATACAGGCCCTAGAAACATAATTGCAGGAAGGAAGAGAGCAGAGTGAGATGAGGTAAGCAGTGGGTATAGCAGTCCCAGGCAAGCACTGCGTGCACAGCTGAAACAGGGACCATATGACAAAGACAAGTGCAGAAGAATGCAAGGAAAAGGGCAGACTAGGAGGGCCTTAAAGTGGAAGGTCGTGGGCAGGGACGGATGAAGGCTTTTCTACTGCACTGCTCGAAGCTGTCCCCACTGACACACTGCAGAATGCCACAGATGACCAGGCCATCCCATGTCCTCAGCAGGGGCTAAAGAGGCTGGTCCACATGACAGTCCAGACTACCCAAAGCATACGGCCTGCTCCCAACCAGACACAGGAAACCTCAGCACATGGAACTTTCATGCTCTCAGTCTAAACGCAGAGATGAGTCCCAGCCAGCGTTATAGGACAGAGACATGGAGGGTCACAGTGGCAGCATGAGGCCTTGCACTCAGGCCACCCAGCTTGATCTATGGCACCTCAGATGTCTCTCCTAGAACAGAGTCAAGAGGAACACCTGAGTACAGGTGGGGGTGGCCCAAAAACAAACAGGAAAGGAGGACTTTGGGAAGGAGGAGGCTATGACAGCAATTACATATTCCATTCCCAAACATTACAATGGAGAAGTGAAGCCATAAAATACGTTAAGACATACTCACGCTCTAAATTTTCAATATACAGGTTTTCAAATTCTCTTTCTATTTGACCAAACAGTTCCATAAGTGTGCTGCGAACCGAGGAGGGTAGTTTGGAATCCTACAGAAAAGAATTTGTCCAGTGAATAAATGAATGAAGAAACCTGCTACTGAAAACCCATACTTTTCCAAGGTGAACCTTTTCTCTTTAACCTCTTTTCATCTTAATATACTTTATCTTTTGTTTAATAAAAGAAAAATCTTAAAATTTTTAAGTACTTTTAAACAAATACAGATCCTGTAAGTGGTCATCCAGGACAATACAATATTCAAGAATAGGTACCTTTTTTCCCTCTAGAAGAAATATGCCTACCTTATTCAAAACTGCTAAATGCGCAAAGATACAATTTCCACAAAACAAAATCTAAACAGTCCTAAAGTTCTATCCTCGAGTCTAACATTCTAATATTGTGCTAATAAAGATGTGCTCTACGGAGTTCTCATATCTAATCTGTTATCTGTCCTTCCCTGTCATGCTCATACTAACTCAAGCCTGCTATGGAAAGACAGGGATGAGTGAGAGCAGCGTGTGGATGTTCAGCTCTGCGCCCCTGCAGTTCTGGCCAGCCTCGAGTCCGCGGCAGCTACAAGTGACCTGGAAACCAGATGCTCCAACAAACCTCCCCTTGGTGAAAGCCATGGATAGGTCTACACTGGGCCCTCATTTCCTCTTTTCTTTTTTCTTTTCTTTCTCTCTCTCTCTCTTTCTTTCTTTCTTTTTCTTTCTTTCTTCTTTCTTTCTTTCTCTCTCGTTTCCTCCTTTCTTTTTCTCTCTCCCTCGTTTCCTCTTTTCTTTTTCTCTCTCCCTCATTTCCTCTTTTCTTTCTTTCTTCCTCTCTCCCCCTCCTTTCCCCCCTCTCTCCGTCCCTCCCTCCCTTTCTCTCCCTCTCTCCCTTGCCTCCCTCCCTCTCTCTCCTCTCTCTCCCTCTTCCTTCCCCCTCCCTCTCCCTCCATCTCTCTCTCTCTCTCCCCCCCGCCCACATACCCAGTGACGCTCAGGGGTTACTCCTGGCTACTCGTTCAAAAATCACTCCTGACTTGACCATATGGGAAGCCGGGAATCAAACCATGATCTGTCCTAGGTTAGCTCATGCAAAGCAAATGCCCTACCACTTGTGTCACTGAGTGAAACAAAATAATTCTACTGAAAGAAATTTACTTAGACAAGTGTGAGAAAGTGTGATACCTGTTCAAGAGAGAACACAAGCTTGGAAAAAAGCCTCTATGTGATTCTGATTTTTGGGGGGCCACACTTGTTATTACTCAAGCCTTACTCCTGGCTCAGGAATCACTCCCCAGGGACGAGGAGGTACCATAAGTGTGGCCAAAACTCAGGTCAGCAGCATGCAAGCTAAGTACCCTACCTGCTTTACTATCACTCCACCCCCTTGAATGACAACTTTGGAGGGAAATGATACCTAATGCACAAACACCTAGCAGTGTTTGAAAACTGTTTGCAGACTACTGAAAATGCTATGTGAGGCTGTTTAAAATAGAATTTAAGGGACAGGGAGATAGCTAAGGGGTTTAGTTAGTTGCCTTACATGAAGTCAACCCTGATTCAACCACCAGCACCACAAAGGGTCCCAAATCTCACCAGTGAAGATTCCTGAGCACAGAGCCAGAAGCAGGCCTCTGAGTACTGCTTGCTGACTGTGGGCCAAAGATAATAAAAAATAAAAGTGCATCTGCTAGAATTAACTATGTTTAGATATCAATATAAGATGAGAGCTCATGTAATGACAAGAAGAACGAAATAAGAGGACCCAGCCTGGGCACTATTTGGTATCACCTCCCTGGCCCAAGTTCCTCCACCACCCTTTGGTCCTTGCTGAGCAGCTGCAGCCTGGGGGTCCTTTACACTCAGGAGACCTAGACCCTCACCATTTCTGCTCACTTCAGGACTCAGCAGCTCAGTAAAGTGTTACCTTTACCTAAATCACCTGTAGTCACATAGAGCCCAAACCAAGAGTTAGCAGGATTCATCCCATGAAACAATATAGAAGGGAAAATGCAGGGGCCAGAGATAGCACCATGGAGAGGGCACTTGCCCTACAGGCGGTTGATCTGGGTTCAATCCCCGGGCATCTCATATGGTCCCCAGGCCCACCAGGAGTGACCTTTAATGCAGAGGCAGCAGAAAGCCCTAAAAATAGGCTATGGCCAAAAATGGCCAAAAAAAAAAAAATGCAGTGAGATGAAGTCCTCCGCTAGGGGACCGACAGGAGGACTACAAGGGAGTCAGCCAGGCACAGCTCCCCCTTCAACCTCCTAAGAGAGCTCCTTCTGACATGCCTCATTTCACACTCTCAACCAAGATGCTGAACAAACATTACTCTCGCTTCTGAAACCTTTGCTGACAGAGAAATAACTGTGGTAACCCCTTGAGTTTGTAGAGCAGCAGGCAGAGCTGAAAACCGTGCACGTACACTACGGTCCTCAGCAACCAGTCTGCAGCCCCATGGGGGTCCGTGTTCTGAAACAGAGATGCAGAATCAAACCAAGATACAAGGACCCCAGCAACACTCAGCCAACCACCTTCAAGGGTTCTCTGTATTGCTCCCTATACCTAAGAAAGCATTGGTATTGCCTGGTCAGAGAAGTGTGAGAGGCCAACCCACGACCTCTATCCTCTCTGGACCAAGCCTGCACACCTACTATGCCAACTGTAAGCACCCAATTCACAAACAAGTGTCTAGGAAACACTGGGCAGTCAGAGGTAGGTACGGGAGCAGGGCCCTGGGGACCTTCTACCTCACAATAGCATGAAGTGCAGAACAGGCAGACAGTGACCTCCTCTAGGAGTTCACTCTAGAACAAAGGAAGCTGTGGAATTGTCACTATTAGAAGTCAATCTAACCTGAGACTATTATTTGCATTCACTATCCAAGACAAAAGCTAAAGCCACATGTAGTTACTTAAGCCTAATAGTAAAAGTGAAATTTTCTACATGTTTTAGGTCCACACTGGGCAGTGCTCAAAGCTTACTAATGGGGTGCTGGCGAAGGAGGGCCCATATGAATGTGTCTATTCAGAGAAAGCTCTCAAGATACACTTATATTCCCAACAAGTGATTCAGTCCTATTCCCAGGACTGCTGTCCTTTTGTCCTTTTAAAAGTACAGCAGGGAAGGCAACTGTGTTGCACACACTACAGACCCAAGCTCCATCCCAGGTATCCCATATGGTCCCCCAGATTCCAACAGGAGTAAATCCTGAGTGCAGAATCAGAAGTAACCCTCAAGCAGCCCCTCCCAAAAAAAAAAAAAAAAAAAAGAAGACATAAGAGAAAGGGTCAGAAAGAGTACAGCAGGTAGGGCATTTGCCTTGCATGCTGGAGACCCAAGTTTAATTCCCAGCATCCCGTATGGTTCCAACCACTGCCAGGGTTAATTCCTAAAAGCAGAGCCAAGAAAATCCTGAGATGCATTAAGTACGGCCAAAAAATAAAATTTTCATTTAAATAGAGTAAATCTAGAAGTTCCTGAAAATGGGGCCGGAGAGATAGCATGGAGGTAAGGCATTTGCCTTGCGTGCAGAAGGTCGGTGGTTCAAATCCTGGCATCCTATATGGTCCTCCGAGCCTGCCAGGAACAATTTCTGAGTGTAGAGCCAGGAAGAACCCCTGAGTGCTGTCGAGTGTGACCCAAAAACTCAAAAACCCAAAAAAAAAAAAAGAAGTTCCTGAAAGACTGAATTAAAGAACTCTTAAAAGATCTAAAGAGATAAATAAAAGTAGCTAGATCTCGTCTTTCCTTAAAACAATCAGTAGGGAGCTGGAGCGTTTGCGTAGGGCGTAAGGCATCTGCCTTGCATGCGCTAGCCTAGGACGGACCACGGTTCAATCCCCCAGTGTCCCATAATGGTCCCCCAAGCCAGGAGCAATTTCTGAGCACATAGCCAGGAGTAGTAACCCCTGAGCATCACAGGGTGTGCCCCCCCACACACACAAAAAAAAAAAGACAATCGGTGGCATAAACCCTACAATCATAAGATGCCAAAAACAAAGACTAAACACAAACCACCACACCCACTTTGGCACACTAAGGAGGAGAAAAGCTTTCTCCTATCCTCGCAGGCTCCCATCCTTTTATTCTGACAGCAGTGCTCATCAGTTTACTGGAAACACCCAGGTGCTTCTCTGAAGACACTTTTACTCACTAGAAGGAACATAAAGCTATTTGGGGACCATCAGGACCCAGGGAACACTCACCTGTCCTTCTAACATCTCTCTCGGCAGGCCTGCCCTCTCCTGCTCTGAGCTGTTCGTTCTTCGGATAGAAAGACTGTGAGATTTGCGTTTCTGTTTTGCTGAACGAGCAGTGGAAGAACTGGCGCTTTCTGTGGGCATTACTTCTAGAAGGTGATGTCCTAGTCACTCCTACAATAAGCTAAACAAAACCAGGAAAAACTGTGAATAAAACTGTTACTTTTAATGACAAACTTCCTTTACCATGCTTGAAATTTAATATATAAACTTAGTTGTGACAAATTAAGATGTTTAAGATAGCGGGAGGTGCATTTGTCTTGCATTATTTATGATCAGAGTTTAATCCCAGTACCCCATAGGGTCCCCAAAACCCCACCAGGGGTAATCCCTGACCATAGGGCCAGGAGTACCCAAGTGAACATAGCCAAGTATGGCTCCAAAACAAAAACATTTTTTTGCTTGTTTTGTTTGTTTTTGGTTTTGTGCCACACCTGGTGATCCTCAGGGGTTACTCCTGACTATGCGCTCAGAAATCATTCCTGGTTTGGGGGACCATATGGGACGCCGGGGGATGGAACCGCAGTCTGTCCCAAGTCAGATGTTTGCAAGGCAAATGCCCTACCACCGCACCACCACTCCAGCCCCCCAAACAAGTAATTACTAAAAAAAGATACTTAAGATAGACCATAGGCCTGAGATAAAGTTTTCAAGTTCCATTAACAGTGAATAGTCATTACAAACTGGGGTGGGAGCACTAGCACAGCAGTAGGGCGTTTGCCTTGCATGCAGCCGACCTCGGACAGATCCAGTTTCAATTCCCAGCATCCCATATTGTCCCCTGAGCCTGCCAGGAGCGATTTCTGAGTGCAGTCACGACTGTGGTCCAAAAAATAAACAAATAAACAAATAAAGATTCTCATAACATCTTTCATTTTGTATACTTGCTTCCGAAGCCCTGCTCACTCACACACCTCATGTTGCCAGCACACCTAGTGGCATCTAGTGGAACCTAGCTATGCTTTGAGTTCTCAGACTAGCGAGAGGTAGAAAACTGCACAAATCTTCAAGTTACCCCAATTTTCACATACTGACACTTTAGTCATTTTGGGCTTTATCAACTCATTTCCAGCTGTCTTACTGGTTTGGGGTCACACCCAGTGATCCTCAGTGCTTCTGGCTCTACTTGCACTAAGTAATCACTCCTGGTGGTACAGGGGGTACAATATGGGATGCAGGGTCTGGCACAAGCACCTTACCCACTGTACTCGCTCTCCAGCCCCACATTTCCAGCTGTTACCAAGTCTTCCGCCCTATGTAATCCTATCAAATATTACGACTGAACAAGAATGATGAGCAGCTGAAGTTCCGAAATGGAACCAGTCATTGAGAAAACTCAGAGGTAATCTTAGAATGGGGGCAGGTCAAGTTCCTCCATAAATAGGAAAACCCACCAGCCCCTGTCCAAACACGTTATCTTCCTAGGAGAGCAGGGCAGCTCCAAAACTAATCTCTAAAAGAAGATGACAGCCGCCAACTCAGGCTGACAACTCTGGTGCTTCTTGGAATAGGGGCAGGCAGATCCCAATTCCACCTGAAGGGACAGCAGCCCTCAGCCACACCCGACAACCTCCCACAGAGGTGGCTCAACTCTACACTGAACCTCATCAAACTTCCAAGCCCATAATGGTTCCAGATTTAGAGTGTCTCAAACTTTCGTATTAGTGTCATATTAGTGTCAGCCCAAAAGAAATCTGATGGGAAAGTTACAGTGAGCCTAGACACTAACAAGGAAGGCTCAGTCAGCACCAATCACAACCCAGTAATTCCTAATGACTAATAACAACACTGAGAGAATAACAATTATTACAAATTGACTCTTACTGCTGTAAGTTTTGATCATTTCACCTGCCTTTGTGTTGTAACAAGTATTAAGCAAATCTGTGCCTGCAAGGGAGCAGGTGGAAAACTGGCTCTGCACAACAACAGAGAGTAACAATTACAAACTGACTCAGGATAGGGTAATGGATGGAAAACTGGGACATTGGTGGAGGAAAAGTCCCACTTGTGGAGATTAGTGTTGGAACATAGAATGCCTGAAATGTTGGAACATAACCATATTATGATGAATAACTTGGTAAAGCACGGTTCTCTAATTTTTTTAATTTAGAAATTTATTCTCTTTAATCCACAAGCTTTATATACCGTTAGTTTAAAACAAAGCCAAACAAAAACAAAAACAATGAAAACAAAGACACAATTTCAAAGTGTGGGCCCTTCCAGCTTTTCAAATACAAGAGCTCTGAAAGTTGTATATACTATTTGGAAGAATAAGACAAAGTTATGAATGGAGCCATATTTCACAAAACAAAATTTTCTATCAGTGAAGATTCCTTCCTGGGACTAGTTAAATGTCTTTACAAGAGGAGAGGGGAGGGAAGGGGAGGGGAGGGGAGGGGAGGGGAGGGGAGGGGAGGGGAGAGGAGAGGAGAGGAGAGGAGAGGAGAGGAGAGGAGAGGAGAGGAGAGGAGAGAGGAGAGGAGAGGAGAGGAGAGGAGAGGAGGGGAGAGGAGAGGAGGGGAGAGGAGAGGAGGGGAGAGGGGGGGAGAGGGGGGGAGAGGGGGGGAGAGGAGAGAGAGAGAGAGAATGAAATTCCAGTGTTCCATATCAAGTTGTTATACATCAATATAATAAACCCACAGTGTCTTAGCAAAAACCATGCTTTTAATTTCTGTCTTATCCTAGGTAGAGTTCAAATCAAATCAAATTTGCCTGGAGACTCCACAGGCAACAACAAGAAAGATTATGGCATTAAAATATTTTATACTTCATGGGGCCAGAGAGGTGGCGCTAGAGGTAAGGTGTCTGCCTTGCAAGCGCTAGCCAAGGAAGGACCATGGTTCGATCCCCCAGCGTCCTATATGGTCTCCCCAAGCCAGGGGCAATTTCTGAGCGCTTAGCCAGGAGTAACCCCTGAGCATCAAATGGGTGTGTCCCAAAAAACACAAACAAGCAAAAAAACACAACAACAACAATAAAAATTATATATCAAGGGGATGGAGATAGCACAGCTGTAGGGCATTTGCCTTGCACACTGCTGACCCAGGGCGGACCCGGGTTCAATCCCCAGCATCCCATATGGTTCCACAAGCCTGCCAGGAGTAACTCTTAAGCACTGCCGATGTAACCCAAAAACCGAAAAAAAAAAAAAATTATATATCAGGAGTCAATTTTAAGTCATCTATTTATGGGACCCCTTCCTTCCTCAGCTGCTGGATTTTATTTTTTGTTTTGTTTGTTTGTTTTTGGAGCACACCAAGTGACGCTCAGAAATCGCTCTTGGCTTGGGGGACCATAAGGGATGCGGGGGATTGAACCCAGGTCCATCCTGGGTCAGCGGCATCCAAGGCAAATGCCCTACCACTGTGCTATTGCTCTGGCCCCAACTGCTGGATATTTTAAACTTTTATTTGGAGGGGGCCCCACACCCAGAGGTACTCAAGGCTCACTCCCAGCTCTGTGCTCCAAAGATCATTGTGGGGTAATTTGGGAAAGCATGTGAGATGCTGGAGATCCAACCTGATGGCCCATGTGCGAGGCAAGCGCTTCATCCACTGTGCTCTCTCTGGCCCCATGGACAACTTTTTCTTGAACACGGATCCCTCCTCCTCCCAGTATATCCCTGTTCACTCATGTGCATTTGTTGTTAGGGGCAACCCTCATCCATGTCACATGGAAAATACAAGCTCCAGGCCACCCAGTCACATCCACCTGACCAGTCCTGCAAAGCTCAAGGGACAGATTCACACGTCCTGCCTCCTCAGCCACCAATATACTATCTGATCCTCCTACCCTGGCCTCACCTTTCCTGGCCATCCCCAGAGCCAAACATCATCTCCCAACTTGTGTTCATCATCTCTTGCTCATTAAGCCTTACCTCTACCTTACACATTAAGATGACTCCTGGTGAGGCCGGAGTGATAGCACAATAAGGCGTTTGTTTGCCTAGCACTTGGCCAACACAGGACGAATCCTGGTTCAAATCCCAGCATCCCATATGGTCCCCTGAGCCTGCCAGGAGTGACTTCTGAGCATAGAGCTGGGAGTAAACCCTGAGTGCTGCCGGGTCTGACACAAAAACCAAAAAAAAAAAAAAAAAAAAAAAAGATGACCCCAGGTTCCATTTTATGTTTATATGTGACTATCAGAATCATTTTACTGGGGTTGGAGAGGTGGCGCTAGAGGTAAGGTGTATGCCTTGCAAGCACTTGCCAAGGAAGGACCACGGTTCGATCTCCCAGCGTCCCATATAGTCCCCCCAAGCCAGGGGCAATTTTTGAGCGCTTAGCCAGGAGTTGTAACCCCTGAGCACCAAACAGGTGCGCCCCCCCCCCAAAAAAAAAACAAGCCAAAACCAGAATCGTTTTACTGAATAAACAGTTATCCCTTCTATATGCCCCCCAACTATGTATCCTTCCTCAGATTCCTACTTCCTAACTAGATAGATGACGCCCTAGTCTCATTACATAGTTTGACATTTATGGAACTTTCACCTGTGCCCTGGAATATCCCTCAGGGCTTCCTATGCTGCTCATGCCCCATTGAGCCAAGCCAAACTTCTCTATTTGGAAGAACTTCCTCTAGGGCTTGTGTGGGCATTTCACAATTTAGCGATCTGATTATCAACGTTTTACCAGTTCAAGTATAAAAGCACCCATTCCCCTTCATATCTTTGCCATTCTACATGTGACATATTAAATATTTTCTTCTAAATATCACATCAGACAGTTAAACCTCAACCATCAAATATGAGAGCAGAAAGTCCATTGTTTGTTCTTCCTTCCTTTTGTCATTTCCGTTCTGCTTAAAGAATTTCCTCTATTATTTCAGCCCTATGTCAGGGCAGGTCAGCTGGTAACAAATCACATGAAAAATGTTTTCATTTGTCAAAGAATTCTGAATAGATACTCCTTTCAGCACTTGAAAATACTGTGTCGCTTCCTCCTGGCCTCTATGGTTTCTGAGAAATCCCACTGTCAATTGTTTTATTTACTGTAGATTAAATGACATTTCTGACACTTTCTTGCCTTCAGTTTGAGAAATTTGTCTCTAATGTGTCATACCATGGATTTGTCTGAGTTTATCCTGTCTGGGTTTCATGAAGTCTATTGACTCTGTAGGTTTATGCTCGACAAATTTTAGGACAGCCAATATTTCTCAAATGCCTTTCTCTTTCTGGGACTCTAATGACTAGAACCACAGTTTTTCCCCTCTTTTAGAGGATGTGCTCCCAAGCAATCCTGAGATTAACCCAGGCACCGGGGCTGTGTTCAGCAACACAGGAACTGTGAGGAGGCCAGAAAGGAGCCATATGCAAGGCAAGAACTAGACCCCTGGACTATCTTTTCAAGAATGACCTTTTGGGGCACAGCAGGTAGGGCATTTCCCTTGCACGCGGCCTACCCAGGTTTGATTCCCGGCATCCTATATGGTCCCCTAAGCCTACCAGGAGCAATTTCTGAGCATAAAGCCAGGAGTAACCCAAGCACCAACAGGTGTGGTCCAAAAACAACAACAACAACAACAACAACAACAACAACAACAAAAGAATGGCCTTTTGTTAAAACTCCAGAGACCCCTGAGATTTTTGTTTGAGTTTTGGGATCACAATTGGCTGTGCTCAGTGCTTACACTTGGCTCTTCGTTCAGGGATCATTTCTAGAGATGCTCAGGGGATCAGGGATCAAACTCAGGCTGACCACCTGCAAGACAAGCAATTTTCCCACTGTACTATCTGGTCCCCCGTCTACTTTTGTCGTTCAGACTGAGTCTTAGTTCTGTCTTTAATTCACCAACTCTTTCCTGTGCTCTCCATCCCACTGTTTAGCAATCACTAGACTTTTTGGGGGTGGAGGAACCACACCCAATGGTGCTCAGTGGTTATTCCTAGCCCTGCACTCAGAAATCACTCCTGGCAGGCTCATGTAACCATATGGCATGCCAGGGATCGAACCAGGTCCGTCCCAGGTCAGCTGCGTGCGAGGCAAACACCCTACCCACTGTGCTATCACTCAGGTAACATCACTAGACTTAATTCATTTTTTTGTATTCTCAGTTCTAAAATTCCCACTTAAAACCTACACTAGAAAAAGAACAGTTTAAAAAAAAAACCTTCACAAGACTGGAATCTAGATAAAACAGGAGTTACAATGCTTGCCTTGCATGTAGCTGACTCGAATTCATTCCCCAGTAGCAAATATGGTCTCCCCTGAATACCATAAGCCACTCCTGTGCAGAGTCAGGATAGCCCGAGCACCACCAGCTGGAGCCCCAAAACCAAAATTAAATAAACAAATTTATAGAATGTCACTTCAATTGAGAGAAATTATATTGGGGGTTAGGGCCATACTCAGCAAGTGCTTGAGGGTTCCTCCTGGCTCTACATTCAGCTTAGCAGGGCTCAGGGGACCATATGGGATGCTGGGGATCAAACCTGGGTTGGGCATGTGCGAGACAAACATCCTACTATCACTCAAGCTAAGAAAAAGTTATTTCGGAACAAGAGCAATAGATAGCACAATGGGAAGGGCTTGTAGGCAGCTGACATGGATTCGATCCGCAGCATTCCATAAGGTCCCCCGAGTCTGCCAAGAGTGATTTCTGAGCTCAGAGCCAGGAGTGACCCTGAGCCCTTACTGGTTGTGGCCCAAAAACTAAAAAAAACTAAAACAAGAAAAAAATTAGTTCACTTAATTAAGTTTTCAGGGTTAGGGATCCAACTCAAGATAAAGTTCTTGTCTTAGCCATCTTCCGGGCAGAAAAACAGCCCCACTCCTCCACCAAGCTCCAAAAGAAAATAAAGGCCACTGAGACTTCCCAGGTAGCACTGCCTTGCCCGATACCTCAGTGGCTTTCTATGAAGGGGGATTGAGAGTGCCCAAGTTCCCTTTCTGCATGAGCTATAGCAGCCTAACACCCCAAGCTACTACACCCTCCCAAAAAAAGGGCCCAGATCCATTATTTAACTTTATCAAACTTTCAAGCCACCAAATTTGTTTTAGATCTATTAATCCCAGACTCGCAGGCTGTAGGACACCTCCGTATATTATAGTAGTGTCAGCCCAGCCTAGTAATATCACAGAAAATCTGAGGGAAAAGTTACAAGTAATCTACATGCTCAGTGACCCTCAACAGTAACAAAGACAGTAATTCCTTAGACAGTAACTTAGACATTATGACTTTAGTCATAATAGACAATGACTTGAGTATGGGGAGACAGAACAACCATTTCAAATTGACCCGTGTTGATCTCAATTTTGGTTATTCCATTTGCCTTTGTGTTGCAACAAGTAACATGGGGCCAGAGCGATAGCACAGCGGGTAGGGCATTTGCCTTGCATGCAGCCAACCCGGGTTTGATCCCCAGAATCCCCTATGGTCTGCCAACACTGCCAGGAATGATTTCTGAGTGCAAAGCCAGGAGTAACCTGAGTACCGTAGGGCGTGGCCAAACAAAAAAAAGGCAATGTGAAACAAATTTGTCCCTACATGGAAGCAGGCTACGGTGGTGCTGAGATTGGTTTCTTAAAATGCAATGCCTAGGGGCCAGAGAGCTCAGCACAGAGCCAAGAGGAATACTTAAGCGGCTGAGTGTGATTCCACCCAAAAAAATTTAATACCTCAAACTACTGTATTACGAACAACTTGGTTAATCATGGTGTTATAATAAAAATTAGAAGAGAAAAAAAGTTCTTGGGTCAGAGGGAGGGCACAGTAGGTACAGCATTTGCCTTGCATGTGGCCAAGCTAGGTTTGATCCCTGGTTCCCATAAGGTCCCCAGAGTTGGCCAGGAATAACTGCAGAGTAAATACAGAGCCAGGAATAACCCAAGTTCCACCACGTGTGGCCCAGAAACAAATTTAAAAAGAAAAAGAAAAAAAAAACCCTCTTGTTTTAGAGTCAGAGGTATTGCAGATAGCAGAACAGATAAGACAAGTTCCTTGCAAGTGGCTGATCTGGGCGTGATCTGGCATCCCATAAGGTCCCAGAGTTGGCCAGGAGTAACTGCAGAGTAAGTGCAGAGCCAGAAAGGAGTGCCACCTCATGTGGCCCAAAACCAAAACAAACAAAAACCCTCTTATCTTAGGGTCAGAGATACTAGAGATAGCAGAGCAGATAAGACAAAGTGTCTTGCAGGTGGCTGACCTGGGCGTGATCTGGCATCTCATAAGGTCCCAGAGTTGGCCAGGAGTAACTGCAGAGTAAGTGCAGAGCCAGAAAGGAGTGACACCTCATGTGGCCCAGAAACAAATAAATAAATAAATAAATAAATAAATAAATAAATAAATAAATAAATAAATAAATAAATAAATAAAAACCTCTTATCTTAGGGTCAGAGGTATTGCAGATAGCAGAACAGATAAGACAAGTGCCTTGAAAGTGGCTGACCTGGGCATGATTTGGCATCCCATAAGGTCCCAGTGTTGGCCAGGAGTAACTGCAGAGTAAGTGCAGAGCCAGAAAGGAGTGACACCTCATGTGGCCCAGAAACAAATAAATTTAAAAAAAAAAAAACCTCTTGGGGCCGGGCGGTGGCGCTGGAGGTAAGGTGCCTGCCTTACCTGCGCTAGCCTAGGAGACGGACCGCGGTTCGATCCCCCGCGTCCCATATGGTCCCCCAAGCCAGGAGCGACTTCTGAGCGCATAGCCAGGAGTAACCCCTGAGCGTTACCGGGTGTGGCCCAAAAACCAAAAAAAAAAAAAAAAACCTCTTATCTTAGGGTCAAAGGTATTGCAGATAGCGGAACAGATAAGACAAGTGCCTTGAAAGTGGCTGACCTGGGCATGATCTGGCATCCCATAAGGTTCCAGAGTTGGCCAGGAGTAACTGCTGAGTTAAGTGCAGAGCCAGAAAGAAGTGCCACCTCATGTGGCCCAAAAACAAAACAAAAAAACCCTCTTATCTTAGGGTCAGAGATACTGCAGATAGCAGAGCAGATAAGACAAGTGCCTTGCAGGTGGCTAACCTGGATGTGATCTGGCAACCCATTAGGTTCCAAAGTTGACCAGAAGTAACAGCAGAGAAAGTGCAGTGCCAGGAATAACCTGAGTACCGCCATGTGTGGCCGAGAAAAAATAAAAAAAAAAACAAAAAAAAAAAAAAACCCAGAAACCTTTTGTCTTAGGGTCGGAGGTATTGCAGATAGCAGAGCAGATTATGACAAATGTCTTGCAGGTGGCAGATCTGGGTTTGGGACCCAGCACTATGGTCCCCCTGAGCCCATCAAGAGTGATCCCTGAGGGGCCAGAGAGATAGCATGATTAAGGCATTTGCCTTGCATGCAGAAGGTCAGTGGTTCGAATCCTGGCATCCTATATTGTCCCCTGAGCCTGGCAGGAGCGATTTCTGAGCACAGAGCCAGGAGTAACCCCTGAGCACTGCCGGGTGTGACCCAAAAATCAAAAAAAAAAAAAAAAAAAGTGATCCCTGAGCACACAGGTAAGGAGTAATCCTTGACTACTGCAGGGTGTAAGCACAAACACACACACACACTCTCTCTCACTTCCTCCCTACTTTCTTCCCTCTCTTTTTGTTCCACTTTATTGTTATTGTTTTTGTATTTGTTTTTGGGCCACACCCGGTGACACTCAGGGGTTACTCCTGGCTTGGGGAACCACCATATGGGATGCCAACTCGAAGTCCGTCCTAGGTCAGCGCTTGCAAGGCAAACGCCTTACCGCTGCATCACCACTTCGGCCCCTCTTTTTGTTCCACTTTAAAAATAAAACCTGGGGCCGGGCGGTGGCGCTGGAGGTAAGGTGCCTGCGCTAGCCTAGGACGGACCACGGTTCGATCCCCCGGCGTCCCATATGGTCCCCCAAGAAGCCAGGAGCAACTTCTGAGTGCATAGCCAGGAGTAACCCCTGAGCATCACAGGGTGTGGCCCAAAAACCAAAAAAAAAATAAATAAATAAAACCTGTCGGGCCCAGAGAGATAGCAGAGCGGCGTTTGCCTTGCAAGCAGCCGATCCAGGACCAAAGGTGGTTGGTTCGAATCCCGGTGTCCCATATGGTCCCCCGTGCCTGCCAGGAGCTATTTCTGAGCAGACAGCCAGGAGGAACCCCTGAGCACCGCCAGGTGTGGCCCAAAAACCAAAAACAATAAAAAATAAAAAAATAAAATAAAACCTGTCAGGGCCTTAGAGATAGTGCGGTGGTGGTAGGGCATTTGACAGACCCGGGTTCAATTCCCAGTATCCCATATGGTCTCCTGAGCATGAAAGTGATTCCTGAGTGCAGAGCCAAGAGTAACCCCTGAGCGCCGTCGGATGTGGCCCAAAAAACATAAACTAATATATAAGTGAAGAAAGTTCTTAAACCAAATGCTGAGAGCAAAGACATACCACAGCTGGTAAGGAACTTGCTCACATGCAACTGACCCGAGTTCAATACCCAGCAGGAGTGCACAGCCAGGTATAATCCCTAAGCAGCACTAGTTGTGGCCCAAAAACAAAACAAAATACAAAAGTTAGTGTCACTTCCAAGTTGTAGGCTGTGAGCCCTGACAACTCTCTCCTACCTCACACCATTTTCCAGCCATTCCCTTCATAACCACAAAGTTTTGGAGATGTTCACATTCTCCTCTCCCAGTGTTTCCTCCCACAGCCAGTGTGGGTGGCCAAAGCGCTGTCTGTCATGTCACAAGATACTGTATAGTTTGGAGCAAAAGCACAGCAGTTCGGGAATTTGCCTTGCATAGGCAGACCCAGGTTCAATCTCCGGTATCCCATCTGGCACCCCAAGCCTGCCAGAAAAGACTTTTTTTTGTTTTGGTTTTTCGGCCACACCCGGCGGTGCTCAGGGGTACTCCTGGCTGTCTGCTCAGAAATAGCTCCTGGCAGGCACGGGGGACCATATGGGACACCGGGATTCGAACCAACCACCTTAGGTCCTGGATCGGCTGCTTGCAAGGCAAACACCGCTGTGCTGTATCTCGGGGCCCAGGAATGATTTCTAAGCTCAAAGCTAGGAGTAACCCCTGAGCACAACTGCTGTGGCCATAAACAGACCAAAAAAAAATAAAATAAAATAAATAAACAGACAAAAGAGAACATATAGCATTCATCTTTTCCATGGGCCAATTTCTACCCAAAGAAAACCATGTTATACAACTATGAATTCCAACTCAAGTCCACAGCATCTACCCAAAAGTGCTCTCGTGTTGCCAATATCATCTAGTCATCCAAACTAGAAATATTAGCCACAGGTCTGTTGGGGCTCAGCGAAACAGTTAAGTTTGTGTCAAGTGTTGGGACTGATTCCCAACTCCAAAAAACATACTCTCGATCAAAATTCAAGTTCTGCTTCTTCCTAATTTTTCAAATATTCACCATTATTCTAAAACTAGACCTACAGGTTCCTCTATTCTCCAAGTTGTTCAGCTTTTCGTCAAGTGTTAGTATTCTTCCCAAAAATCATTTTACAGGATGTAAGGGCGAACTGGTTGCGACATCTGTCACCCCAGGATAGCCAGGGCTGATTCGGCTCATCTGGCTGGCTAGGCGAGTATCCCCTTCCTCCCTCACCACTTCGTGTGCGTCCCTCCCAAAGATGTCCTCGAAGAGGACGGCCTTCCCTGAATAGAGAGGGATTGTTCTTCGGTCCAGGGTGTATGAAGCTCCAAACAAGCACACGAGGTCCAAAAATCTTTTACAAAATAACTGTTTCAAATCATACTTACTCATTTTTCCTGAAGCTTATTAAAAAAAAAAAAGTTGTGTTCCTATCTCTTCATTTAAACCCTCCATATTTTCCCCAGGGGCCCAGAAACTAGTCTTTTTGATTCTTGCCACGGGACAGTATTTCTTAAATATCTGATAACCAGAGTCAAAAAGGCAGGAGTCTATAAAGGGACGTGGAGAAAGGGGACACTGGGCCCCATGAGTCTCCCAAAGGTGCAGAACTACAAAGAATACTCCGGGCACCACATTCTTGAGAAGTGCTAAGTCTCAAACGCCCACTAACACACTAGAACCGTACAATGGGAAAATATTCAGGCCAGAACTGAGCTTTTTTCTGGACTGATTTAGAACACACTTAGGGGTTAGGGAGCTGGTGCCGGGTCCATCAGAGTTCAGACCTAAGCCTTGGCTGGGCTTCAAGACTGATATGAGCTGGTACCCATCCAAACCTTGGGCAAGGCCAAGTCCAACCTACCGAATCAAGCCACAAAAACACGTCAAAGCCGAGATGATGCTGGGTTTCCTTGGTATGTTCGCACCGACCCAAAGTCACCTGATACTTTGGCAGGTGTGTGTGAATTGGGGGGACGAAGAGGAGGGTTAGCAGGGTAGTGTGGAATGCAAGGCAGGAGCTGGCCCACACCGAGGGTCCCCTCTGCGGCCCTTCCACCGAGTTTACGGTCCGGATCTTCAGGGCGGGCCGGGTGGTGAATGCAAGGGTCGCGAATGTCAGGCTGCAGCCCCAGGCCGGCCTCGTGCTGTGCAAACCGTCCCCAACGGCGCTGGGCAGGCAGGCCGGCGCGAGGCCTCGTTTCCCCCAGGTCTCTTGGGTCCTGCGGGCTGCGGGGAGACAGCGGGGCCTTGCTCCTCGCGCCAGGGTCCTGCCTGGCCAAGCCGCCGCCGTCCCACACACTCAATGCTGCGCTCGAGTGCAGGAGGCCAGCTCGCTACTCACCTGGCACGGCCGCCCAGGCCAAGGCGGAGCTGCAGCACTCCCTCCCGTGTCTCCGCCGGACGCGGCCCCACCACCCGCAGCCCGACGACCCGCACTTCCGGCACCAGAAGCCCCCGCGCCGCCACACGGCCACCAATCCCGAATCGGCACCTGCGGAAGTCCCGCCCACTGCCCCGGAACCGGAAATGACTCCTAGGGGAGTGTTTCTGGGGTCGCGAGAGCCGGGCTGTCGGTGAATGGAGACTCCCTGTGGTCTCTACGGGGGGATGCTGTGAATCCGGGTCCCGGGACTCGGCAAAGGGAACCCCACCGTGTCGTCGTCGTCGTCGTCATCGTCTGCTGCTGCTTCCTGCTGCTGCTGCTGCTTCTCTGCTTTCGGCCAGGATCCTAGTCTCTGAAATACGGTGTGGATCTATCTGGCGTGGTCGTATACATATCTAGCACAGCTGGACCCTCCGTTTAGTGCTCAGTTGTTGCCGGCCGGGTCAGACGCCTGCATTCACATCCTGTTGGCCCCTGGCTGCTTCCCCGGTGCCCACTTACAGTGCAGTCTTCAAAGGTCGTTATGCAACCAGAGTCTGTACTCTCCAGTTCTGACTTGGCCTTCACTAATAACTTTTGGAAACCCCTATTTCCTAATGAGGTCACCTAATGCTGTAATCCTAAAGTTTAGTGGGTGTATTTTTCCACCCACATCCAAACCTTGTATGTGTAAGTCCTTTCTACTGCAGTATGGGGTCCCATCTTGTCTCATTTCCTAAATACATTTACTTTAAAAAAATAATTTGTGTGCTCACTTCGGCAGCACATATACTAAAATTGGAATGATACAGAAATTAGCATGGCCCCTGTGCAAGAATGATACGCAATTCGTGAAGCTAGGTGCAGCTCAAAAATCCTCAAGAAAAAGACAAAGCTAATATAAATATTAAAAGCTGGAGCTCAAACCCTGACACCCAATTTCACTATCTTCTGAGAGGTTATAGAAGCTGTAGGGAGAACCCTGTTTATGGAACAAGTTCCTGAGCCACCATCTTTCCAGCAGACAAACAACCTGGCTCTCCAACCAAGCTCCATAAGAAAATAATGGCCACCAATACATCCCAGGTAGCCCTGTCCTAGCTGACACCTCTAGCATTCTCAAGTGGGGGAAGGACAGATACCCGTTTGTGCACAAATTACAACAGTCGAACGCCACTCTGTATACCATCTGAGGGAAAGAGCCCAACTCCACCACTTAACCTAATCAAACTACCAAACAAGCAAAAGCCTCATGCCCCAATCCCTCAGATTGAGGACCACGGGTCTAGAAGCAAACACTGACACAGGAAATAATCCACACAGGTTAAAAAGAATAAAGCAAGTTCTGGAAACTTCCACCACAAGCTTTCTGCTGACTAGTAAACGATACCAGCAGGCAGATAGACTAGTTGTGGAAACCAAAACCAAAAGAGGCTAAGGGCCCCATGAGTGGAGAATGGGTAAGGTAAGGGAATAATCCAGAGGTACTTCCAGTCCATGAGTGACAAGCACAACCAAAGAAGAATTACCCTGTATAGCAGTGGTCCTCAAACTATGGCCCTCGGGCCACATATTGTATTTGTATCTTTTGTTTCTTCATTGCAAAATAAGATATATGCAGTGTGCATAAGAATTCATTCATAAGTTTTGTTTTTACTATAGTCAGACCCTCCAATGGTCTGAGGGACAGTGAACTGGCCCCCTGTTTAAAAAGTTTGAGGACCCCTGCTAGAGTGAAAACTGGTTACTCCAATACCAAGCCACCAGATTTGTTTTAGATCTCTTAAGTCCTAGACTGCACAGTCATAAAACATGCAAGATCTCAATTTCTGGGGCCGGAGAGATAGCATGGAGGTAAGGCATTTGCCTTTCATGCAGGAGGTCATCGGTTCGAATCCCAGCATCCTATATGGTCCCCCGTGCCTGCCAGGAGCAATTTCTGAGTCTGGAGCCAGGAATAACCCCTGAGCACTGCCGGGTGTGACCCAAAAACCAAAATAAAAAAACAAAAAAGACCTCAATTTCTTATAATAGTGTCAGCCCTGTAGTATCACAGGAAATTTGATGGGAAAGTTACAAAGTGAATCTACAAGGTCAGTGAGCCTAGAATACAGAGCTCAGTATCAAAGGAGACTCAACTAGCACCATAGTCCAGTAATTCTTTGGACAATGTCTTTAGTAACAGCCCGGGGACATAGAATAATCATTTCTAATTGACCTGTGTTGATCTAAGATAAATAATTCCATTTATCTTTGTGTTGTAACAAACAATATGAAGCAAGTCAAACCTGAATTAAAGTAGGCTCTGGTGGTGGGTAGGAAAATAGGGACACAGGTGAAGGGAATGTAACACCGGTGGTAAAATTGGCATTTGAACTTTTTTTTGTTTTTATTTTTATTTTGGGGGGGGGTGGTCACACATGGCGGTGCTCAGGAAGTACCCTGGCTCTGCATTCAGAATTCGCTCCTGGCAGGCTCAGGGGAACATATGGGATACCGGGATTCGAACCTGAGTCCATCTGTATTGGCCTGTGTTGCAAGGCAAACGCCTTACAGCTGTGCTGTTGCTCTGGCCCGTTTGAACATTTAATATTTGAAATGACTATTATAAACAACTTGGTAAATCATGGTATTATAATAAAATTGTTTTAAGTTTCTGGTTGGTTGTGTGTCTATCCATGCAAAATGGACACAATTGACCCCAATAGGAGGGAAAGAACAGCCAAATCCACCCCAGTGTGATTATGAGAAAGGCTTAATAGGCAATTGCTCCCGTGCCTCCTCACTAATAAGTTCATCTCTGTGTGTCCTACAGAGAGGCCAGAATGACTGACAGGTAGACTGTATGTTCAGTGAGGAGTGTGGCTTCAAAATCATTCACAAATCCATGTATGGGTGTTCATGAGTGTGTGTGACAGAGACAGTCATAAATGTTTCTACTCTATTAACATTTTCTCACAACAGGAGCTCAAGACTGCACTTGTTACTGAAAATTTACCCTGATCCCAAGCCCACCTGGGATGATCCCTGAGCACAGATAAAGGAATACCCCAGGAACACTGTTGAGTGTAGCCCAAAATCAAACAAAAAATTGTGGGGCTGGAGAGATACTACAGCTGCTAAGGCTCTTGTCTTGCATGCATTTGACCTGGATTTGATCCCAGGGATCCCATATGGGCCCTCAAGCCCACCAGGAGTGATCCCTGAGCACAGAGCCAGAAATAACCCCTGACCATAGCCAGGTGTGACCCAAAGGAAAAAAAATTACCCAGAGAAGACATCTTCTAGGAACCACTGATGCTCTGATTATCTCAATGGGCACACATTCTGCATTTGATCAGACCCCGCAAGATTATCAAGGTCAAAGCAATAGTGCAGCAGATAAGACATTTGCCTTGCACATGACCAATCAATCACTGGCATTTCATATGTTCTGTGAGCCAGAAGTGATTTCTGAGTGTAAAGCTAGGAGTAACCCTGAGCATTGCTGAATGTGGTCCAAAAATTAAAAGTCTAGAGATGCTCCTATGTTGAATTAATTAATTAACGATGGGGCTGGATGGCGATGGATGGAGGCCTTTGTGCTTAGGCCCCAGCCACGTGGCTTCATCCCCATTCAGCTGGCGAATTCCAGGCCCAGGTAATTGGCGTAATCAAGACTCACTCACATGCATGCTTCAGGAAGAATCATCTTTATTTATGCCCTTGCCACCACAGGTGTGTGGCCTATGTCAACCTTTTAAGCATTCAGCTATATTTTGCTAGCCCTGCATCTTATCTCCTGTTAGCCATCTTCCCTTTGGGCTCCATGCGGCCCAAAGATCCAAAAGCCAGGAAGCCAAGCCGGGCCAAGAGCGAAACGGCCAAAGGCCCAAATCCCCTGGCTCAGAGGTTTATCTATCCTTTTCCAGACCCCTCCCAGAAATGGGAGGTCTTGCAGGTAGTTACACCTATTATCCGGTTCCCAAGACCCCTCCCAGATATGGGTGGGTCTTAGGGTACACCACACTCCTAGATTATCAACAGACCCTGACATCACACATTCTGTCATCTGAACAGTAGACATTCAAATACAGAACAATCTTCCCTGAGGCCAAAGCAATACACAGTGGTAGGGCATTTGCCTTGCATGCAGCAGACCAGGGTTATATTCCCCAGCATCCCACATAGTCTCCGGGGCCTACCAGGGGTGATTCTGAGCACAAAGCCAGGAGTAACCCCTGAGCACTGCTGGATGTCGCCCAAAATCCCCCCCCAAAAAAAGTACTCTTGAGGCTGGAGCAATAAATTGTACAGCAGAGAGAGTACTTGCCTTGCAAACAGCTAAACCAACTTTGATTTCTGACATCTCTTATGGTCCCAAAAAGTAATTCCTGAGCATTCCTGAGTATGGTTCAAAAAATTTCTTTTTGTACCCTGGTCTGGAGAGATAGGACAGTTGGTAGGATGTTTGCTTTGTATACAGATGCCCCAAATTTGATGCCTGGCACCTCATATGATTTTCCCCAGCCCTGCCAATAATGATCTCAAAGCACATGGTGCCTCCAGCATGGCGCCTTGTAACAGCAGTCAAATTAGTCAAGTAGACTTTCACTTTCAGAGGGGTAATTTAGGGTTGGCCTTCACCCTCTGTACAACTCAAAACGCTATGGAGGCCGTACATATCAGAAAAGGAGCAAGCCAGGGGCCGGCGAGGTGGTGCTAGAGATAAGGTGTCTGCCTTGCAAGCGCTAGCCAAGGAAGGACTGCAGTTAGAACCCCCGTCATCCCATATGGTCCCCCCAAGCCAGGGGCAATTTCTGAGTGCTTAGTCAGGAGTAACCCCTGAGCATCAAACAGGTGTGGCCCGAAAAAAAAAATTATAAAAAGAAAGAAAATGAGCAAGCCAATGGATTACACTTGAAACTCACCAGGGTCCAGAGCAATAGTACAGCAGTCAAGGCACTTGCCTTAAATGCAGCCAATCTGGGTTTGATCCCCAACATCCTTTATGATCCCCTGAATAACAGCAGGAGAGATTCCTGAGTGCAGAGCCAAGGGTAATCCCTGAGCACCTCCCGGTGTGACCTCCCCAAAAACTCACCAGGGACCAGAGCAATAGCTCAGCGATAGGGCGTTTGCCTTGCACGAGGACGACCCAGGGCAGATCTGGATTCAATCTTCGACACTCCATATCCCTCGAGCCTGCCAGGAACGATTTCTGAGTGCAGAACCAGGAGTAACCCCTGAGCGCTGCTGGGTGTGACCCAAAAATTAAAAACATACAAACAAAAAAACTTCACCAAATTCTCTGAAGAACTATGCTGGCTGAAACTGGTCCTCACTGCCCTTAACCCTCCTTAGTCACCCCAAGTCTGACCTACATCTTGGACCCTTCAACTTCTTTTTGGCTGTCCTTGTCTCTTCAACTTAATGCCTCCATCTTGAACTCAAGAGCCCCAGCTCTTGCCACAGTATCTTTGGATATATGATAAAGCTCCCTATCTACCCCAGCCCAGAACAACCTCCTCTCTACTCCCAGTAGTACCCTATGGTGCCAGGCTTCTACCCTGTGTAAAACCAGGCTTCTAGCATGCAAACCATAAGCCCTTGGAGCTCCTTCCTGGCCCACACTCTCCAGGAATATTTGTTTGTTTAGCACACTCAGCAGTTCTCTGGGCTTACTTCTGATTCTACACTCAGGGATCACTCCTGGTGAGGCTTAGGAGGACTACATAGGGTAGTGGGGATCAAACTGGGTCAGCAGCATGCAAGACAAGTGCCTCGCTATACTATTGCTCCAAACCCTCTTCAAGAACTTGTCACAACTCCCACTGCTGTTCATCCTAGATGCACCTCTTCTGAAGAACTCTGAGCTCCTCCAGAAACTCCATCTGATGATGGAGTCAGACTTCAAACTCTTCTTCAGACACCAGCCCACTCTGAGAGTCAATCCTTGGCACCTCCCAACATGCCTGGGACAAGTCTAAACATGTTCTTCAATCTCCCCCAAGGTTTCTTCTCGTTCATTTCTTATGCTACACCTATAACCCTTTTGTCCACTGGTGCCTGCCTCCCCTCAGGGTTGGGGTCTTTTATATCATTCAACAAAACTATGGATCCCTCTGACCTTGCTTGCACCCATAGCCCTGTTCACTTGCTCTGGAAACCCTTCTATCTGTTGCTTTCCTTCCTATTTCCTAATGCTCCTCACACTCCTCACACTTCTTAGTTCTGAGTTCTCTCTTTTTTCTTTTTTCTTTTTTTGAGGATAGTCTTTATTTTTTTATTACATAGAATGTAAATGTTACGTTCACCTGGGTTGTTTGTTTTATTTTTTTAATAAGGAAGTATTACCCTTCTAAACTCAAACACATTCAATGCTTAGTATAGTACATCAAAGGTATATCTTGTTCTTTACAGTAAGTTCTCTGAAAACATTATGACATAATTACAGGATACACACAAAATTAAATATATCAGCATGATACTGGGGCCGGAGAGATAGCATGGAGGTAAGGCGTTTGCCTTTCATACAGGAGGTCATCGGCTCGAATCCCGGCGCCCCATGTGGTCCCCTGTGCCTGCCGGGAGCAATTTCTGAGCCTGGAGCCAGGAACAACCCCTGAACACTGCCGGGTGTGACCCAAAAACAAAAACAAACAAACAAACAAAAAATAAATAAAAATAAAAAACAAAAAACAAATATATCAGCATGATGCAACTACTCAGTACTGCATACAGTGCATTATTTATAAGACACCACAAGGACACAATTTTTTTAATATATATTTTATTTAAACATCTTGATTACATACATGATTGTGTTTGAGTTTCAGTCATGTAAAGAACACCACCCATCACCAGTGCAATGTTCCCATCACCAAAGTCCCAAATCTCCCTCCTCCCCACCCGACCCCGCCTGTACTCTAGACAGGCTTTCCATTTCCCTCATACATTCTCATTATTAAGACAGTTCAAAATGTAGTTATTTCTCTATCTAAACTCATTACTCTTTGTGGTGAGCTTCCTGAGGTGAGCTGTAACTTCCAGCTCTTTTCTCTTTTGAAGGACACAATTCTTATAAATTAACATGGATTGTTCTCAGGTTTGTGCTATTTATACCTGTTAGTGATAGTGACCATCAACTTTTTTTAAGATTTAGAGTCAAAGGAGCACTGTAAAAACAATGTTAGTGTGGCAATTATTGTTTGCATGGGCCCACCAAAGTATGGGGGTCATGGAAAGGAAAAACTTTGGCCTAAGTACAAGGAGACCCTACCCCTGAAGTTTCCTGACAGAAGACCATTTCTAGGCTCCAGGCAAACCAGTTTGTCCAATCCCAGTCATTGTCTGCAGTGCCCATACAGTTATACCTTTCACAGTCTCTGTTGTTGATCTCATGCCTCTGCATTGAAGGTCCTGGAATCTGTACATCCCACATTGAAGTCAGGATGGTGCGAGTGGCGTCTAATTTCATCTCACAATTAACAGACAATGCAGAAAGCCCTGTCCAGTACACAAGTCGTTGTTGTTGTTTAAATCTTCCCAGTGTTAAGGGAAGACTCTTTTGAGTAAATCAATGTCAGAGCAGCAGTAGGGTCTTCCCCGGTAGAGGATTGCTTCCAGGTGATGTAGTAAACAACGTTGAATATTTCATAGATGGCTTCCCTGGTTCATGGGTGACTGGAAAATGTCCAAACCTTTGAGGCCTGTGCCAGGTCATCATGTCAATGTTCAGGGTTTGTAAGGTTCCATTGCATCACAAGATTAGTGGGTTCCCATCTCTATTAGATAAGAACTTATTTGTATGTATAGTATTTTCCATTTTAATGTGCCCATGCAAACAAGGAATAATGCCACCTGATGTTATCAGTGCATAAGGGGGCCACACCCAGTGACACTCAAGGGTTACTCCTGGCTATATGTTCAGAAATCCCTCCTGGCTTGAGGGACCATATGAGATGCCGGGGATCGAACTTGTGTCCATCCTGGATCGGCCACGTGCAGGCAAATGCCCTACCACTGTGCTATCACTCCGGCCCGGTTCTGAGTTCTTAACAGGAATCTTTCAAGGGATCACCACTCAGGAAATTTCCACTTTCTTCAAGGTCTCTTTTCTTCCCTAACTATCCTTTTCTTTTGCTTGCTTTTCCCACCCATATTTTAACACTCAATCTCCTTAACTGTAGAGTAGGGGTCTACAACCTTTAAGACATAAAAGAGCAACTTGGACTCGTTTCGGAAGGAATACAAACCTGGGGGTGGGAAAAATCACTGCGACATTTAAAATAAATATAGTACTGCATACATTGTTTCTTATCTTTTTTTCCAGGGGGGTAACACCCGGTGAAGCTCAGGGATTACTCCTGGCTATGCACTCAGAAATCGCTCCTGGCTTGGGGACCATATGAGATGCTGGGAGATTGAACACTGGTCCGATCCATGCTAGTTCGGGCAAGGCAGACACCTAACCTCTTGCGCCACAGCTCTGGACTCAGTTTCTTATCTTAATGCTATATACAGGATCATGCAGTTAGCTGTCGATTCTGAAGGGGAAAAAAAGAACCTTTTCACTTAACAATATAAAATATATTTGTGCAAATTAATAGCTAATTAAAATATTTAATTTGGGGCTGGAGAGATAGCATGGAGGTAAGGCGTTTGCCTTTCATACAGAAGGTCATTGGTTCGAATCCCAGCATCCCATATGGCCCCCGAGCCTGCTAGGAACGATTTCTGAGCGCTGCCAGGTGTGACCCAAAAAATAAAAAAAAAATTTTTTAATTCACCTGCTTAATGAGATTTTTGCTCCTGAGCCTCAGTGCACAGTGTATGCCCATCAGGACTGTAAGACGTTACCTTCATTTTCATACAGGCTTGTAAGCTATCATCTGTGAGGTGTGACCAATGTTTGTTTGTTTGGGGTCTTTTTGTTTTTTTTCAGGCCACACCCATTTGATGCTCAGGGGTTACTCCTGGCTAAGTGCTCAGAAATTGCCCCTGGCTTGGGGGGACCATATGGGACGCTGGGGGATCGAACCGCGGTCCTTCCTTGGCTACGCTTGCAAGGCAGACATCTTACCTCTAGTGCCACCTCACTGGCCCCTGTTTGTTTTATTTTGTTTTAATTGTTTTTATTGGGGGAGGAGGGAAGCCATACCCAAAGGCGCTCAGGGGTTACTCCTGGCTCTGTGCTCAGAGATAGCTCCAGGCAGGCAAGGGGGAACCAAAGGGATGCCGGGATTCAAACCACCATCTGTCCAGGATCTGTTGCATGCAAGGCAAACGCCTTACTGCTGTGCTATCCCTGGCCCCTCGATGTTTGTTTTTAATAAAGTTAATGTTGGAGACCTGCTCACATACATATATAAGTATAAAATGTAAATAATGATTTATTTAAAAAAATTTTAGGGGCCAGAGCAGTAGCGCAAGCAGGAGGGTGGTTGCCTTGCACCAGCTAACTAAGGACGCACCATGGTTCGATCCCCAGCATCCCATATGGTCCCCATGCAAGGAACGATTTCTGGGCACATAGCGAGGAGTAACCCAAGTGTCACTGGGTGTGGCCCCAAAAGGGAAAAAACATTTTTTATATAATAGCTACAACTTTCCTACAGTGTCACCTTACAAAAGGACCTGTCTCCATGCTTAACCAATAACAAAATTGCTTTTTTTTTTCTTTTTGGTTGGGTGGTGGTGTGGTGGTGGTTTTGGTGGTGGGTGGTGGTAGTGGTGGTGGTGACCAATAACAAAATTTAATATCTGTTCATTTTATTTTACCTGGCTGCTGTTTTTCTCTTTCAAACTCTTGTTCTCCACTTACTGTACTGGCCCGACTCCCAGTAACAGTCACACTGCAAGCCCTCTCTTTCCCTTACTCCAGTCCTTTCTGTCCACTCTGTCTTCTTTTTCCTTCTCCCTTTTTTCTCTTATTTGCTTTTTTTTGTTTGTTTGTTTGTTTTTTGGTTTGGGGGTCACACCGGCTGTGCTCAGGGGTTACACCTGGCTCTATGCTCAGAAATCACCCTTGGCAGGCACGGGGGACCATATGGAATGCTGGGATTTGAACCACCGTCCTTCTGCATCCAAGGCAAATGCCTTACCGCTTGTGCTATCTCTCCAGCCCCTTATTTGATTTTTTTTATTATTATTTTTCAGTGTCCTCTCTGTCAGCACTTCTCTTTTCCCTCACAGCAGTCTCCTCCCCAGTGCAGAGGTACACACTTAGCATGCCCTCAGTGACATCACACGCTGTGATGTGAGGGAGGAGGCTAGACCAGGACATGGATGCTGTGGTTGCCTAGCAATGCCAAGTCAACGGCAACTGCTATGGGCCCTGCTGTCGGATCCACAGCCAAGCTTCAAAAGAGACGCAAAAGATGCGGCAGCCACAGGTTGCCAACACCTGCTCTATAGGTTCTATTGTTTATTCTGACTGTTGGACATGTGCTAAAACCTTTCCAAAGATGAGCCTCAGGAGCCAGAACAATGGTACAACAGGCAATGCATTTGCCTTGCATGTGGCCAAGTCAGATTCAATCCCTGGCATCCTATATGACGCCCTGAGTTCACCAGAAGTGACCCCTGAGTACAGAGCCAGCAGTAAGCCCTGAGCACGGTCAGGTATAGTCCAAAAAATCAAACAACAAAAGAGGCATCTCAGGACTTATAAGGTAGAAATGCACAGACACCTAAACCACTCTCTCCCCATTAGACCAAACATCCAAGTCACTCCTGGTTCTACTTCACCCTCACCTATGCCAAGATGCACAGCATCCCAACATCACCACTGACTGTCAGTTATAAAGCTCCTTGGAGGACAAGACTACCTGTCCTCCCCAATCCCCAAGTCTTCACTGGACTCCTTTTTTGGTATCAACTTTTAACCGCCATGTCCAAAAGGACACCAGCTCTTACCTCATTCCACTCTGTTGCATGCTACTCACATGCCCAGTCCATGTGAAAGTGTTTCCACCCGTCCCTACATGGTTTGTCCCTCCACCATGGCAAGCTCCCTATCTTTATGTGGTGCTGGATGTCTATATTGACCCCACTCCCTGTGTGGCTATTTCAGTCATGCTCCCCAGGCAATCAGCCAGGACCTTGCCCTCTGGCCTCGATCCTTCATCAACCCACTGCCCCAATTCCTCTCCCCATCAATACTGACGATCTTCGGGAAAGGG
Organism: Suncus etruscus; assembly: GCF_024139225.1. Classification (NCBI taxonomy): domain Eukaryota; kingdom Metazoa; phylum Chordata; class Mammalia; order Eulipotyphla; family Soricidae; genus Suncus; species Suncus etruscus. The sequence goes on along the minus strand of NC_064854.1, from coordinate 14,947,468 downwards.
GAGAAGCCATAATCAGAGCTTCTCTCTGTTTCATCTTCTCTACCCACAGAATGCTACCTTAAGCTAACCTAACCAACTGTATCCACAGAGATGGAAGCCCCCAATAATGCTCAGACACTTTCCTTTACTGTTGCAGGCGCCTGTCCTGTTTAAAGCTCTATATAACACCAGCTCAGTCTCATGGTCCCAATTACAGGCCTAATGTCCTTCTCAAATGAAAACAAGTGCAAGGACATTCTATAAGCCAGGGGCCTCAAACTCAATTTACCTGGAGGCCGCAGGAGGCAAAGTTGGGGTGACCCTTGAGTGCAAAGTCAGTAGTAAGCCTTGAACATGGGGGGGGGTGATCCAAACAACTAAAACAAAACAAAACAAAAAAAGATAGGGCAGGGCCACAAAATGTTGTACGGAGGGCCGTTTGCGGCCCGCGGGCGGAGTTTGAGACCCCTGCCATAAGCCCTTCTGGCAGAAAGCAGTTTCAGAGGATTGATTCATTTAGAAGGCAGGTTTTTATTCTCGGAGTTAAAGATAAGTACTGACAGCAAATAGTCCAACTTACTGCTAACCTTTCCACAGGACTGACAAATGGGAAATTACCAAAGATACAGGTGATGCTCCCTAACTGCAGACATTGAAGTTCAATCAGAATGAGACCACCTCAAAGAATCTGCAACTGAGGTCAGAGTCACGGGACAGTGAGGAAGGTCTGGCCTCGCACATTGCTGACCTGGGTTCAATCCACACCACTCCATAGCATCCCCAGAGCCCCTCCAGGAGTGATCCCTGAGTGCAGAGCCAGTATTAAGCCAGCAGGTGTGGCCCAAATCTCCCCTAAATAAACATCCAACCTCAGTATAGAATTTCTTAAATGGCAATGGTAAAGTTTCTATTTCCTTTAGTCACAAATTACCTAGCTCTAGACAGAGTGATAAGACAGCAGGTAGGCTGCTTGCCTTGCATACGGCTGCCTTGAATTTCCAACATCACATAAAGTCCCTTGTACCGCTCCAGGAGTAATTCCTGAGGGCTGAACCAGGAAGAAGCCCTGAGCACTGTTGGGTATAGACCAAAAAAGGCAAAGAAACAAAACCTATTTTATCAAGCTCTATGAAAGAAAAGGAAAACCTGACTGTTGCCAGGTTGCAAATATCACCTGAACTCATTCACTTCCTCCTATCAACACTGTCCTAACGAGGACAAGGTTAGTTTGGAGCGTCATAGCCCAAGGGCTCCAGCCTACAAAGAGAACTTTCATTGCTTCTTACCTGCTGGCCCTGGGTCACTGGCACTACTTCTGACCCTGGCAAGGAACCACAGAGTTAGTGCTCCCCAGTCTGACCCCCCAAAGGCGCTGCTGCATTCTCCACATGGATTTTTCTCAGGAAACCCGGTCATCTTTCCTCCAGGGAGTAACTGAGCTCCTTACTGCTAGGGTTCAACTCAAAGGGGCCATAACAGGAACTTCAGTGTATTTGATCTTCAAACCACTTGAAGAAATATCCTTGATTCAGGTCTAGAAACATCATGACTTGAGAATAAAGAAACAGATCTACATTATCATGACACTTTTCTCATAAATTAGGCCAAATATACAGGGGTTAAGGCATTTCTTGGCCTGCATAGGTTCCCAGTTGGTGTTATTTTCGGGGGGGGGGCACACCCTGCAGTGCTGGTGTTATTTTCGGGGGGCCACATCCTGCAGTGCTGAGGGGCTTCTCTTGGTTCTGCACTCAGAAATCACACCTGGCAGTCTTGGGGCAGGGGGGAAATCATATGGGTTGCCAGAGATCAAACCCAGATCAGCCGCATGCAAGGCAAATGCCATACCCACTGAGCTACCGTAGTGCAGGCCCCAGGGCCCCAGTTTGAGTCACAGTACCTAGAGCCTACTCAGCCCATAAATCCTTAAGACAATGACTTTACGGAGAGATAGCACAGCGGCTTTTGCCTTGCAAGCAGCCGATCCAGGACCAAAGGTGATTGGTTCAAATCCCGGTGTCCCATATGGTCCCCCATGCCTGCCAGGAGCTATTTCTGAGCAGACAGCCAGGAGTAACCCCTGAGCATCGCCGGGTGTGGCCCAAAAAACAAAACAAACAAACAAACAAACAAAAAAGACAATGACTTTAGTAACACCATGGGAAAGATATAATGATTTCCAGATTGATCTTACTCAATCTTAAATTGTGATGGCTAAAAGGATCTATGGAGGAGGAGCTGGAGATAAGATAGCACAAGGGGTAGGACAATTGGCCTAGCTTGGGGCCCATCAGGGTCCCCGGGTGCCCCAGAACATGGTCACAGCAGTGTGACTCCTGGGTGCAGAGCCAGGAGTCAACCCTGAGCAATTCTCCTGAATTTAATTCAATTCACTGAATTACTTTTTAATCTATTAACTTAAATTAATTTAAGGAAAGTTAGTCGAAAGTGACAGGAGCCTCAGCAGACCCGGCCATGTTGACACTTTCCCCCAGCTCCGCTTAAGACCTAAAACCAAGTCCTGGCCTGGACCGTTCCAGGACCACTTAGACACCAGCCGCCTAGAGCAGCAAGAGAAGGGGCGGTCCCGGCGGGTGCAGCCCCCGGAAGTCCCGCCCCTCCGCCCCGCCCACTTCCGCCCGGCCGCGCGGACTTCCTCGAGAATAACTCGGGCTCGGGCCCCCGAACGCCGCCAACGCCGCAGCCGGCGCTTCCCGCCTTGGGCGTCTCGAGACGCGCCGCGCTCTCACGAGCAAGCCAGCTCCGGGCCTCCGCGACCTCGCTCGCCGCCGCGCCCCCACCGGGAAGCGTGGCGTGACGCGGCGTGGCGCCACCTCGCGAGGGAGGCCTGGGACGTGGGCCGGCTCGCTATTGGCCAGCGGGCATGTGGCGCGCGGTGGCGAGGGCGCGAGCGATTGGCTGCGCGGCCCCGAGGGGCGTGGCCCGCGGAGATGGGCGGGCCCAGGGGCGGGGCCTGAGGAGCCTTTGGGCGCCGGGGCCGCTGCCGGAGCCGTCAGTCGGCCGCAGCCGGAGCCTGAGGTAGGCGTGGTGGCCGGGCTGAGGGCCAGGCGCGAGGCGCGTGTGTGAGGTGTGTGAGGTGGGGGAACGGGCTGTTCCTGGGGAGGCAGGCTCTCATCCGGGCACTTGGCCTCCATCCCCGCGCCGCCGTCGCCGGAGCCTCGGACCCCGGAGAGAGAGGGGGAGTCACGTCAAACCAACGACGATGCGCGTCGACTCGCCCCACGGTGCTCGCTCACACCTGGCCTTGCCCGAAGCTGCGGAGCTGGGGCTTGTCTGGGTGGGCGACCCTCGGGGCCTGTGGGCGCGGAGGAACTGGTAGCCTGGCTGGGTGCGTGGGTGGGTGGGAGGGTGAACCACTTGCAAAGAAAGTCTCTCTCTCTCTGTCTCTCTCTCTGTCTCTCTCTCTGTCTCTCTGTCTCTCTCTCTCTCTCTCTCTCTCTCTCTCTCTCTCTCTCTCTCTCTCATTTTAGGGCGCTGAGGAATTCGCCTGGGTCAACCACTTGCAAAGAAAGTCTCTGTCTCTCTCATTTTAGGACGCTGAGGAGTTTGCCTGGGCCAACCATTTGCAAGGGAAGTCTCTCTGTCTCTGTCTCTCTCATGTTAGGGCGCTGAGGATTCACCTGGGTCAACCACTTGCAAGGAAAGTCTCTCTGTCTCTGTCTGTCTCTCCTCTGAGTCAACCATTTGCAAAGAAAGTCTCTCTCCGTCTCTGTCTCTCTCATTTTAGGGCGCTGAGGAGTTCGCCTGGGTCAACCACTTGCACGGAAAGTCTCTCTCCGTCTCTGTCTCTCCTCTGAGTCAATCACTTGCAAGGAAAGTCTGTCTGTCTCTCTGTGTGTCTGTCTCTCTGTCTCTCTCTCTCTCTCTCTCTCTCTCTCTCATTTTTTAAAGAGAGTATAATGGGCAGAGCTCTTGCTTTGCACACATCCAACCCAACCCAGATTCTGTCCTCAGCACTGCCTATGCAGTTCTTCCAGCACGGATGATGGTGATGCTGCTGCTGCTGATTCTTTCAGTAGAGGCAGCGGATGGCAAAATAACTGGCATGATGAGAGGGACACAGATAACAAAACTTGTGGGTGACTTTCACTTTCATCCACTATCAACATTTACCCAAAAAAAAAAAAATACTGAGATGGGACCAGAGCAGTCATACAGCAGGCAGGATTCTTGCCTCACATGCAGCCGTTCCAGGTTCGATCCCTGAGAAACCTTATGGTTTCCAGAGCATTGCCACTAGTAAACCCTAAGTACAGAGCCAGGATTGAGCCCTGAGCACTGCTGAAAAAGAGAAAGATTGACATTTTGGGACCGAAGCGATAGCACAGTGATAGGGCAATTAATTACCTTGCATGCAGACAACCGGGGACAGACCCCGGTTCAGTCCCCGGCATCCCGAGGGTCCCCGAGCTTACAGGAGTGATTTCTGAGCACAGAGCCAGGAATAACCCCTGAACACTGCCAGGTATGGCACAAAAAATATTTTACATTTTGGCCTTAAATTTGAACAGCTTCATAAAAGGTGTCAGATAATAAAAGTATATCACCCAGCAGTGTGCCAGAGGAGCACTGATTCAAATCAAGGGTGGTGACCCTGCAGACCAGCAGCATTCTTACCTATCTTTTTTGATGGAGTAACCACAGCCAGTGATGCTCAGAAGTTATTCCTGAGTGCCTTGCCCACTATACTATCTCTCCAGCCTCTCTCACTGTTGACAGTGAATGGATTGGGTAATAGATTCATTATTGAATTTCCCTGGTCTTTATATGACACCTAGAGAAATGTGGACCAATAGTTCTCTTGTCTTAATTAGGTTTCTAGGACAGATCAGACCTATTGCAACAATGCCTGAAATAAATACTGATAAGCTGGATAAGGAACAGGTTCAACTTCTGTCAGAGATGTGTATTCTTATTGATGAAAATGACAACAAGATTGGAGCTGATACCAAGAAGAACTGCCATCTGAATGAAAACATTGACAAAGGTAATATTTAAAATTATTCTTTTAAAGAGTGATTTGTGGGGCTGGAGAGATAGTACGGCGGTGAGGCATTTGCCTTGCATGCAGAAGGGCGGTTCGAATCCCCGCATCCCATATGGTCCTCCGAGCCTGTTGGGGGCAATTTCTGAGCTTAGAGCCAGAAGTAACCCCTGAGCACTGCTGGGTGTGACCCAAAAACAAACCAAAAAAAAGAGTGATTTGTTTTGGGGTCACACCCTGCTGCACTCAGGAGTTACTTCTGGCCCTGCACACAGAAATCACTCCTGGTAGACTTAAGGGACCTGATGGGAAAGAAACAAGCATCAAGGGAAATGGAACCAACCCCATAATCCTTTCCTTCCTTCCTAGAACAGAAAGAGATAGACTTATCAAGGAAGTAGACATTTTCCCTTTCTCTGGAGCAAACTGAGTGAGCCCCAGCTAATAGTACCTGAAAAGGAATTTAGCTAGTAGCAAAGCTGACATATTATAATTTATTTTACTGGCTGATCACTTTCTCTGGTATTCCTGAACTCTTCTCTACCAAAGCTATACAGAAATTCTCAAAATAAGTCTAGGAGGGCTAGAGAGATAGTATATAGCTATAGGGCACTTGCCTTGTATACAACCACCTGGGGTTTGATCCCTACCATCCCTTATGGTCCCCCAGTATCAGCAAAATTCCTGAGTACAGAGCCAAGAAGAATCCCTGATGCTCGTTACTATTACCAAAAACAAATAACAAAAAGTGAAAATGATAACCAGGGCCAGGAGACAGCTCAGTGGACTGAGCACATGCTTTACCTGCAGAAAGCTTGGGTTCAAGCCAAACATCAAAGGGTCCCTTGAACATTTCCAGGAATGACCCCCTGGCATAGAACTGATTGTTGGCCCTGAGTACTCTTTTTTTTTGGGGGGGGGGGCACACCTGGCAGTGCTCAGGGGTTACTCCTGGCTGTCTGCTCAGAAATAGCTCCTGGCAGACACGGGGGACCATATGGGACACCGGGATTCGAACCAACCACCTTTAGTCCTGGATTGGCTGCTGGCAAGGCAAACGCCGTGCTATCTCTCCGGGCCCGGCCCTGAGTACTCTTAAGTCTGACCCTAAAACAAATAACTTGAAGACCAAGTTGAAAAATCAAATCAGGGGCCGGAGAGATAGCATGGAGGTAAGGTGTTTGCCTTTCATGCAGGAGGTCATCGGTTCAAATCCCGGCGTCCCATATGGTCCCCCGTGCCTGCCAGGAGCAATTTCTGAGCATGGAGCCAGGAGTAACCCCTGAGCACTGCCGGGTGTGACCCAAAAACCACAAAAAAAAAAAAAAAAAAAAGAAAAATCAAATCAATTACTGTTTTAAATTAAATTAATTGTATATTTTTGCTTTCAGGATTATTGCATCGAGCTTTCAGTGTCTTCTTATTCAACAGTGAAAATAAGCTTTTGGTGCACGAAAGGTCACTTGCTAAAATTAGCTTTCCAGGTTAGTGTAATTAATGTGTGGCGATATGATGGAAACTACATTTATTTTGGCTTTGTCACTTAGAACTTTCTGATGTGAAACAGTAGTACAGTGTTTAGGTCATTTGCCTTTCCTACATGCAGCTGACCTGGGTTCAATCCCCAGCCATCTGTGTGCTGTCTGTTTTATCACTGGCATTCCATATGGTCCTCCAAGCCCACCAGGAGTAATTCCTGAGTGCAGAGCTAGAGACCGATGAACATTGTTGGTGTGACCCCAAAACAAACAAAAAAAAAAGCCTAAAATATCATTTATTTTTTCATTCAAAAACTTTAAATTTATAGAGGACGGAGTGATAGCACAGCAGTAAGTCATTTGCCTTTCATTTGGCCAACCCAGGATGGACCTCGGTTCACTCCACAATACCGCATCTGGTCCTCCAAGCCTGCCAGGAGCCATTTCTTTTCTTTTTTTGTTTTTGTTTTGTTTTGGGGCCACACCTGATGACTCTCAGGTGTTACTCCTGGCTGTACGCTCAGAAATCGTTCCTAGCTTGGGGGACCATATGGGATGTCGGGGCATCAAACCATGGTCCATCCCAGGTTAGCGCGTGCAAGGCAGATGCCCTACTGCTTGCACCACCATTCCATCCCCAAAAATCAGAGCGATATTACAGTGCTTTGTATGCAGCTGACCTGGGTTCAACCCCAGTATCCCATTTGGTCCCATTTTAATACTTTTTGCTTAGGACCCAACGCACCCCCCAAAATAAAGAATTTTTCAAAGTTAAATAAATTTTGGCCCTGAGAGATAATACAGTAGTTTGTTCCCAACACCAGATACTTTAACTTTTTTTATTTTATTTTTTTTGGTTTTTGGGTCACACCGGTAGCGCTCAGAAGTTAGTCCTGGCTCCATGCTCAGAAATTGCTCCTGGCAAGCTCAGGGGACCATATGGGATGCCGGAATTTGAACCAATGACCTTCTGCATGAAAGGCAAATGCCTTAACCTCCATGCTATCTCTTCAGCCCTAAATTATTTTTAATTTAAAAAAAAAAAAACTGAGATTTGGGGCCGGAAATGTGTGTGTGTGTGTGTGTGTGTGTGTGTGTGTGTGTGTGTTATATATTAAAGCTTTGTATTGTACAGTGGATAGAGCACTTAGCTGGGTTTAACCACTGAACACAAGGACAGTAATAAACCCTGCGCACTGCTGACTGTGGCCCCAAAACCAAAAATAAAATTTTTTATTGGTCTTTCAGGCTTACTTTGAAGGAAAGTTAACTTACACTTTTAATAATATTTTACAGGTTGTTATACCAATTCTTGTTGTAGTCATCCATTAAATTATCCAGGAGAGATTGAAGAAAAGAATGCATTGGGAGTAAAAAGAGCAGCTCAGAGGCGTCTACAATCTGAATTAGGAATTCCCATTGGAGAGGTAACAAGTTCTGCACAGCCAATGATTATACAAACTGAAATCTAGATATATATTAAAACATTTGTGAAATCATTTTAAGTCTAAGTATAGAGGGCCAGAGTAATATTACAATGGGTAGGGTGCTTGCCTTGCACGTAGCTGATCGGGTTCAATCCCTGACATCCCATATGGTCCCTCAAACCCATCAGGAGTGATTCCTGAGAGCAGAGTTAGGAATAACCCCTGAGAACCATCAGGTATGGCCAAAAAATACCCCAAAAGGTGCTTTTGTCTTGGAGCCACACACAATGATGCTCAAATGTTACCCCTGGTCTATACTCAGGAATTAATACTGGTAGTGTGCTCAGGACCTTTTGGAGTGCCAGAAATGGAACCTGCATCGACCACGTGCAAATCAAATATCCTACCACTTTTATTATTGCTTTTGCCCCTAAAGGGTGCTTTCTTGGGCGGGGGGTGGGGGGTGCATCTGTCTTGCACGAACTAGCCTCGGGTAGACCGAGATTCAATCCCCCAGCATCCCATATAGTCCCCCAAGCCAGGAGCAATTTCTATTTTTTTTTTGGGAGGGGGGTTCACACCCAGCAGCGCAGGGGTTACTCCTGGCTCTATGCTCAGAAATTGCTCCTGGCAGGCTCAGGGACCATATGGGATGCCAGGATTTGAACCACCAACCTTCTGCATGAAAGGCAGACACCTTACCTCTAGCGCCACCTCGCCGGCCCCGAGGAGCAATTTCTGAGCACATAGCCAGGAGTAACCCCTGAGTGTCACAGCCCCAAACAAACAAACAAATGTCAGGACTGGAGCGGGTGGCGCAAGCAGTAGCACGTAGCAAGACAAATGTTGCTAGGACAAATTGCAGTTCAATCCCCCAGTGTCCCATATGGTCCCCAAAGCCAAGAGCGATTTCCAAGAGCATAGCCAGGAGTAACCCCTGAGCATCACCAGGTATGCCCCCCCAAAAAAAAGAAAAAAAAATACCCAGAAACTTTTGAAAGATGGTGAATTGATATATATAGATTGCTTGTGGTTGATCATTGTATTGGTTTGTTTTAATCTTAGATTCTTCCAGAAGATTTTACTTATATAACAAGATTTTACTACAAGGCTCGTTCCGATGATATATGGGGAGAACATGAAATTGATTACATTTTGTTTGTGAAGAAGAATGTAGCTTTGAATCCAAATCCCAATGAGGTTAAAAGCTGCAAGTATATGTCAAAAGAAGAAGTAAAAGAGCTTCTGAAAAAGGCAGCCAGTGGTGAACTTGTGGTAACTCCTTGGTTTAAGATTATTACAGATAATTTTCTTTTCAAGTGGTGGGATAGTATAGATAATTTGAAGGAGTTTATTGACCATGAGGTTATACACAGACTGTGATGAGTGTGTAATTAGTGAAATACTGAAATTTTTCTCTCTTTAGTAAACTTAAAAGTGCATTTAATTATTTAATGTTCTAAAACTATTTTGTTCCCATTTTAGAGACCTGTCATTTGAAAAATTGACACTTTTCAACCAAATTGTGGAAAAAATACAAACGTCTTTTGTATCACAAACCATTTATATACAGTGCAATCTATAAAAGGCACATATGAATAGTTGTAGAAAAGAGCACAAAGTGTCTAAGCACATAATCAAGACAAATTTGAACAGATTAGTGAAGCTCTTTGTTGCTATTATGAGGAAATAAACATTTATAGGACACTGAGAATTTTGCCATTTGCCAACTGGTTTACTATCATGAAAATTTTATAAAAGTCAAGGAAAATATTCATTGGGCACTATTTGCTTATCAAATATTTAGAATGTAACTTTGAAACAGTTCAGGGTCAGAGCATTTGCCTTGCATGGAGTCACACCTAAAAATGCTCAGGAGTTACTCCTGGCTCTAAACTCAGGAATCGTACCTGGCAGTACTAAGGTACTACATGGGATGCCAGGAAAGAAACCTGGGTTGCCACATGCAAATGCCCGACCCACTGTACTTTCTCTCCAGCCACAGATTCACATTCTAAATAGAAAGGGCTCAAGGGAAATTAATTGCTACCTATGCTAATTCTGCCATTTTAATTTGTGTCACTTAATTCATTTATATTTAAAGCTAAATATTACTTTTGGTGGTTGTTTTGATTTGATTATTTTTGATATTGTGTAGGTTTGGTCTCTTGTTTTTGGGCCACTCCTGGCACTGTGCTCAGGGAGCATTTCTTAGCAGGGCTTAGAGGGACCATATGAGGTGCTGGGAGTTAAACCCAGGTCTTTACCCAGTAGTATCTCTCTCACCCCTAAATAGCCTTTGTCAATGAAACTGGTTTCAGAATTACAATGATGTACAGCTTGTGAAGTAAAAACTGAGTTAACTCTGAAACATGGGATCTTAAGCTGGCACTGTTGACATTCAGACTGGATGCTTTGTTGTGGGACTCAGCCTGTAGATTACAGGATGTTTAACAGATCCCTGGTTCTGCTCATTGGCTACTAGTAGCACCTCTTCATCATAGTTACATTGTCACCAGTGCCTCTCAGGTGAGAACCATTGTTCTCTAAAGGCTGTATTGTAGGGAAGAAATATTATTTGTGTTAGGTGTTTTTGGGGTTATGGAACATGTGTTTATTCATATTTAAACTGTACTTTGTTTGACTCATGCACTTTTTAAAATTCTTGTGGTAGGTTTCTCAGACTTGAAATCTTAAGATATAATAAAGGAGGAAACATGATTTCTTACGAAGTTCTAAATGATTTCTAAAAACTCAAGAGAAAAATCCATTTCTCATTAATCCTAAAGTTTATAATTTCAGGCAAGACTCTATGTATCAAATACTGGAAAGTAAAAACAATTAAAAATTTATCACTTTAATGCTGTTGTGTAGTTTGTTAAAAAGTAAAATTGGTTGTATATGTAGTCTGCCCAGCAGTGACTACTCTTGATCAGACCATGGTCAGCCAAATGCTCCTTTTTTGTTGTTATTAATGTTCTTGTTTTTGGATCATAACAATGGTTCTGCACTTAGGGAGGGGTCATTCCTCACAGGGCTTGAAACTATATGGGATGCTGAGATAAAACCCAGGTTGGCCACAGTAAAGACAAGTACCCTATATGCGGCACTATCACTTCAGCCCTTACTTGCTTTTTTTCTTGATTTTTTTTTTTTTTTTTGGTGACACTCAGGGTTTACTCCTGGCTGTGCACTCAGAAATTGCTCCTGGACAATATAGGATGCCAGGAATTGAGCCCAGGTCTGTCCTGGGTGAGCCACATGCAAGGCAAATGCTCTACTGCTGTGCTATAACTCCAGCCCCCCCTTATAGTACTTTTAAAATTTTTCTACATATTTGAGGCCAGAGCTGTAAAACAGCAGGTATACACTACAGACCCAGTTTTGATTTGCAGCACCACAAATGGCACCCTGATCCTCCATAGGAGCGATCCCTGAGCACCTCCAGGTATGGGCCTCCCCCCAAAAATGATGTGTATCTCTACACAAATAGCTTTCTACTTCTCAATTTTGTACTATCAACTTCTGAATGGAAAGCTTGCAAAGTTCTCCCTATTTCTCTAGGCAGTCTTCTTGATGACAGTCCTCATTTGGTCTGAACCAGGGGTCCTACACTAAGTATGGGTATGCCCCCATTGTCGGAACCTGACCAACCTCCACTCTGCCTAGGACAGTCCCTTCTCACAGCTGCTTAGGCCAAGCAAGCACCAGATCATGTGGCTTCTTCCTCTCTCACCTTCTGTCCCATCAGCCCACGGTGGCACTTGGTGAAGCCAGCAGTCCTGGTTGCTTTTGCTTCCTGGCTGTATTGTCTGCTTCACACTTGCCTTCCTCCATGCTCTGAATCATCAGCTGAGACTCTCCAGCCCTCAAAACATGTCTGCCCCCTCCTCACTCCTTATTCTATGTGCTGCTTGATTGCACCAACCTGTGTCCACATCTGGAGTCTTGATTCAAATCTCATAGGAGCCACACACAGCCAAGGTCAGGGGGTCCCAGGGCCACACCTGTCAGTTAAAGGCAGACAACCTACCCAGCCACAGTGTTGCTTAGACACCCCTACCAGGCTTAACTGTTCATTCAGCCCCAGTTAATTCATGACTCATTCAAGACTGCCCAAACATGAAGCATTCAGTAAAGTCTCACTGGACTGGATTGAACTCTGTCCCTACTACTACCCTGTTCTTTGCCAGGAAGGGATTCTTACATTAGCCCTGGGAGAGGTCCCCAACAGCCCATCCTGTGTTAACTGAATTTGCCACCAGGTGTCCTCAATAGTCAAAGTTGGGATGGTGGCAAAGTTGAGATAGTGGGCTGGCCGAAGGGCTGAATGCACCACCACAGGTCTCAGGAAGGAAACCACACCTGCTGCTGCGAGAAAGTAAGTCCAATGGGAAAATCTTTCCAAAGGAGAAACCCTGTCTAAAGACGAGGATGGGGTAAGCCCCACAGAACTGAGGGCTCCCTCTCTAGAGCACTTAGTAATAATGCTTAGCGGACACTTGACCTTGGTCAAAAATGTTGGCAAGGGCCCGGAGAGATAGCACAGTGATGTTTGCCTTGCAAGCAGCTGATCCAGGACCAAAGGTGGTTGGTTCGAATCCCGGTGTCCCATATGGTACCCCGTGCCTGCCAGGAGCTATTTCTGAGCACACAGCCAGGAGTTACCCCTGAGCACCGCCGGGTGTGACCCAAAAAACAAAAATAAAATAAAAATGTTGGCAAATAATCCGAAGCAAGAGTGCAGTCGGTAGTGCAGTGAGATGTTTATATGTAACTGACCTAGGTTCAATCCCTGCATCCCATATGGTGGTCCCCTGAGCACTGCCAGGAATTCCTGAGAGAGCCAGAAATAATCTCTGTGTACTACCAGGTGTCACCCAAAAACCATAATAAATAATAAAAGTACAAAAATGGGCCAAAGAGAGAACACAGTGGTAGAGCGTGTGCCTTGCACACAGCTGATCCAGGATGGATGGTGGTTTGAATCCCAGCATCCCATATGGTTCCCTGTACCTGCCAGGAGCAATTTCTGAGTGCAGAGCCAGGAGTAACCCCTGAATGCTGCCAGATGTGCCCCCCCAAAAAAAGGAGGGGTCCAGAGCAATAGCACAATGGTAGGGTGTTTGCTTTCCACGCAGCTGACCCAGGAAAGACCCAAGTTTGATCCCCAGCATCCCATGTGATCCCCTGAGCCTGCCAGGAGTGATTTCTGAGCATAGAATCAGGACTAACCCCTGAACGCTGCTGATAATGGCACAAAAAGAACAAAAAATGCAAAAATACTGACAAAGAATTTGAAACGGCTTGAAAAGTGGTGTTAGCTCATTTGGAGAAAAAAATAGAAGCAAAAATCAAGAACGAAGAAATAATAATTGGTATAAATAACTCAATGAATGAATGCGCTTCTCCAAAATAAGTGGTAAAAATTACCTAGGATTAGAACTCAAATGCAATCAAACACGTAGAGAGCAGAGGTAAGAACACACGTCAGGAAAGCCTCTAACACTTGTTGAACAGGAAAGAAAGTGACAAGACTTGGAAGAGCAGATTACTGCGTATTTTACTAAAGAACTAATTACAAAACCTGTATTAGAGAGATGACACAGCAGATAAGGCTGTACTTAAAAAAGGCCAACCTGAGTTCAGTCCCTGCATTCCATATGGTTCCCCTAGAACAGGGGTGGCGAACAAGTTCGACACAAAGAGCCAAAATTTTAAACTGAGAATCAGAGAGCCACACCACGCAGTGACCTGCCAAAACAGACAAACACTCACACAAAAGCATCTAATTTTTACAATAATCTATTAAAACACATATTGCATTTTGCCATTTTGAGTGAGGGTCAAAATCCTGCAGTGATGGTGAGGCTGTGCTGCGTCCTCCACACTCAGAACTAACGTTAGGTAGGCAAGATGTGACCCAACATGTGACACACAGGTCCCCCGCTCACTGGCCCGTGCAGTTGTTTCCAGGGATGGGAGACGGGATGACGAGGCCTGGGGGGCGGGACTTCTTGCTCTGGCAAAGAGCCGCATTCATTTTGGCCGGGAGCCGCATGCTGCTCGAGAGCCGGGTGTTCGCCACCTCTGCCCTAGAACCTCTAGGAGTGAGTCCCAAGTGCAAAGCAAATAACCCCAGAGCACTACTGGGTGTGCCCCCCATCTGTAAGATGACACCCAAAACAAAGGCATTCCTCCATCTTCCTCTTTCTGCTAAATCTCTCCTTTGATATGTAAAAGCCCACCTGGGTCACTCTGTCCTGCCACACCCTGGTGAATTTTGTTCTGGGATAATAAGTCATTTTTGGCTTGGCTCTCAGAAACAATAGGAGGGAGAAGCCAATGAACCCTTGACTTTTCTGACTAGCTTGGTTTATTAATCCCTTCACCACTACTTTTCTTCTTCAGACCCATCTGCCTGGGGTTTAGAAAAATGGTGCCTAGGGGCTGGAGAGATAGCATGGAGGTAAGGCATTTGCCTTAAATGCAGAAGGTCAGTGGTTCAAATCCCAGCATCCCATATGGTCCCCTGAGCCTGCCTGGAGTAACCCCTGAGCGCTGCCAGGTATGACCCAAAGAAAAGAACAAACAAACAAAATTTCTAAAAAAGAAAAAAAAAAAGAAATATGGTGCCTGGAGTAATCTCACAACTCTTGGATTTAATTTTACATCCATCAACCAAAAAAAAAGTTTCAAAACTGAAATAGGGCTGGAGCAAGTAGGGAAGTCATTTTCCTTGCATGCCACTAACCCTGGTTCCATCCTGAGCATTCCATATGCATTCCCCCAAGCACACAACGTTGTGTGGTTTTTCTTCTGAAGGTGGGACAAGTCTTTATCTGGGGAGACCTGCTCACAGCCCCCTCATCCTGTCATGGGTGGCTTCTCGGCCTCTGGCTCTAAGAGCTTTTAGTGCAGTGGACCCAGACCTGAGGGGATATTCGAACTGCTCCAGTGAAGAGAGGTTAGAGGTATAGAAATCCAGGAAGGAAGAAGAGACAGGGCAGCGAGTTGAGAATCCAGGTGCCCTCCCTCCCTGCCAATCCAAGAGAAAGACAACCAGTTGGTAATGCATTTAGCAATCGGTTTTTAATTACCTTGGCAAAAAGTCAGACAGTCTCCAGTGGTTCGCGGACCCCGAGTGCCGGTCACGTACAGCTTTTTAGTTTTTGAGATGTTACATACGTCATTCAATAAATCATTAAGAGACAACACAGCAATTCTGAAACAATTCTTCAATTTTTAACCAGAAACATCCTTTCCCACTTCACCTGAATTTTATGTATGTCAGCTTATTGCCCCTTCGACTATTTCCATGTTTGTTTCAAGGTATACCTAGGATAATATATAGTTTAAAGAAAATCACAGGGCCCGGAGAGATAGCACTGCGGTGTTTGCCCTGCAAGCAGCCGATCCAGGACCAAAGGTGATTGGTTCGAATCCTGGTGTCCCATATGGTTCCCCGTGCCTGCCAGGACCTATTTCTGAGCAGACAGCTAGGAGTAACCCCTGAGCACCTCCGGGTGTGGCCCAAAAACCAAAAACCAAAAAAAAAAAGAAAAAAAAGAAAATCACAAAGGTAAGGCATTCTTAGCTGCCTTAAGTTCTGCCCTTTGCCCAGGTTTCAAGGCCTGAGCTGCCGTGCTATGTCCTGTCCATTATTCTGGCCTTGGGGCTCTAGTTAAACTTTAAAGTAGAAGTATGATTCACAGAAGTAGAATCAAGATTAATATATTTTAATATGATGATTCATATTTCATTTTCAACAAGTGATCCCTGAGTACAAAGCCAGGAGTAACACTGTGTGCTGTGGTGTGCCCCCCCCCCCCAGTAGAAACCCATAGAGGAATTCTCATTCAGACATACACTGAAAAGAAAGGGTTAGAAGAAGAGATTCTCTTTGAAGAACAAAGTAATGCATCAGGAACTACAGATGAAGCCCAAGAGCAAAGCACTAATCTGACATACAGGGGACCTGAGTTTGACACCTGATACCGCACAAAGAAAAGTAACATCCTTCTCAGACTTACAGCTGTATGAAGCCATAAAACCAAATAACTGGTGGGAAAGAAAAATTGCCAGTTCTGCTGTCTCTGTTAAAGATCATCTTTAGCTAAATAATTAAAAAGAAAATAGAAAATTAACATCCTACTCAGACTGACAGCTGTATGAAACCAGAAAAACAGCTTGGTGAAAAAGAACTGCCACCTCTGGGTTCTGTACTCATCCAAGATAATCTTTGGGCGTGTGGTTAAGCAAATACAAGAAAATCTAATTTTAATAGTAATTAATGAGGTTTAACTGTTCCCAGATAAATCAAGTTCTTACTTGATTTTCATTAATATCATGATCATGACTTTGTTGATTGACCATTTTTTCTAATTAAATCACCTTGACATCCAGAGTTAAAAAATTGTTGATGGCTGAGTTTGTCATGCAATATCTTAACACCTGTTTATTCCTTTATTGCTGACATATCGTTAACTGAAATGTGCCAGCACCACGTCCTCACTAAATTTACTGCTGATGTGTGTGGATTACAGGTGTAAGGAAAGCCTAGCTGGAGAAAGGCCGCAGAAGGATCTGAGGAGATAGGAGATGAAGCAGGTCAGAATATTGGCTGAACATGTCTATCTGGGTGCCATTTAGCGAAGGATTGATGTCATTAGCAGGATTCAAGTCTTGGTATTGTCTGGGGACAGGCTAATCTTACTGAATACTATTAGAGTTTTCTATTCTGTACAGATCACACCCAATCACTCTTTTCCTTGAACAAAAGCATAAAAGGGGACTGGAGCAATGGCACCATAGTAGGGCATTTGCTTTGCACGTAGCCGACCTGGGTTTGATCCCATATGGTCCCCCGAGCCAGCCAGGAGCTAATTCCATCTGAACTAGGCCCAAAGAGATGAGCCAGGGGTGAAAGTATTGGTCTTTCTGGAGCTACCCACGCTATAGATACAGGAGCTAGTAGGAAGGGGCTCTTCAGGACACCAAACATGCCTCTCTCCACCCAGCACCAGCTTCCTGCAGCTCCCGCTTGCAAAGTGAATGAGGAGGTGGGCACACAGAACAGCGTCCAGAGAAGGGGAATCTGGGTCATATAGTAAGGGGTGCTGGGTGGGGTCTCACTGTCCTCCAGCACCACGGGTGGCGGGAAATGAGCTCAGCTGCCTCAAATGAAACCCAAGTTTCTTTATTCATTGTAATCTTTTCAATGGAGAGCTCTTCAGGGAGTGCTCAAGGGCCAATCAAGCCCAGACAGCCAATACTCAAGCTCAGAGATACTGGGGTCACCAGGGCCATACCTAGCTATTATTGGGGGTCATTTGGTTCCAGGGCTGAACTCAGGGCCTCATGCATTCCAGGACATGTTTGCCCTTGAGCTGTGTCCTAGAGGCACAGCTGTCTCAAGATAAACACTCCTGGGCTGGAGCTGTGGTGCAGCGATAGGGTGCTTGCCTTGATTGCAGCTGACCTAAGATAGACCACAGTTTGATCCCCCGGCATCCCATATGGTCCTCCTAGCCAGAAATAATTTCTGAGCGCGTAGCCAGGAGTAACCCCTGAGTGTCACTGGATGTGGCTCAAACACACACACACACACACACACACACACACACACACACACACACACAATAGACATTCCTGGAGCCTCTAAAGCAGCAACATTGATCACTGCTAGCCACATGGGCCACAAAAATACGTGCTTCACAACAGGAATTTGGGGAAATACTCCTCTACATCAAATGAAGGGCATTTTGATATAATGTACAAGATGTTACTTGCACCTATCTGTGACGCAGAATTTTCACGTGTGTGTGTGTGTGTGTGTGTGTGTGTGTGTGTGTGTGTGTGAAGCAAAAAGTAAAGTAGCTTTTTTGGTTTGCTTTGGTTTTGGTTTTTGGGTCACACCCAGTGACACTCAGGGGATTTCTGGCACTGTGTTCAGAAATCATTCCTAGAAGGCTAAGAGGACCATGTGGGATGCCTGGAATCAAACCAGGTTCCATCTTGTGTTGGCTACGTGCAAGTCAAATGCCCTAATGCTGTGCTATTGCTCCAGCCCCACAAGGTAGCTTTTGTTTTGGTTTGGTTTTTTGGGGTTTTTTTTTTTTAGGAGGGTCACACCTGGCAGTGCTTAGGGGTCACTCCTGGCTCCATGTTCAGAAATCACCCCTGGCAGGCACAAGGGACCATATGGGACACCAGAATTTGAACCACTGACCTTCTGCATGAAAGGCAAATGCCTCACCTCCACGCCATCTCTCCAGCCCCTACAAGGTAGCTTTTATTGAATGAAGTTTGCTTAGAAAAACAGTGAGAACATAAATAGAGGAAATACATTCAGAGAACACAGGAAGCAAAGTAACAAGCAAGTCAGGTACAAATTCAAGGGAGAAGGCAGACTTGAAGAGTAACCAGTTCTCACATTTAGAATATTCCCCCCACAGCCCAAGCAATAAACATTGGGGAGGGCGTTTGCCTTGCACACACCTGAGCTGGGTTCAATCCCTAGCATCTCATATGGTCTCCTAAATACAGGAATGATTCCAGAGAGAAGATTCAGGAATAACCCTTGAGTATTGTTTGGTGTGGCCCCAAAATAGGCCTGGCCTCAAAAAAGGGAATATTTGGGGCCGAAGAGATAGCACAGCAGTAGGGTGTTTGCCTTAGATGCAGAAGGACGGTGGTTCGAATGCCAGCATCCCATATGGTCCCCTCAAGCCTGCCAGGAGCAATTTCTGAGCATAGAGCCAGGAGTAACCCCTGAGTGCTTCGGGTGTGACACAAAAACCAAACAAGGGGGAGGGAGATATTTTCCCCACAGATTCAATTAATGTATTCTAGTGAATTTGTAAAGATTAATATCACAATAGTACTATATGCAAACTTTAGAAACACCAAATCTTCTATGGAAGGGAAGGACTAGCCAGGCAAACCAGCACTCGCATATTGGAGCAGTGACAGCTGCTAATGCTTTGCTCTTTGTTAAACACACAAACACATCACAGGTACCCTGGAGAAACCAGCTTTCACGGAATGGGCTGGTCTCTGCTACCTCCCTGTCACATCAGTCTGTCCTGCTGTGTGGTGACAAACATGCCCCCCTCAGCAAGGCGGGTCACTCAGGCCACTTCAGAGAACTGCCCAAGAAGGCACAGTGATCCAACCCACCAGGACTAAGCATACAGGGTAGCAGCCAACTGCAGAGGGACTGGTGGGCCCTGGAAGCTGAGAGGACTGGAGGGAGCTCAGTGACACATAGGCTTCTGAAGGCAGCTAGTGGGTGCACAATCAACAGTCTTCTCCATCTTTCATGCCAGGAAACTCCATCTACTATGCTGCCCTGTCTACTTTACCCTGACTTGAGGTTCACGCTGATCCCCTCTCCTTTGTCAAGGCTCTATATTTCACCTGCCTGGCACCCTCTCTGACCATCTGGGCCACAGCACTGGGAACTCACCCCTTCTCAGTCATATTCTCTTCAGCCTGAGTCTCCGGCTACTCAATTAGCCACCCCCTGGCCTCCCCTGTCCCAGTTCTGAAGCCTCCTGCTTTAACCCAGACCCCCATTTCAAAAACACTTTCACCCCAACCTTGCTCAAGTTCATCTGCAAGCCAGCCCATGTTGCCAACCCAAGTCCTCAAGGACGAAGCACTCCCAAATGTTCTTCCATTAGTCCCTCCCAAGGGTCCTTCCATCCGTCCCTCCTAACCCTTCTTTTAGGCATCCTTCCCAGCAATCCAAAGGAATCTCCTGATTTCTGTGGGGACCAGCCCCAGCAATGGTCAGCATTATCCCTGGCCCTGCACTCAGGTACCATTCCTGGCAGGACTCAGGGAACCACATGGGATGTCAGGGATGGATGCCAGGCCAGTTACTCCCATAGAAGACAATGGTCTTACCAACTGTGCTATTGTCTAACCTCTTCCCAAGGAGCTTCTGGAACTTGGTATTCTAAGACCTAGCCCAGGAAACATGGGAGCGCTTTCCCCATGTTCCCCAGACTCTAGGAGAGGAAGAAGATGCACACTGTGGTTACAGCAGAACATGGGCTGTGGTAGGCCCTACTAACCAGTCCAAGCACTCACTCACCAGGCCAGACAGTGGCTGATATCATAGGAGTGGCCCATGGGGAAGCCTCCCCTGCACCAGAAAAAAATGCTGTTTACTGTGGCCAAAGCCATAGCACAGCGGTAAGGCATTTGCCTTGCACATGGCTAACCCCAGTTAGAATCCCTCCCGGCATCCCATATGGTCTCCTGAGCCTGCCAGGAGAGACTTTTGAGTGCAGAGCCAGGAGTAACTCCTGGGCGCTGCTGGGAGTGACCCAAAACCAAAAGCAAAAAAAAAAAAAAATGCTGTATACGGAGCCAGAGAGATAGCACAGCAGGGAAGGCACTTTCCTTGCATGTGACTGACCCAGATTCAATCCCCGTCACCACATAGGGTCCCCCAAGCCTGTCCAGGAATGATCCCTAATACTGGTGATTGGATTGGTGTTGGGAAATTGTATGCCTGAAACTTGGATGACTTTGTAAATCACTGTATTTAAATAAAAAAAATATTTTTAAATGTGGCATGGGATAGTCTCAGCTACACTTGCTGAGGAAGACTCAGGAGCAAAAACAAAGTGAGCCCCGCGAGTGACATCCATAGGAACCTACTGTCACACTGTTCCCACAAAGGGTAGGAATATCTCCCAAAGCTCAAGAGAAAAATTTGCTTATCTGGGACATGAGGCGTTAACCCTCCTCAGTGGGTGACATGGCTGATGACGCAGGTCACAGTGAAGCATGGGGTAGGTAGATCTGTGTCATGCACCTCACCAGGCCCAGAGACAGGCACCAGGAAGCAGGAAAGGGCATGGGAGTCAGGAGGAAACTGCTTGGCCTTTGTGGTGGTAAGGCCTGGGCTTAGTGTGGGGGAGCTCTAGCCTCTCCGTGAGCACGCACAGCATGGGCACACCCGGGCCTCCCTGTCAAGCCAGGTGGAGGGGTGGGGGCAGGAAGAATACAGCCGCCTGTGGGTGGGTGTGGTGGTTGGGGCAGCAGTGGGAACACACATTGTCACACTCCTGGCAGTAGCTGTCTTCACATGAACCACAGCTCCAAGGATGATCCAGGGATGTTTTCAGAGCCCCGCTGTGGGCAAGCCCGGTACAAGATGCCTCAATCCTGAATCAAGCACCTGTCATTACTCAACAGAGAACTTCCTCTTTGAAAGATTCTGGAAGGGAATCCTCAGTTTACCTTGTCAGGAGATACTCCATTCTTTTCTCCCTTCAAACTAGCGCACTCAGCCAGTGAGACTATTTACAACCATCCAGGCAAGGCAGAAACCAAACTGCCAACATCCAGGCTCAGGGCCCACAGCTTCCAAAAAGATTGCACATTATCTGATGTCATCCCAGATGCCCAGAGCCACACTGTTCACCTGGGGAGTCTAGACCCGGATCCATCATTCCCAGTTATGACCCCTATGATCAGGCTGGGCCTTACTAACACCTGGTTTCCTTAGATGGCTTCCTTCTACATGCAGAAGGACCTGAGGAGCCTCACGTGCCCTAGTCCCTCTGTTCAGTCAAGGACTATTCCTGGAGCAAACCCAGCAACTTCTGAGCTGTGTCCTCTGAGGCAGCAGTTGCCCCAGATCCTGTAACCTGGGACAAATCCAGCTCCTAGCCCTTCAACCGCCTCCCTCTGAGAACCTCGTCCCCACCAGCTGTGATCTCAGTGTGGGGTCTCCAGGGGCTGCCCACACCCCACTCCAATGACCCCAACTGTTTTTGTTTTTTGCTTTTTGCTTTTTGGGCCACAGCCTGTAACGCTCAGGGATTACTCCTGGCTATGTGCTCAGAAATCACTCCTGGCTTGGGAGACCCAGGAATCAAACAGTGGTCCGTCTTAGGTTAGTGCGCGCAAGGCAGATGCCCTACAGTTTGCATCCCACTCCAGTGAGCAGAGCAGTCCTTCAGGCCTTCTTCTCTGGGCATTATTACAATAATGTCTTTTATTTTTCTTAAAACCCATAGATAACTGAGACTATTTGGGGGGTCGGTCACAACCAACAGCACTCAGGGGTTACTCCAGGCTCTACTCTCAGAAATCACTCCTGGTAGGTTCAGGGGACCATACAAGATGCCAGGATTCTAACCACCATCCTTCTGAATGCAAGGCAAATGCCCTACCTCCAAGCTATCTCTCCAGCCCCAAATGAGACTATTCTGTGTGTCTCTCTCTCCATCTGACTTATTTCACTCAGCATAATAGTTTCAATGTCCATCCATGTATAGGAAAATTTCATGACTTCATCTCTCCTGATGGCTGCATAATATTTCATTGTATATATGTACTACAGTTTCATAAATTACTTCTCAAAGAGTCAGGGATCATATGGGATGCCAGGGATTGAACTGGAGTCCAAATAGGGTTGTCCATGTGCAAGGCAAAAGCCCTACTGCTGTGTTATCATTCCCACCCTCCCTTTTTTAGGGGATCACGCCCAGCGGCGCTTAGGGGTTACTCGTGAGTCTTAGCACAGAAATTGTTCCTGGCAGACTCTGGGAACCATATGGGATGCCAAGAATTAAACTCAGGTCTGTCCCGAGTTGGCTGCGTGCAAGGCAAACACCCTATCATAGTGCTATTTCAGCATTCTTTTGCTTTTCATTGAGTTTTCCTATGTTGTTTTAAAGTTGGTCTCAAGACAATGTGGGCTCTTTGAATGGGTCTTGAATCTGCAGTCTCTGCCATCGTCTCAGTGCACCTTGTCCAGGGAATTTTATGGGTTGATAGCTGGGTTAAGTGACAGTGACGAGAATGGCACTGCTTGCCTGGCACCTGGCTAACCAGGGCTTGATCCCCAGCACCACACAGAGTTGTCCAAGCCCCACCAGAAGTGTTGGAGAGTGTAGAACCAGGGGTAAACCTTGAGAACCAGCAGGTGTGACTCAAACCCACAGTATGTCACTGGGGATATAGGGATGGAATAGAGATATGACACTTGCCTGCCCCTGACTTGGATTTGTTCTGATACCAGATGGTTCACTGAGCACTGCCTGGGGCAGGCTGGGTCACACCCCATATTGCAGGGTCCGTGCAGCACCATGTCCTGGGGTCCTTGCTCTCAGCTGCCAGGCCAGCATTTTGTTAAAAAACAAAAACAAAAAACTGAAATCCATTGAACACTGGATCCCAGATGTCATTTCTGTCCCTGTCCCTGAGGTGAGGCTCAGCACACACAGGATTAGGGAAAAGCCACTGGTCTTAGTTATTGACAGATCTTTACTCCAAAGAAGCTTAGAGCATGGGTGGGTATGTACCCTTTCTACCTCATAAATAGGGAGCCTCAACCCAGGCAAATGCACTCGGAACTTGGATTTGGTGAGTCCGTGGGTACTGCCCAGGGAGAACTGCTTTCCTGCAGGAGGCTCTGGAAAAGGTGGGAGGGGTGCTCATTTGGGAATCTGTGTCACCACAGGATTCTGAGAGTTGCTCTGAACAAAGAGAACATTGGTCTGGTACCAGATCAAAGCTGGAGAGCTCACCTCCATGTAGCTACCCAAGATTCTCGAGACCATGAAAACCAGTGGCCCATGAGCTGGAGCAATAGCACAGCAGTAGGGCATTTGCCTTGCACATGGCCAACACAGGAGGGACCCTGGTTCGATTTCAGGCATCCCATATGATCCGCTGAGCCTGCCGGAGTGATTTCTGAGCACAGAGCCAAAAGTAACCAGAGCGCAACTGAAAGTTAGGGGGAAAAAAAAAAAAACAGTGGCCCAGCCCTGGGGGCCTACAGCACAGATGGCTGGGCGAGACACTGCAGGACAGACTCCGTCAGTCATGGGGACTGAGAGAAGGGACAGGAACCATCGACAGTGATCTCATGGGGCCTCCTAGCTTGCTATAAGGGTGGTGACTGAGGAGTCCCTGGGCATCACGCAGTACTTGTAGGTGGGCAGCTGTTCTGCTAGCAGCACCCAGGACACACCCCATGTCATCTGCAGAAATGTCGGCTGCCGGCCACCTGGACGAGCTGCAGTTGCAGCGACTGGATGAGATGTACATTGTCATTGATGAAAATGACTGCATCCTCGGGGCTGAAACCAAAAAGAACTGCCATCTGCGGAAGAACATCAACAAAGGCAGGGCCTCAGGGTATTCCGGGCTATGGGGATTGATGGGTACACTGGGCTGAGTTCCTCCAGGGTCCTGTCTCAAGCAGTGCCCACTGTGGTGTCTGTAGACTAAGCCCAGCAGGAGGCCATCACTTCCCTGGGCAGTAGGGACAGCAGTCACTAGGCTGGGCATGGGTACATGGAGACTCACTCCTGTCCCAGTGGGGGTGACACTCCCTACAGACAGTCCTTCCAGGCCCTCAAGGGTGACCTCCATCTTCTGCCACCAGGACTGATGCACCGAGGCTTCTCCGTGCTTATCTTCAACATGAATGACGAGCTCCTGGTTCAGCAGAGATCGGATGCCAAGTACACATTCCCAGGTGGGTGTCCCCAGAGGCTCTGAGCAGGGAAGCCGCACACCACCCACTCATCTCCAGGGCTCAGGAGATGGGAGAAGCTGCCAGAGTTCCTGAGCAGGGCAGTAGGATACCCTGGTGGCATGGGACACTCCTATGGGAGGAGGTGACCTCTGGGCACGTCCATGCAAATACCCCCCTCCCACAGGTCATTTCTCCGACTCATGCTCCAGCCACCCACTATTCACCCCAGAAGAGACTGAGGACAAGGACAAGCTGGGAATTCGGCGAGCAGCCCTACGCCGGCTGCCAGCAGAGCTGGGAATTCCCCCTGACCAGGTACCTGCCTTGCCCTATGGGTTCCAGGACACCTGCCCCTGTGCTGTAGTGCTTGTGAAATGGGTCATACTGCCCTGAACTCTTGCTGGCACCTGAGCACAGGGCATCACTTCTGTCCTGTGCCTCCCTGCTCACACAGCCCCATTCCCCTAGATCTGCCTGAAGGACATCATCTTCATGACTCGATTTTACCACCACAGCCCATCAGATGAGGTCTGGGGGGACCACGAAGTGGCCTACCTCCTATTGGTGAGGAAGAACCTCACAGTGAAACCTGACCCCCGGGAAGTCAAGAGCTACCACTACATGAACAAGGAGCAGCTGACCGAGCTCCTGGACAGGGCGGCAAAGGGCCAGGAGCGGGTCACACCCTGGTTCCGTATCATTGCTGAGGGCTTCCTGTTCCGTTGGTGGGAACACCTGACGGATGTGTCCCAGTTTGTGGAGCCTGACACCATCCACTGGCCGAAGGGCATGCGCAGCCCCAGCCAGCCACCGATGGAAGGCTGAGTGGGGTCCCTGCCCCCTGACACAGCCTAAGCCTGCTTTAGCCTGCCTCCCTCATCATAGCTCAGCCACCTACTCCAAAATAGTCTTTTCTGCACTAGGTGGGGTCTCTCCGCTGACAGCTCCATGCTCCTGCCCTTACAGCTCAACCCTGATAACTCTCCTCCCATTGTGCTGTTGGAGGGTCCAGACTAGACAGGGGTAAACAGGTCCCCCGACCTCTCCTGGAATACCGTACAGTCAGGTGCATTGACCCCCAGCCCCCACTCCTGCTGCCTGCACTAGGGAGCTCTGCTTTGAAGGACAGAGCCCATGAAGGCTGTGAGGAGACGGTGGCAGATGCAAGCTCAGCTAGAAAACAACTTATAACCCCATGCCAACACTTAGATATACCTACCTGGTCACATCAAATAGAGGCTTTTGATAGTATAGTGGGGAAGGAGATGCCTTGCACGCGGCCAAACCCAATGTGAACACCAGTATCCCATATGGTCCTGAGTTGCCCAGGTGCAATCCCTGGACGCAGAGCCAGGGGCAACCTGAACACTAGCAGGCATGGTCCAAAAACCAACCTGGTTAAAAGATCTACACTCAATTATTATTAAAACTGTGTTCAGATTCAAACATCAGTTAAGCAGGAAATAAAAAATCACTATTTTAATTCATGAACATGCTGAGTAACTCTAGGGTGAAACTCTTTCGCTTTGATGCTTGTCACAATTTTCTATCACTTATAATGTATGAAATGCTTCCTTGAAAATAAAAACCAATCAAACACACCAGACTCAGCCATTCTTTGGGTTCCCGACAGGGCCAAGCATGCAGGGAGATGGCCAGCATGAGGTCATTTCTGCTGAATCCAAACTTGAGTCCTTTTTTGCGGGGAGGGGTCACACCCGGCAGTGCTCAGAGGTTATTCCTGGCTCGAGGCTCAGAAATTGCTCCTGGCAGGCATGGGGGACCATATGGGACACCGGGATTTGAACAGATGACCTCCTGCATGAAAGGCAAATGCCTTGCCTCCATGCTATCTCTCCAGCTCCCAAACTTGAGTCTTAATACCAACGTCCATGCTAAAGAACAGGAAGGACATGTTTTCACTGGCTGTGAGGAAAAGTTCTTTTCTGAGGAATACTAACTAATAACATTTAGTTATTACCTGGAGCCTAAATAATCCCACCATACACTTCAAATTTTATTGAGCTGAGTAAAAGGACATTGAGTAGGGAATTTGCCTTGCACATGTCCAACCCAGGTTCAGCCCATGGCACCACATATGATACCCACCAGCCCACCAGGAGTGATCGCTGAACACCTTCCAGTATGGCCCAAAAATCAAACCAACCAAAGCAAGGTATAGAGCTATATAGCATGAGAAGATCCCACTTCAGGTACCAATAACAGAAAAGGCTGTGCAGGAATGTGGAAAGATCCCTCCACCTTCAATGCTGCCACAGAAACCAATGTATTGTCCATTGAGATTTGGTGTTTCTAGGTTTGGATATAGTATAACTGTGATATTAATCTTTATAAATTCATGAGGATACATTCATAAATTCTGTGTGGAAAATATTCCCTTTTTTGAGACAATGACTATTTGGAGGCCACCCAAGCAATACTCAAGGGTTATTCCTGAATCTTCTCTCTGAAATCACTCCTGTACTTAGGGATGGAACCCAGCTCAGCTGTGTGCAAGGTAAATGCCTTTCCCAACGTTTATTCCTTGGGTGGTGTGGGGAATATTCTAAATGTGAGAATTGGTTATTCTTCAAGTCTGCCTTCTCCCTTGAATTTGTACCTGACTAGCTTGTTTTTTTTTTTTTTTTTTTTGTTTTGTTTTGCTACCTGTATTCTCTGAATATATTTCCTCTATTTATGTTCTCACTTTTTTCTAAGTAAATTTTATTCAATAAAAGCTACCTTGTGGGTCTGGAGCAATAGCGCAGTGGTAGGGCATTTGCGTTGCATGCAACCAACACAGGATGGACCCTGATTTGATTCCCAGCATCCTATATGGTCCCCTGAGCCTGCCAGGAATGATTTCTTAGCATAGTGCCAGAAATCCCCTGAGGGCTGCTGGGTGTGACTCAAAAACCAAACCAAAACAAAACAAAACAAAAAGGCTGCCTTGCTTCCTGCTTCACACACACACACACACACACACACACACACACACACACACACACACACACACACGCTTCAACCCACCAAACAGCATTTTAAATAGACATATTTTCCTAATACGATAAAGCAAAGACTAAAGCACTTATCTTACTCGAAACTACATATATACCAATTACATAGTCTTCAAACATTATTGTACTTAACTTTCCTAATTTGACAATGCATTCAAGAAATAATCTGCAGACTATTAACAAAGAATCTGTAAGCAGACATGACTATCCTAAGCTGTTCATTAGAAGAGAATTTGACAAATGTTACTTAACAGTAATGGTGAAGCTGGAAGTTTAGCACCTTCTCCAAGGTGCATGGCGAGAGCCACCAATAGTGTGGTGGAACTTATAACCCTTTCCAAGACTACAACTCTTGCAGCCTGCAGATGTCAGTCCTCTCATCTCCTTGTGCTTGTGATCCACTGGATATCAGGATTTCTTCTAATAGCTTTATGGAATGGCTTGATAAAGATAACATCAAAAAATTTATATGCAAAATCTTCACCACCCAGTGAGAATTCAGGACTCTCAGAGCCCCACAGTGGGTCTAGCTCTTTCCTCAGCCACAAACTGAAGGCTTCAGGCAAACTTGAAACTGGTTAACACCAGCCATAACTTGCTCCCTTAGGAAATAGACCTTTACAGACAATATGGCGCACACATTATGGTGGATAACATAACTTTGCTTGGCCTTGTATTCTAGTCTACATGCAGTATCCAGCCAGGTGAACCACGGAACCCATTGCAAAACCGAGAGCTGGCAGTTCTGCCAGCAGCGCATTCATAAGAGAAATCACATCACATCCGACTGCCTCTTCCTTCAGAGCTCCTGAATGTACTTGAAAGTGCCCATCTTGGCTTACTGATGGCTGCCACCCCCTTCCTCACTACTTGTAATGTTCACTTAGGTCTTGCATGTGAGGTCTTCCCAACTTCTTACTTCCTTTCTGCTCAGGTCTTGGGGTATGAGATGATCCAGCTATGATCTTGACAGGAGAGTTGTCCATTGGACAGGCATTTCTCACCTGTCCTCCACTTCCTTTCAGGAGAGGCCCCCCTTCATCCCAGAAGGGGTGGTGGCACACAGGAGGAAAATGGATACAGGAGGAGAGCCCAAGAGAAAAAGGGTAGGTTGTCCTGGCGGAGCACCAGGCGGAAAGTGCACTGCTGCAGATGCTGTCCGTGGAGGGTGTCTGGTGTGCTTAGGCCATTGGACACGATCTCTGTCCCTGCAGGAACGCGATCTGGAAGTGGAGATGGGAGATGATTGTTGCAGAGCAACCCTTGATGGGGTTGACTGATGGAGGCATGGAGGATGAGGTCTTTCTCCTCCAGCTCGGACCACTGTCTGCCACCCTGTTCAGCCGGCGGTTCTGAGGTGAATGCGGTGGGAATAAAGCTAACAGGCAGTCAGGCTTCAGAGGATATCAGCTTTATTCCGTCAATCAGGCTGAAGCCAAAAGCCCCAGAATCAGCCCCAGAGAAAAAGCTCATGCCTTCCACAGACCCTTGCTTTTATATAATCAGGTACCACCCTAGTGTGGGAGCGGAATGCCAGGTCACACCCTAGGGTAGGGTACAATCACCAATCAGGGTAGGATCAGTAACATAATAATCCATGGAAATGTTTACATACACAACAATTCCCCCATTTAAGTAAACAAACATTAATAATATACAAAAGCAAGTAATATTGTTTATAATTATTAAAGGAAAAACTAAGCAATAATAAAAGAGCGGCTGTTTGCATAAGCACATCATAGGAAACTGTAAAGTAAAACTTCTAAACACAGGGTGTCTAAAACCAGAAACGTGTCAAGGAATCAACTACAAGCTCCAGAGATGAAAGATTTATGATGTACAAGATAAAGAATTCCAAGTAAGTTCTTCCTTGGGAAAGCAGATGGAGAATCTGAAATTCAATGATCAAGGATCTAGTAGGCAATGGGGAGTTCCCGGGGCAATCAGAAAGCCCAATTGTAATCTGTAGACAGAGATCCTTTGAAGAGATGCTAAAAAGGCTGTGTAGCAAGCGAGATAAAGCACATTTTCTTTTGTTTGTTTCTTTGTTTGTTTGTTTTTTGGGTCACTCCTGGCTTTATGCTCAGAAATCGCTTCTGGCAGGCTCAGGGGACCATATGGGATACGAACCACCAACCTTTTGCATGAAAGGCAAACGCCTTACCTCCATGCTATCTCTCCATCCTCAAAGCACATTTTCCATTCAAGTCCAGGTCGACCAGAAAGCCCATCTTTGAGGGCAGTAAATTAGCTCCTTAATTTGGAGGAAGAGGCACACACACCCTGCACAGTGGGGGGCCACTGCAAAGATGATCAATAGATATCTGAACTTAATCCAAGTTCTTTTTTTGTTTGTTTGTTTGTTTTGTTTTGTTTTGTTTTATTTTTGGGCCACACCCGGTGGTGCTCAGGGGTTACTCCTGGCTGTCTGTTCAGAAATAGCTCCTGGCAGGCACGGGGAACCATATGGGACACTGGGATTCAAACCAACCACCTTTGGTCCTGGATCTGCTGCTTGCAAGGCAAACACCGCTGTGCTATCTCTCCGGGCCCCAATCCAAGTTCTTAGTCTAGGCAGAAGTCCATATGAGGTCCAAAATTGATGTACCAAGTGCAGCCGATTATTTATAGATGGGAGCTTAAGTCACACACCAAAACAGAATGTTTAAGGCAGAAAGCATCCCTGTGTAAATAAACAACTTGAGGGTCCATCCAAAATGGATAGAACCTCCTTTTAAACCTAGTATTTTTGCTATGATGCTCCCACACAATAAATCCTGAGAACAGACAAAAATATCATTTAGAAAATTATAGACAACAATATCTAACCCACTAACCTAAAGTCAAGAAAGCAAAACCCTGATGTAATACAACATCAATTCCTAAGATTAAAAACTAAAATGGAAAAAAAATAAACTAAAATGGAAAAACATTAATTACAATAGCCAAAAGAAGTGTAGTATCAAGTTCAAAGGATTACAATCATAAGAAAATTACAAAAAGTGAAATTTCTACAGAGTCCAATACCAATCTGTAAAGATGAGGGGTCTGAAACTCCGAAAAGACCAGCAAAAGACACTTGATGGGTCTGGAAAAACGGATTGCAGCCTGGTACAGAAGATAACACCGAGCTGAATGAAGAAGGAAGGCCAGTACAGGCATCCATGCAAGGGCCTCCACTCTTTAATTGCCACTGTTGGGGCATCCCCAAGCGTTACATTACATTGCCATCATGAGTGGGCTTGGTTTCTGCATTTCCTTTGGGATTCGGTGCAATCTTGGGGTAGCCATTGTAGAAATGGTCAACAATAGCTCTGTGTATGTGGATGGAAAACCAGAAATTCAAATAGCACAGTTTAACTGGGGTCCAGAGACTGTGGGTCTTATCCATAGATCTTTTTCTGGGGCTACATTGTGACACAAATTCCAGGTGGCTTCATTTCCAACAAGTTTGCAGCAAACAGGGTACAAAACTCCAACAGTCAAGGATTTCTTCTTCAGGCTGAGATCAGGAGGCGTGTAGCTGTGGATGAAGGAAATGATTTGAACATGTGAAGGGATTCCTGAAAATTAAATGTTAAGGATTAGGAAGAGAGGGGTCAGAGAGTTAGCATGGAGGTAAGGCGTTTGCCTTTCATGCAGGAGGTCATCGGTTCGAATCTTGGCGTCCCATATGGTCCCCTGTACCTGCCAGGAGCAATTTCTGAGCCTGGAGCCAGGAATAACCCCTGAGCACTGCCAGTTGTGACCCAACCCCCCCCCACAAAAAAAAAGGATTAGGAAGAGAGAGGGAAGGATAAGGAAAAATTGGGGAAGATAAAGTTAGGAAAAAGGGAACTATATACAAAATATGCAAAACAGACAGACACAGAACAAGACATACACATACAAACTTCACAAAAAATATGGCCATAACACTCACTCATACCAAAAAATATTTGTTGGGAGGCCGGGCGGTGGCGCTAGAGGTATGGTGCCTGCCTTGCCTGCGCTAGCCTAGGACGGACCGCGGTTCGATCCCCCGGCGTCCCATATGGTCCCCCAAGCCAGGAGTGACTTCTGAGTGCATAGCCAGGAGTAACCCCTGAGCGTCACTGGGTGTGGCCCAAAAACCAAAAAAAAAAAAAAAAAAATTTGTTGGAAAGGATCCAAAATAGAGAAAAAGAAAAAAATTCAGCTGAATCAATAAAAAGCGCTTTAAGATGTAATAGCCGGCAAACTGTTTAGATGAATAATGTCAAATTCAAAAAAAAAATATTTTAATGGCAGAGCAGAACAGATCTGAAAGAGAATTTCATGCACAATACAAACATGCAAATCTCTATTGTAAGTGTATAACAGTACATATACAGAGTTACTATATAACAGTAATTCTATGATAGTCAATCATAGGTGAGGAGCACTGTCAAGAGAGTCCACCTAAAAAGTATCACTATGTCAGCATTATGAATTCATTTCCATCTTAAAACCTAAACTAAGGGGGAAAAAAGCAATGATGTTAGAATAAAAAGAGTGAAAGTCGTTAAATGAGTATACCTAGAAAGAAAAACAACATTAATATGATGAGAAATTTTTCTTTCAGGTGAACCTTGAGTAAATTAAATTGTAAGATTTCATGATTAACTGTGACCTAGAGCAATTATGAAATTAAGACATAAATCCACCTTACAAAGAAACGCATTGGGGTTCAATCATTTTCTTTTTTTTTTTTATTTAAACACCTTGATTACATACATGATTGTGTTTGGGTTTCAGTCATGTAAAGAACACCACCCATCACCAGTGCAACATTCCCATCACCAATGTCCCAAGTCTCCCTCCTCCCCGCCTGACCCCTGCCTGTACTCTAAACAGGCTCTCCATTTCCCTCATACATTCTCATTATTAGGACAGTTCAAAATGTAGTTATTTCTCTAACTAAACTCATTTTTGTGGTGAGCTTCCTGAGGTGAGCTGGAACTTCCAGCTCTTTTCTCTTTTGTGTCTGAAAATTATTATTGCAAGAATGTCTTTCATTTTTCTTAGAACCCATAGATGAGTGAGACAATTCTGCGTTTTTCTCTCTCTCTCTCTGACTTATTTCACTCAGCATAATAGATTCCGTGTACATCCATGTATAGGAAAATTTCATGACTTCATCTCTCCTGACAGCTGCATAATATTCCATTGTGTATATGTACCACAGTTTCTTTAGCCATTCGTCTGTTGAAGGGCCTCTTGGTTGTTTTCAGAGTCTTGCTATGGTAAATAGTGCTGCAATGAATATAGGTGTAAGGAAGGGGTTTTTGTATTGTATTTTTGTGTTCCTAGGGTATATTCCTAGGAGTGGTATAGCTGGGTCATATGGGAGCTCGATTTCCAGTTTTTGGAGGAATCTCCGTATCACTTTCCATAAAGGTTGAACTAGACGGCATTCCCACCAGCAGTGGATAAGAGTTCCTTTCTCTCCACATCCCTGCCAACACTGTTTATTCTCATTCTTTGTGATGTGTGCCATTCTCTGTGGTGTGAGGTGGTATCTCATCGTTGTTTTGATTTGCATCTCCCTGATGATTAGTGATGTGGAGCACTTTTGGGGTTCAATCATTTTCAATCCTAGTCATTGACCATGCCTATGGAAAGAATCCTAGAGCATTAATAGCAACCGATAAAGAAGTGAAATGATTATCTTGTGTTCATTGTAGATCTTTAAGAAGTATAAAACAGGATGTATGCTGCTATGGATTTCACCAATGTATTAGAGACTTTTGTGATCTTCTTGTCATCAAAATTGATCAAGTGTTGCCTTACAGCAATTTTACAGTATAAAGTACAGTATCCATAGTGAACTTTACAATAATGGTTTGACACTGATGATAAGTTGTATTTCTTAATCTTGCTTTTATTCTCTGAAGTGAATTCTACTAAATTGAGGTCTTCTAAAGGAAAATCCACATAAGTGTGCAATTTTTTTTTGCCATCAAAAGCAAAATGTTTCAAGTGTATTATTAGTGCTGATGGCAGTTTCCATAAATAAATATGTTTTCTTTGAAAAATCCCTTCTAGTTCTGCAGCTGTTGCACTGAAATTTGTTGTCATGCCTTAACTATTCTTCTTTAAAAAATTCAGAGAGGCATTCCTGTAATGTACATTTATCTGTAGATGTGACAGCCAGAGAAAAATGAATAAATGTCTCATAAACCTCAGACTTTTGGTGGCATGTGAGACACTGTAGTATAGATTTGAATTGTCCTTAAAAGAGGTCATAAAAAATAGATTTGTGAGCATTTTGGTGTTCTGGACGAGATTGTTTATAATTTTCATTTTTCATAAGATGTATAGATTTATCTGTCATTAGATTTACAGCAAGCAAGTCCTGATGTAGTCCCTCTATTAGAAACATCAGTAGTTCATGTGGATCCTGCTGATTGTGTCCAGCAAACTGGTCATTAAGTAAACCAATTGTTACTTTGAAGCTTTCAGGATTAATATATCTATGATATCCATTTCCCATGGTTTTGATGAGCTGACCAAATTCTTTGGCTAATTTACCTTCATGACCTATTGAATTTTTCCTGTTAATATCCTTTTTATAATGATCTTGATGAAAATACTGAGTCAAGTCTGAAATATTATAAAGGTATTACAATATTGAGTTCATGTAGCAATTTTGGAGCCTAGTTAAGACAGGTTTCTGTCTTTCCTTTTCCCTCTTGGAATGTGAGGGTTTACCACTACTGTCAGTCTCACTCAAAGTATGGTGTGTGAAAGCTAAATCCTTGTTCCCTGCCCCGGAGACCTCAGCAATGTTACTGTTGTTAGTGTCTTGAGTATTCTGTATTTGTTCTGAAGGAGAGTTTATAGTCTGAACCTGATCATTTGTGCTAGTTTGATTTCTAACAAGGCGTAATAGGACCCAAAATTTCTTGGGAGGGTTGTCATTTGTAGAAACTTAGATATAACTATTCCTCTCAGGAGAAGATATCCAGCTATCCATTTTTCATCCTCCTTGATCCAAATGGATGTATGATTGTCTCTTGTCTCTGAATATCTTCTTTAAAATGTCTCTAACGTGCTGTGTAACTTTCTCCTTGAGGTAAGTTTAAGTAACTTAATATAAGAGTCAAAGATAGCAACTCAGTTGGAGATAAGCCTCTTTTCCTATTTTTTTGTAATTGAGTTTTTAAGGTTTTCTGAGCCCTTTTCACAATGTCCTATCCCTGACAATTGTGAGGAATCCCCTTCAAATGTCTTAGCTGCCATTCTTTACAAAAAAAAGTTCAAAAGTTTTGCTAATATAGGCTGGCCCATTATCAGTTTTTATGGAATACGAATACCCATCACAGAAAAACATTGTAAAAGAAAACTACAAAAAGCCTTAGAATTTTGAGAAGACATGGGAATTGCCCACATAAACCGAGAATAAGGGTCCACCACAACATGAAAATAAGGTTTCCTTGGAAATAAATCTTTTTGAGTTATATCCATTTACCAAAGTTTATTAGACTGTAAGCCTCTTGGGTTAGCTGCTGCTATGTGAGTCTTTTTTGTTAACGGTGCACATAAGTTGCAGTTTTCTACAGTTTCTCTAGCTTGCCTCCATGGAATTTGGTAATTCACATGTAAACGACGTGCATTTGTGTATAGGGCTGAATGTTCCTCTACAGGTGATTCAAATATAGGCAATGCTAACAAGTCAGCAGTTTTATTTCCTTGAGCCATTGGTCCTGGAAGACCAGAGTGGGCTCTAATATGCGTGATGAAGATGGGCTCAGTTCGTTTTTGAAGAAGCTATTGTAATCGTTTAAGTAAATTCTGTATGCCCATGTCATTAGCATTAAGGGAGGCAGTGGCTATTACAGGACATAAATTTACCACATACAAAGAATCAGAAACTATATTCATGGCTTCAGATGCATTTTCTTTTTTTTTTTTTTTTTGGTTTTTGGGCCACACCCGGCGGTGCTCAGGGCTTTCTCCTGGCTGTCTGCTCAGAAATAGCTCCCGGCAGGCACGGGGGACCATATGGGACACCGGGATTCGAACCAACCACCTTTGGTCCTGGATCGGCTGCTTGCAAGGCAAACGCCGCTGTGCTATCTCTCCGGGCCCTCAGATGCATTTTCTAATAGGTAAATTAACGTTGCTAATTCAACTTTCTGTGCAGATTTATATTTAGTATCTATGGTCATATTAATGTTGTCCCTGGCTATTCCTTCTTTTCCATTTTGGGATCCATCGATGTAAAAAACCTTGGCATTGGGAATAGGGGAATCCCGAACAATTGAATAAATAACAAACTGAGTTTTCTTTAAAATGTCCAGAGTGTTTCCTGCTGGATAATGGGAGGATATTTCTCCTATGAAATCTGAGAGGGCCCTTTGTAGAGATTAGTTAAAGATGCAATATTGACTCAATTTCTTTTTTTGGTATTGGCAAAGCTATTATATCTTTGATAATTAGTTCTGAAATCAATTGTAAGTAAGAAACTACAGAGTGAGGCTGTTTGTTATGTAAATACACCCATTCCAAAGGTCCTGCCTGCTGCATCAAGGCCGCTGTGTGGGTTTCTATTGTAGGGAAGATTAACAGAAATACCTTTTCTCTCGGGATGAATCTTAAATAAATTATTTTTGTAATCTGTTCAAGAAGATGTCCAATTCATTTTTGGCAGTTGTTGTTAAATTTCTCGGGCTATCTAAAGCAGGATCACCCTCCAAAGTTTTGAACAGATTAGACAAGTCTGCATTTGATATTCCTAGTGCAGGGCGGAGCCAATTTACGTCACCTAAAAGTCTCTGAAAATTATAAAGCGTTCTGAGGTTTTATTTTTTGATAGAAATTTTTTGTGGACGTATTGACGTTCGGTCTAAAATAAAACCAAAATATTGATTACGGTGGCATTGTCTGTATTTTTTCTAAAGCTATATTTAGTCCTGATTTTTGTAAACAGTCAATAACATAAGGTATAAGTCCTGTAAATATGTTTCATTGTTCATTGTGAGCAAGATATCATCTGTATAATGAAATATCATGGCTTGAGGAAATTTTTCATGAGCAGAACTCAAAACCTTATCTACAAAAAACTGGCACATTGTTGGGGAATTCAGCATGCCATGGGGGAGAACAGTCCATTGGAAATGTCTGCAGGGATGAGTATTATTGAGAGAAGGAACTGAAAATGCAAAACTTTTTTTAATATCTGGGTGAATAGGAATATGGTAGAAGCAGTCTTTCAAATCAATTATAAATAGTGGCCATTCCTTTAGAATAACTACAGGCGATGGTAAACCAGTCTGCAATTTGCCCATAGGTATCATGGATAAATTTACAGCTCTAAGATCTATCAAACATCTCCATTTACCAGATTTCTTTTTTTATAGTGAATATAGAGAATTCCATTGAGAAAAAAGTGGTTCAATATGCCCTAAACTTCACTGTTCCTCCATTAATTCTGTCAGCACCTTTGCTTTATCAGTTTAAGGGGCCAATGACCAATTTGGTTCTTCAGATTTCCATTTTATTTTTATTGGTGCTGGGAGTTTTTTTGTTTGTTTGTTTGTTTTTTCTTTTTTCTTTCTTTTCTGGTTTTTTTTTTTTCGGGCCACAGCCGTTTGATGCTCAGGGGGTTACTCCTGGCTAAACGATCAGCAATTGCCCTTGGCTTGGGGAGACAATATGGGACACTGGGGGATCCAACCTGAGTCCTTCCTTGGTTAGCACTTGCAAGGCAGACACCTTACCTCTAGCGCCACCTCGCCGGCCCCAAAAATCAATGGCCTTCTTACACACAAATAATGACAGAAGAAATAGATTTGGGGGAAGGGGGTTTGGGCCACACCCGTTTGATTCTCAGGGGTTACTCCTGGCTAAGAGCTCAGAAATTGCCCCTGGCTTGGGGGGACCATAAGGGACGCTGGGGGATCGAACCGTGGTCCTTCCTTGGCTAGCACTTGCAAGGCAGACATCTTATCTCTAGTGCCACCTCACCAGTCCCAGTGCTGGGGTTTTTATGGTAGTGGTCCCTACTAAAAATTTTGGTTTTTTAAATTAAGAGAAGGTTCAGGCTCTTCTGGAGCTAATGGGATGTGGAATTCTGCCTTCCACTGTGTAGGTCATGGCTCCACAAGGATGGTGAAAATGGACCCACATGAGGTCTGATTATAGTTCTTTGATTTTCTGGGCCACAAAACACCATAGTCCTCTTACTCAACAAACAGGAACTTAAACCTCCTTTTCCTTCTAGAGAATATGGGATTTCCTAGAGTCCAATTTTCTGGCCATTCTTAATCAGATATTACAGTAACCTGAGCACCCATATCTAGCATACCATCAAAGGGTTGCCCTTCCAAGTGAAGGTTGATCATTGGGTTTTCATCTTTAAATGTAGTAACCAGAGCCACAAGTG
Organism: Suncus etruscus; assembly: GCF_024139225.1. Lineage (NCBI taxonomy): Eukaryota > Metazoa > Chordata > Mammalia > Eulipotyphla > Soricidae > Suncus > Suncus etruscus. The sequence continues at coordinate 14,909,662 of NC_064854.1, read as the reverse complement.
GGTTTTGAGCAGCACCCGGATCTGTGCTACCAAAACCTCCAATTCTTTTCTTATCTGTGTTCCCAGGTTTGACATAAGGCATTATCACAATCTGGACAATTGCTTCCCCTTTTTGAAAGATCATGTAACTGTTATGGTAATAACTACAATGATTTCTCTCATTGAATCTGAATCAATGACACCAGTGGTTTTTGATATACCCTTTATGTTGAGGGAACTTCTGACAAGAATCAAACCCATAGTATCTGGGGGTGCTGGGCCCACAATGCCAGTTTCTAACATGTAAGGGCATGCTCCTGGATAAATTGTAATGTCCTCTGGGCATAATATATCTAATCTGGTGCTCCCTAATGTAGCATGAATTAATTCCCTAATCATGATAAATTTTCTTGGGCTGGGCTTGGAAAGATTATGGTTTGAGGAGTTTGCCCCTGTTTTGTTAGGGCCTGGGTGGAGGCCCTGTGGGTGTTTCCCTGCATTGTGTCTGTGTGTGCCCGAGGAGTTGAATTTAAAAGGAGTCTGCAATGTCTTTGGACATGCCCAGGCTTCCCACAATATTAACAGTTGATTTGCCTCCTAGGGTTTGTGCTGAAACCTCTCCTCAGATTATTATCAATGAGGTTTCTGGATCTACAGTGTTTTGTCCAGTGACGGCCTTTTCCACATTTTGGGCAAAACCTTGGTTTACAGAAAGTGCTTTGTCCTCGAGGGGAGTAAGGCATCATTCCCTTGGTAACTGCGAAGGTTTGTACCGAGTAAGTGGGGTAGGGGTAGACATTCCAACAGGCATAAGGGAAATCATTCACATCTGCCTTTTCATTTAATGTATTCAATACTAATCTACAGGCCAAATTTGAATTATAATAAGCCAAAGATTTTACTAGGAAGTTTCTCACCTCCTCATCTTCGATTTGTAACTTCAGAGCATCTTTAAGCTTACCCACAAACTCTACATATGGCTCCTAAGGGCCTTGGGTAATTTTTAAAAAGTTTCCTCTACCAATGCTGTTAGAATCAATTTTTTCCCATGAAGACAATGCAATATCCCTAATTATATTTAGGATTTCTTTAGGTAAAGCAGCTTGTGTCTGAATATTTGCAAATTGATTTTCTGCCATCAATAATTCATACAAGAGGGCCAGAGAGACAGCACAGCGCCATTTGCCTTGCAAGCAGCCAATCCAGGACCTAAGGTGGTTGGTTTGAATCCCGGTGTACCATATGGTCCCCCGTGCCTGCCAGGAGCTATTTCTGAGCAGATAGCCAGGAGTAACCCCTGAGCACCGCCTGGTGTGGCCCAAAAACCAAAAAATAATTAATAATAATAATAATTCATACAAGAGAGTAACCCCTGCCACTTGTTTTTTCGTACCATCCAGGCTATATAATTTGGCTTTTACACCTTCTGAATAGAACATTTCCCATTCAGTTCACTGTTTAGACAACAAGCATATATCAGCAATTGTTTTAAAATCATACAAAGTCCAAGAAGAGTTATGACTCCAAAGTTTTAGTAACTTCACACTGTATGGTGATGTTGGACCATAATCTTTACATGCTTCTCTAAACCTATCTAATTCTTCCATCTGAAAGGGTACATAGTTATAAACATTTACGCCGGGCCCGGAGAGATAGCAAAGCGGTGTTTGCCTTGCAAGCAGCCGATCCAGGACCAAAGGTGGTTGGTTCGAATCCCAGTGTCCCATATGGTCCCCCATGCCTGCCAAGAGCTATTTCTGAGCAGACAGCCAGGAGTAACCCCTGAGCAATGCCAGGTGTGGCCCAAAAACCAAAAAAAAAAAAAAAAAAAAAAAGAAAGAAAGAAACATTTACCCCATGTAAAGGGGATCAGGCTGGATTAGCAAAATTACTCTGAATAGAGCTCTGAGGCCATGTGTGTGGTTCATCCTCTAATCTGCACTGTTGTATGATTCAATTTTGTGAATAGTATCAGGCCTCACTCGTGTAGTTAGCACTGGAGGTTGATCATTGTCTGAGTCACTACTGTCATGTAATTTACTAGAATCAGGCTTCAACTTGTGGAGTTAGGACTGGAGGTTGGTCATTCGTGTTAAGATTTGGATTTGGATCGTGAGTTTCTAAATTATTTTTCCAAGTTGTATTCTTTCCAGAAAAAATTCCTATTGTGTATGTAAACATTTTAAAGGGATTATTATGTTACTGACCCTATCCTAATCGGTGATTGTGCCCTACCCCAGGGTATGACATGGCATTCTGCCCCCACCCTAGGGTGGTACCTGATTCTGCTCCCACCATTGGGTGGTACCTGATCCCACCATTGGGTGGTACCTGATCCCACCATTGGGTGGTACCTGATTCTGGGGCATAAAAACAATGGTCTGTGGAAGGTGAGAGGTTGTTTTCCTGGCCTATTTTTAGGCCTTTTGGCTTTGGCCTCTTCACGAAATAAAGACCTGTTTTCTTCAGAAGCTTGACTGCCTGTTGGCTTTCTTCCTGCCGCATTCACCTCAGAACCGCCGACTGAACAGGGTAACAGAAGTGTCGTCTGAGCTGGAGGAGAAAGGCCTCATCCTCCATCCCTCCATCAGTCAACCTCTTCAGGGGCTGACTTGCAACAAATTCCTACATTTTTGATGGTGGGGATAGATTTGTCAGCCTGCACCTTGGTCTGAATTTTCATTGGATAGATTTCCTTATTATCCATACTGGTTTTAGCCTCACCATTTCTACACTTTCAATTTCCTAAATACCAGCCAATACCTAGGCTCACAATAACATTAGCAAACACAGAAGTTCCACAAACTATGACAGCTGGAGACAATGCAATTTTCATTTGAAATATAGACCACAATCATCCAATGACATTGATTTTCCTTAGATCCAAACCAATTAGTTCAAAACAAGATGGAATAATCCACTTGACTAATATAAAACCAATGTGTATGAAAAAAAAAAGGTGGCAGAATCCACATGACTAACTACAGAAACCATCTAATGGTCAGCAGAGGAAATTTCCAATAAAGCATTCCACTTACAGTTATTGAGGGTCCAGGTTCAGCTTGTTAGAGTATGTTCCACTAAGTGGAGCCAGGCTTGGTCATTGCTCAGCTAAGAGCAGGAGAAAGGGATGGAAAAAAAACTCATAAAGGATGTTGGTAGAGTGGTCTATCTCTGTGGCAGATTCTCCAGGGCCTGGCACTGTGCCCTTCACATAGGCTCTGCCTATGGGGACTAGAATCCCATTTGGAGAAAGGGATGGGCAGAGGTGCAGAACAACCATGCTTCTGCTCTCACTCGTGTAGGAGCTCTGTTGCCTGTGGAGTTCCTGGGGGCACTGGAGATCTGGGACGCTTGTCATAGCAGTAGACTTAGCATACACAGATCCTGTTTGATCCACTTCTTCTTTGTAGATGGTGAAGAAGGCCAAGACGATGATGAAGAAAGCTCAGAGGAAAATGAACCATCTGGGGAAGAAGGGGGAGGCTGACAGGCATGTGTTCGACATGAAGCCCAAAAACCTGCTGTCAGGAAAGAGGAAAGCAGGAAAGAAGGGCCGCAGATAGGGACAGCATGACACAGTGGCTTGGCCAGCTGCAGGAAGAGCTACAGCAGCCAGAACCCCATCACAAGCTGGTGCTAGGCCTTCAGCGAACTAGGACAGACACTTTGAACTCATGCTGTTATCTGCATCTAATAGTTTTAATCAGGTTTATAAAACTGGAAAGATTTGATGATACAGTTGTTTTTAATGGAAAAATTAAAAGCAACACATTGATGGGGTTGGAGTTTTGGCACAGTGGTAGGGCGTTTGCCATGCACATGGCTGACCCAGGACAGAACACGGTTCAATCCCCTGGCGGCCCGTATGGTCCCCTTATCTGCATCTAATAGTTTTAATCAAGATTATAAAACCAGAAAGATTTGATGATACAAGTTTTTTTTTCATGGGAAAATAAAAATATGGTCTCCCAAGCCAGGAATGATTTCTGAGCACATACCCAGGAATAACTCCTAAGTGTTACTGGGTGTGGCCCCCTAAAAACAAAAACAAAAACAACAACAATAACACTTTGACCATGCAAGATTAGACCTTTTGAAAGCAACAACCTAAGGCCAGAGACATCGTATGAGGCATATGGTACTTGACTTGCTTGCAGCAGACACTGGTTCTATCCCTGCCACCCTGTATGGACCCTGAGCACAGAGCCAAGTGTGGCTTCAAAACTCTCCTCTATGGGCTGAAACAATAGCACAATAGTAAGGCTTTTGCCTTTCATATTGCTCACCTGGGACTGATGAGGGTTCAATCCCCTGCAACCCATATGGTCCCCCGAGCCTGCCCGTGAGTGCTGCCAGATGTGAGTCCCTAGGAAAAAAACTTTCCTCCAAACTCAAAAATGTGGGCTGCAGTGTGTGGATGATACTTCTCACTGCTAGTCCAGTCAGCATCAGACTGCTCATGGTCCCCGAACACAGTCAGAAGCTGCCCCTCACTTCCCTGATTCCTATCAGGTGTGGCCAAAAATAAGAGTAAAAACACCTAGGAGGCAGCCTGGCAGTAGACCCCAGACTTCACAACTTACCTGGCATAAGAATAAATGTACTCTGGATAGAGCTTATTTAGCATGCAGCTGACCTGGGTTTGATCCCCAGCACCACATGTGGTCTCCCCCAAGCCTACCAAGAGTGATTCCTGAGTACAGAGTACAGAGCCAGGAGCTTTGCCAGAAGATCCTGAGCTCTGCCAGGTGTGACTCAAACCAAAACAAAACAACACATCTGTTACTCCCATCCTCATTCTTCCTGTGTAACCTTACCTGGTGGTAAGACCTGCCCATTTCTTGGAGGGGTCCTTGGTAGGTAACAAAAGGATTGCCTCAGGGGCAGAAAGGGGATTGATTCAAGGATGGGGAGATTGAGGGAGAAGCAGGATGGAGGAAGAAGAGACCGGTTAAATGCAGGGCTGAATATGAATACCCTGGGCCTATTCTTTCTGTGCATGGAAGTAACTGTGGCCCAGGTATGAGAGGTTTGGGCCATTTGAGGGCAGAAACCATGATGGCCTTCACTGGTCTGTATCTCCCCGATGCTGTCAGGCTGGTCTGGGTGCCTCCAGGGATTCTCCAATCATGGGCTATGCAGAAGCCAGAGTGACACATTCACTGTGCTGAGTCATAGCCCAACTGGAAACTGTCTGCATCTGTTGGCCAAGATCTGCCTATAGGGGTCACTGCCCCTCCTTTCAAGCAGGGCTAGCTGTATTACATAAAACTCAGCTGGCACTGCTGCACCAGGCCTTAGGTGGCCCATCTCAAGTCCCATGGTCTCTGAGGACACAAGTTAGTCCTGCTCCTGTTGCCCTTCTGCCCAGTTTCTATCGGCCTCCACAGCCTCCAGAGAACTGTCTTATGGTATCTATAATGGGGTTGGTCTCTATCCTAAGCTGGGATAACATTTCACCCTTGGCACAGGCTCAGTCAGAAGGTAATTGCTGATGTGTCACAGAGATGCCTGGCCTTCCATCAAGACACACAGCTGTGTTTTTTCACCTCAGATATGTCCTTGTGGTCCCCCAACTTCACCTGGAGTGATAGCCAAGTTTTAAAGGAAAGGGTCTGAATGGACAATACAGTAGTTTCTTTGGCAATGTTGAAGGTAGAGGGATCTCTCCACATTCCTGCACAGCTTTTTCTGTTATTGATACCAGAAGCGAAATCTTCTCACTCTATAGCTCTCTACCTTGGTTTGGTTGATTTGATTTTTTGGGCCATACTGGAAGTGTTCAGGGTTCACTCCTGGTGGACTTAGGGTATCATATGTGGTGCCAGAAGTTGAATCTGGGCTGTACATATACAAGGCAAACTCCCTTCTCATTGTCTTATTACTTCAGCCCAAAAATTTGTGAAGGGTATGGTTAGATTATTTAGGCCGAATTAAACCTCATTCAGCTAATAACTAAATGTTACTAGTATTCCTCAGAAAAAACTTTTCCTGGGATAGATTGATCGCACAGTGTAGGGTATTTGCCTTGCACGTGGCTGACACAGGACAGACCTGGGTTTGATCCCCGGCATCCCAGAGCCAGGAGTGATTTCTGAGAGCATAGCCAGGAGGAGTAACCCCTGAGCGTCAAAGGGTGTGCCCTCTCCTGAAAAAAAAAACCAACATTTTCTTCACAGAGGGCGAAAACACGTACATCATACTGTTTAGCATGGCAGTTGGTATACTCAAGTTTGGGGTCAGTAGAAATGACCACATGCTGGCCATCTCTTTGCCTGCTTGGCCCTGCTGTGAACCCAAAGAACAGCAGAGCCTGGTGCGCTTGATTGGTTTTTATTTTCAAGGAAGCAATTCCATTCATTATAAGTGATAGAAAATTGCGACAAGCATCAAAGCAAAAAAAGTTTCACCCTAGAGTTACTCAGCATGTTTATGAATTAAAATAGTGATTTTTCATTTTCTGGTTAATTGATGTTTGAATCTGAACACAGTTTTAATAATAATCGAGTGTAGATCTTTTAATCATTTTGGTTTTTGGACCATGCCTGCTGGTGCTCGGGTTGCCCCTAGCTCTGCATTCAGGGATCGTTCCTGGGCAACTAGGGACCACATGGGATACTGGGGTTCGCACCTGCCTGCAAGGCAGCTCCCTCTCCACTATACTATCAAAGCCTCTATTTGATGTGACCTGGTCAGTATATCATGGTTAAGTGCTGGCATGAGCTTATAAGCTGTTTTCTAGCTGAGCTGGCATCTGCCACCATCTCCTCACAACCTTCACTGGCTCTGTCTCTTATAGCAGAGCTCCCTAGTGCAGGCAGAGGAGTGTGGGCTGAAGGTCAAGGCACCTGACTGCACGGCATTCCAGAATAGGTTGGGGGGGGCTGGTGACCCCTGTCTAGGCTGGACCCCCACAAGAATACAGTGGGAGAAGAGTTATGAGGACTGAGTTGTAGGGGTGGGAACATGAAGTTGTCAGCTGAGAGACCCCCACCTAGTGCAGAAAAGGCTATTTTGGAGTTGACAGCTGAGCTGTGGTGGGGGAGGCAGGTATAAAGCAGGCTTAGGCTGTGTCAGGGGGCAAGGACCCCACTTTGCCCTCCATCAGGCACTGGCAGAGGCTGCATGTGCCCTTCGGCCTGTGGATGGTGTCAGGCTCCACAAACTGAGACACATCCTTCAGGTGTTCCCACCAACGGAACAGTTAGCCCTCAGCAATGGTACGGAGCCAGGGTGTGACCCGCTCCTGGCCCTTCGCTGCCCTGTTCAGGAGCTTGGCCAGCTGCTCCCTGCTCATGTAGTGGTAGCTCTTGACTTCCCGGGGGTCGGGCTTCACTGTGAGGTTCTTCCTCACCAACAGGAGGTAGCCCACTTCGTGGTCCACCCAGACCTCGTCTGAGGGACTGTGGTGATACATCCGAGACATGAAGATGATGTCCTGCAGGCAGATTTGGGGGGACAGGGTTGTGTGAGCAGGCGAGTGCAGGTGCCAGCGAGAGTTCAGGACAGAATCACCCCATTTCACAAGCACTGCATGCAGGGACAGTGTCCTAGAACCCACAGTCTGGCAGGGCAGGTACCTGGTCAGGGGGAATTCCCAGCTCTGCCAGCAGCTGGTGTAGGGCTGCTCGCCCCACTCCCAGCTTGTCCTTGTCCTCAGACTCTTCTGGGGTGAACAGTGAGTGGCTGGAGCATGAGTCTGAGAAGTGGCCTGTGGAGGGGGTGTTTGCATGAACATGCGCAGAGGTCACCTCTCAGGACTGTCCCATGCCACCCGCTTATCCCACTACCCTGCTCAGGGGCTCTGGCAGCTTCTCTCATCTGAGCCCTGGCGATGGGTGGGTGGTGTGTGGCCTCCCTGTCAGGGCCTCTGGCGACACCCACCTGGGAATGTGTACTTGGCATCCGATCTCTGCTGAACCAGGAGCTCATCAAACATGTTGAAGAGAACCTCAGAGAAGCCTCAGTGCAGCAGTGGCAGAGGGTGGAGGTCACACTCCAGGGCCTGAAAGGACTGACTGCAGGGGGTGTCACCCCCACTGATAATGGAGTGAGTACCCATCCACCCATGCCCAGACTAGTGACTACTGTCCCTGCTGCCAGGGGCAGCGATAGCCTCCTGCTGGGCTCAGTCTACAGATACCACAGTGGGCACTGCCTGAGAGGCCCCCGGAGGCATTCACAGCCCAGTGCCCCCATCAATTCCCTTATCCCGGAGACCCTTGAGGCCATGCCTTTATTGATGTTCTCCCGCAGATGGCAGTTCTTTTTGGTCTCAGCCACAAGGATGTGGTCATTTTCATCAATGACAATGCACATCTCCTCCAGCTGCCGCAACTGCAGCTTGTCCAGGTGGCCAGCAGCTGACATTCCTACAGATGGCGTGGGGTGTGTCCCGGGTGCTGCTGGCAGAGAAGTTGCCCACCTACAAGTGCTACATAATGTTCAGGGAATCCCCAGTCACCACCCATATAGCCAAGTTGGGAGAACCCATGAGACCACTGTTGGTGGCTCCAGTCCCTTCTCTCAGTCCTCATGGCTGAGCCTGTCCAACAGTATCTATGGCCCAGCCAGCTGTGCTGCAGGCTCCCCGGGCTGGGGCCACTGGTTTCGCTTTTTTTTTTTTTTTTTTTTTGTCACATCTAGCCGCACTTGGGTAACTCCTGGCTCTGTACTCGGAAATCACTTCTGCGGGGTCAGGAGACAATATGAGCCGTGGGAAATCAAAGCAGGGTCCCACCTGTGTTGGCCACATGCAAGGCAAATGCCTTACTGCTGTGCTATCACTCCAGCCCATGGGCCACTGATTTTTATGGTCTTGGGAATCCTGGGTAGCTACATGGAGGTGAGCTCTCCAGGTTTGAGCTGGTACCCGGACCCATGTTCTCTGTTCAGAGCAACTCTCATACTCCTGTGGTGACACAGAAGCACAAATGAACTCCCAACCTCCCCCTCACCTCTCCCAGAGCCTCTGACAGGAAAGCAGATCTTCCTGGACAGTACCCACAGATTCACCAAAACCAAGTCCTGAGTGCAGATGCCTTGGTGCAGGACTGGGTTGAGGCTCCCTATTTATGAGCTACAGAAGGTACATACCCACCCATGCCTCCGAGCTCCTTTGGAGTAAATGTTTCCCAATATCTGATATCAGTGGCTTTACCCTAATCCTGTGTGTTCTGAGCCCCACCTCAGGGACAGGGACAGAAATGACAGTTGGGATCCAGTGGCCAATGGATTTCAGTGGTTTTACAAAATGCTGGCCTGGCAGCTCAGAGCAAGGACCCTGCAATATGGGGTGTGACCCAGCCTGCCCCAGGCAGTGCTCAGCGAACCATCTGGTATAAGAACAAATCCAAGTCAGGGGCAGGCAAATGTCATAATCCCTATACCATCCCTATACCCCCAGTGACATACTTGGGGGGTTTAGGTCACATCTGCTAGTTTTCAGGATTTACCCCTGGTTCTATACTCAGGCATCACTTCTGCTGAAGCTTGGACAACTCTGTGATGCTGGGGATCAGGCCCTGGTTGGCCAGGTGCCAGGCCAGCACCCTTCTCTCCACTGTCACTTAAATCAGCCATCACCCCATAAAATTCCCTGGTGGCAGAGGCTGCAGGCTCAAGACCCGTTCAAAGAGCCCACATTGTCCAGAGACCAACTTTAAAACAACATGGGAAAACTCAACTAAAGACAAATGAATGTTTTAGAAAGGGGCTGGAGGGCTGGAGAAATATCACAGCAGTAAGGTGTTTGCCTTGCATGCAGCCTACTTGGGTCCAGGTCTGGGTTTAATTCCCCAAAGGCTGCCAGGAGCGATTTCTGTGTGTGTGTGTGTGTGTGTGTGTGTGTGTGTGTGTGTGTGTGTGTGTGTGTCCAGTTTTATTTTTTAATATATTTATTTAAACACCTTGATTACAAACATGATTGTGGTTGGATTTCAGTCACGTAAAGAACATTCCCCTTCACCAGTGCAACATTCCCATCACCAATGTCCCAGATCTCCCTCTTCCCCATCCCACCCTCGCTTGTACTCTAGACAGGCTTTCTACTTCCCTCATTCATTCAAATTTTTTGTTGGTGGTGGTGGTGGTGGTGTTTTTGGTTTTTGGGTCACACCCGGCAGTGCTCAGGAGTTACTCCTGGCTCTATGCTCAGATCGCTCCTGGCAGGCTCAGGGGACCATATGGGATGCTGGGATTTGAATCATCGACCTTCTTCATAGAAGGCAAACGCCTTACCTCCATGCTATCTCTCCGGCCCCCATTCATTCACATTGTTATGATAGTTCTCAATGTAGTTATTTCTCTAACTGCACTCACCACTCTTTGTGATAAGCTTCATGTAGTATGCTGGAACTTCTAGCCCTCCTCTGCCAGGAGTGATTTCTGACCAAAGAGCTAAGAGTAACCCCTGAGGGGTGCCAGGTATGACCCAAATCCAAAAAAACAGGGGGTGGAAGTGATAGCACAGTGGTAGGGATTTGCCTTGCAGCTGGCCAACCCCGGATGGACCCCGGTTTGATCCCCAGCCTCCCATTTGATCCCTGAGCCTGCCAGAAGTAATTTCTGAGTTTGAGCCAATAGACCTGAACAAAATCACAACAAAAATAATGCTAATGCTTAAAAAAAAATGCAAGTGTGGTACCATGTTGGAGCTGAAAGCTTTCAATTTGATGAAATAAAATTCCATGAAACAGACTTCTATGCAAAACCTGAGGACTGTAACTCAGGCCCACCCTAACACCCACCCTTGGGATTAGGTGGAGAGGTGAGCAGGGTGCAGCAAGTAGGGGCCCTGTGAGGGAGCATGCCTGTGTCTGTGTTTGTACCCCGTGTTCAATGCAGCAGTGTTCACAGATGCTAAAACATGGACCCCACTCATGAGTCCCTCCCTGCTGGAGGAAGGGACTGAGAAAACGTGGTCTCTGTATATGGACAACGCAAGAGCTGTTTAGCCTTAAACTCGAAAGGAAAGGCTGCCACTGGGGATGACATGGGAGGACTCTGAAGCATTCTGCTTCACAGGAAGACAAATATAGTGTGATCTTACTTTCTCTGGGATCTACATGAACACAGGGAGGGCTAGGGAGGAGCAGAGTCAGTGATAGGGCAACCTCCGCATCAGAAGAGAGTTGGGAATCAGAGTGGTCAGGCATTTGCCTTGCACGCAGTCAATCCAGAACAAACAGTGCTTCAAGTCCCAGCATCCCATATGATCCCCGAGCCTGCCGGAGTGATTTCTGAGCTCAGAGGCAAAAGTAACCCCTGAGCACTCCGGGTGTGGCCCAAAAACAAACAAATAAAGAAAGAGTGGGGGCAGAGCAGAGGCCCAAGCGAGAGGGCATCTGCCTTGCACAAGCTAACAATTTAGGAAGGACTGCTGTTCAATCCCCAGGTGTCCTATATGTTCCCCCAAGCCAGGAGTGATTTCTTACTGACTAGCCAGGAATAACCCCTGAGTGTCTCTGGGTGGGGCCCAAAAAAGCAAAAAAAAAAAAAAGAGTTGGGGTGGTCGGAGTGAGGTGTGGGCAGCTCCCAAAATCCCCCACTGAGCTCACTGCTAATTGGTTCTCAGGGGAGGTGGTAGAAGGGCTGGGAGCTGGTTCTGTCCCAGGTTGCAAGATATGGGGATCACTGCTGCCCCAGAGGACACAGCCCAGAACTCTGCTGTTTGCTCCAGGCCCAGAAAAGCATTTCATAACCCTTTGTCTGGACTGAACAGAGGGACTAGGGCACATGAGGCTCCCCAGCTCCTCCTACATGGAGAGGGAAGCCATCTAAGGAAGCCAGGTGTTAGCAAGGCCCAGCCTCATAGCAAAGGGATCATAACTGGGAATGATAGATCTGAGTCTAAATTTCCCAGGTGACAGTGCTGCTTGGGCATATGGAATGACATCGTATAATGTGTAATCTTTTTGGAAGCTGTAGGCCCTGAGCTTGGAGGTTGGCAGTTTGGTTTCTGCCTTGCCTGGATGGCTGCAAATAGTCTCACTGGCTGAGTGCATTAGTTTGAAAGGAGAAGAGAATAGGGTATCTCCTGACAAAGTAAACTGAGGATCCCTTTCCAGAATCTTCCAAAGAGGAATTTCTCTGTGGGTGATGACAGTGCTTGACCCAGGAGTGAGGTAACTTGTACATGCCTGTCTACAGTGGGCTTTGAGAATATGCCTGGAGAAGGACGGAGAGATAGTATAGTGGTAGGGCATTTGCCTTGCAAGCAGCCAACCCAGGACCAATGGTGGTTCGAATCCCAGCATTCCATATGGTTTCTTGTGCCTGCCAGGAGCGATTTCTGAGCAGAGAGCCAGGAGTAACCTCTGAGCACTGCTGGGTGTGGCCCAAAGCAAAGCAAATTAAAAAAAAAAGAAGAACATCCTGAAGCTGCGGTTCATGTGAGGACAGCTGCTCCCAGGAGTGTGACAGTGTGTGTTCCCACTGCTGCCCCAACCACCAGGCCAGCCCACAGGGAGCTGTGTTTCTCCTACCCCCCATCCCACCACCTGGCTTGGCAGAGATGCCTGGGTGTGCCCCATGCTGTGCAGTGCTCACAGAGAGGCTAGAGCTCCCCACACTAAGCCCAGGTCTTACTGATATAGAGATCAAGCAGTTTCCTCCTGGCTCCCAGGCCCTTCCCTGCCTCCTGGTGCTTATTCCTGGGCCCTGTGGGGTGCATGACACACAGGAATACTCTGCCCACCCCATGCTTCACTGTGAGCTTCGTCATCAGCCATGTCACCCAATGAGGAGACTGACGCCTCATGTCCCAGATAAGCAAGTTTTTTCTCGTGAGCTTTGGGGGATATTCCCACCCTTTGTGGGAACAGTGTGACAGTAGGTTCTCATGGATGTTACTTGCGGGGTCACTTTATTTTTGCTCCTGAGTCTTCCTCAACAAGTGTAACTAAGACTATCCCATGCCACATTTAAAAATATTTTTTATTCAATTACAGTGATTTACAAAGTCATCCAAGTTTCAGGCATATAATTTCCCAACACCAATCCTATCACCAGTATCAGGGATCATTCTTGGACAGACTTGGGGGAACATATGTGGTGATGGGGATTGAACCTGGGTCAGCCACATGCAAGGCAAGTGTATCCTTACTGTGCTATCTCTCAGGCTCTGTATACAGCATTTTTCCTGGTGCAGGGGCTGGGGAGGCTTCCCCACAGGCCACTCCTGTGATATCAGCCAGTGGTCTGGCCAGGTGAGTAAGTGCTTGGGCTGGTGAGCGGGGCCTGCCACAGCCCATGCTCTGCTGCAACCACAGTGTGCCTCTTCTTCCGCTCCCAGAGCCTGGGGAACATGGGGAAAAGAGCTCTTATGTTTCCTGGGCTAGGTCTTAGAATACCATGTTCCAGAAGCTCCTTTGAAAAGAGGTTAGACAATAGCACAGCTTGGCTTTATGGGAGTGACCAGCCAGGCCTCCATACCTGACATCTCATATGGTCCTGAGTCCTGCCAGGAATGGTACCCGAGTGCAGGGCTAGGGATAATGCTGACCATTGCTGGGGCTGGTCCACCAGAAATCAGGAGATTCCTTTGGATGGCTGGGAAGGATGCCTGAAAGAATGGGTAGGAGGGACAGATGGAAGGACACTTGGGAGGGACTAATGGAAGAACAATTGGGGGTACTTCCTCCTTGAGGACTTGGGTTGGAGAACATGGACTGGCTTGCAGATGAGCTTGAGCAAGGTTGGGGTGAAGGCATCTTTGAAACGGGGGTTTGGGTTAAAGCAGGAGGCCACAGAGCTGGACAGAGGAGGCCAGCGGGTGGCTAATAGAAGAACCAGAGACTCAGGCTAAAGAGAATGTGACTGAGATGGGGTGAGTTCCAAGTACTGTGACCCAGATGGTCAGAGAGGGTGCCAGGCAGGTGATATAGAGCCCTGACAAAGGAGAAGGGATCAGTGTGGACCTCAAGCCGGGGTACAGTAGGCAGGGGTGTCTCAGCATAGTAGATGTGGTTTCCTGGCATAAAAGATGGAGAAGCCTGTTGGCTGTGCACCCACCAGCTGCCCCTAGATGCCTGTGTGTAACTGAGCTCCAGACCTTTCTGCTTCCAGGGCCCACCAGTCCCTTTGCTGTTTGATGCCACCCTGTATGCCTAGTCCTGGGGGGTTGGATCACTGTGGTCTTCTTGGGCAGTTCTCTGAATTTCCTGATTGACCCACCTTGCTGATATTGGCATGTCTGTCACCACACAGCAGGACAGGCTGATGTGACAGGGAGGTAGCAGAGACCAGCCCATTCCTTGAAAGCTGGCTTCTCCAGGGTACCTGTGATGTGTTTGTTTGTTTAACAAAGAGCAAAGCAGGCCCGGAGAGATAGCACAGCGGCGTTTGCCTTGCAAGCAGCCGATCCAGGACCAAAGGTGGTTGGTTCGAATCCTGGTGTCCCATATGGTCCCCCGTGCCTGCCAGGAGCTATTTCTGAGCAGACAGCCAGGAATAACCCCTGAGCACCGCCGGGTGTGGCCCAAAAAAAAAAAAAAAAAGAGCAAAGCATTAGCAGCTGTCACTGCTCCAATATGAGTACTGGTTTGCCTGGCTCGTCCTTCCCTTCCATGGATTTGGTGTTTCTAAAGTTTTGATATAGTACTATTGTGATATTAATCTTTATAAATTCATGAGAATATATTCACGAATTCTGTGGGGGAAATATTCCCTTTTTTTTTTTTTTTTTTTTTTGGTTTTTGGGCCACACCCTGTGACGCTCAGGGGTTACTCCTGGCTATGCACTCAGAAGTTGCTCCTGGCTTCTTGGGGGACCATATGGGACGCCGGGGGATCGAACCGTGGTCCGTCCTAGGCTAGCGCAGGCAAGGCAGGCACCTTACCTCCAGCGCCACCGCCCGGCCCCCCCTTTTTTTTTTGAGGCAAGGACTATTTGGGGGCCACACCAAGCAATACTCAAGAGTTATTATCGAATCTTCTCTGGGGGAATCACTCCTGTACTTAGGAGACCATATGGGATGCTAAGGATTGAACCCAGCTCAGGTGTATGCAAGGCAAATGCCCACCTTAATGTTTATTGCTTGGGTCCTGGCGGGGGGGGGGGGGAATATTCTAAATGTGAGAATTGGTTACTCTTTAAGACTTCCTTCTCCCTTGAATTTGTACCTGACTTGTTTATTTCTTTGTTACCTGTGTTCTCTGAATATATTTTCTCTATTTATATTCCCACTTTTTTCTAAGTTAATTTCATTCAATAAAAGCTACCTTGCAGGGCTGGAGAGATAGTATGGAGGTAAAGTGTTTGCCTTGCATGCATAAGGTCAGTGGTTTGAAACCTGGCATCCCGTATGGTCCCCTGAGCCTGACAGGAGGGATTTCTGAGTGTAGAGCCAGGAGTAACCTCTGAGCACTCCTGGGTGTGACACGCCCCCCCCCCAAAAAAAAGCTACCTTGCAGGGCTGGAGCAATAGCACAGCGGTAGGGCATTTGCCTTGCATGCAGTCAACAGAGAACGGACCACTGGTTTGATTCCTGGCATCCCATATTGTCCTCTGAGCCTGCAAGGAGTGAAATTTGAGTGCAGTGCCAGAAATCCCCTGAGCACCGCTGGGTGTGACCCAAAACCAAAACAAAGCAAAAAAGCTATACACGAAAACTCTGGGTCACAGATAGGTGAAGTAACATCTTGTACATTTTTTTCAAAATGCCCTTCATTTGATGTGGAGGAGTATTTTCCCTAATTCCTGTCCTGAAGCATGTATTTTCGTGGCCCATGTGCTTAGCAGGACCATCACCCCACTGAGGACCTGACTGACCAGGCCCATTTTTATCTGCTGCTGTGTCCTCAGGACTATTATGCGGTCCCCCAGCTCCACCTGGAGTGATCTTTTAGTCTTTAAAGAAAAGGGTCTCAATGAGGTTTCGCAGCATCACCAGAAAATGAAAAGAATTAATGACCAGCATGGAGAGGAAGTGAGAAGAATCTGTCCCACCATCTTCTATCCCTGCACTAGAAAAAAATAGAGCCAGAGAGGTAGCACAGCAAGGAGAGCACTTGCCTTGCATGTGGCTGACCCAGGTTCAATCCCCATTACCACATATGGTCCCTAGCCTGTCCAAGAATGATCCCTGATACTGGTGATTGGACTGGTGTTAAGAAATTGTGGCGAGTGAGTAAGAAATGGCTGGCTGTGGGGGTTGCCAGGTGGAGTGCTGATTACTCTACCTTCGGAGACTCCGTCGTGCTTTGCTTCTTCTGAGGAAACTGAGGACCTGAAGGGAGCTCTGTCCTGTGCTTCTCTGTCTTTCCTGAATTCTTGAAGCTCTCCTCAGAGCCCTGGGAAGCAAACCCCCAAAAACTGTCACCTAGAGGCCCCAGAAGAGCGGCTCCGCTTCGCTTTGCGGCCACGCACTCTTTCTAACCAATAAATCCCACCACAACACGCAGGAAAAACCACACTACAAGCGTGATAATGGGGAAAACTCGCCGGCAAAAACCATGCACAGAGAATGAAGACAATAGCTTGGTTGACCTAAAAAAATTCCAACCATCTGATTAACCTCTCGAATAAGGAACTTAAAATAGCAATATGGAAGGTGTTTGTAGAACTCAAAGAAAGCATAGATCGATCTGAGCAGAACACAAAAACAGAAATCAGAAAACTCCAAACTGAAATAGCAGATCTAAAAAACACAGTAGCTCAACTGAAAACCTCAGTGGATGGCCTCGACAGCAGGGTAACAGCAGCTGAGGACAGAATCGGAGTACTGGAAGATGAGATGCAAAAAAACTCAACACAGCAGAACAAACTGGAAAAGAACCTTAGGACAAATGATCAGGCAATGGAAAAAGTACTCAAGGAATGTGAACAGATGAAAATAGAAGTCTTTGATAAACACAACAGAATCAACATAAGAATCATCGGAGTCCCAGGTAGGAGATCTCCAGGAAGAATCAACTGTCAAAGACATCATCAAAGAGATACTCCCAGATTTAATCAAATCCTGCATCAATCAAATCCTGCATGCCTGAAGAGTACCAGCTAAAAGAGACCCAAAGAAAAACACCCCAAGACACATCCTCGTTACAATGACAAATCCCACAGATAGAGATAGAATACTAAAAGCAGCAAGATCAAAAAGGAAAATTACATTTAAAGGAGCATCCCTAAGACTTACAGCAGACATGTCACAAGAAACTCTCAAGGCCTGAAGACAGTGGTGGGATATTGTGACAAGACTGAATGAAATGGATGCCTCACTGAGAATACTGCACCCAGCCTGACTCACATTCAGATTTGAAGGAAGGATACATAGCTTCATGGATAAACAACAGCTCAGAAACTTCATAACTCAGATGAAAAACCAGCCTTAAAGGAAAAACTGACAGGTCTACTTTAAGACAAGAGAGATCAACAAACACAGCAAACTTATCTACAAAGATGACATTAAATCCTATGACAATTATCTCCCTCAATGTCAATGGACTAAATTCACCAATTAAAAGACACAGAGTGGCAAAATGGGTCAAAAAGATAAATCCAACCTTCTGCTGCCTACAAGAAACACACCTGAATAGTCAGAACAAACATAGACTCAAAATCAAAGGCTGGAGGAAAATCATCCAAGCAAACAACACCCTTAAAAAAGCTGGGGTGGCCATATTAATAGCTGATGTCACCAACTTTATACTCAGAAAAGTGGTAAGGGACAAAGATGGACACTATGTACTAATCAAGGGATATGTACAACAGGAAGAAATCAGACTATTAAACATATATGCACCCAGTGAGAGACCAGCAAATTATCTAATACAGTTACTGACAACTCTGAAAGAAGACATCAATAACAACACAATAATTATGGGAGACCTCAACACAGCCCTATCAACTCTTGATAGGTCAACTAGACTGAAACCCAACAAAAACATACTAGCCCTGAAAAGACTAATGGAAGAAAGAGGACTAGTAGATATATATAGGACACTCCACCCCAAAAAACCTGGATACACATTCTTCTCCAATGTACATGGGTCATTCTCCAGGATAGACTACATGCTGACACATAAAACATACCTCTATAAAATCAAGAGAATAGAAATCTTGCAGGCTACCTTTGCTGACCACAAGGCTCTGAAATTAGATGTGAACTACAAAGGCACACAAAAGAAAAACTTTAACAATTGAAAATTAAACACCCTGCTACTGAACAACCAGTGGGTCAGAGATGAAATCAAAGAGGAAAACAAAACTTTCCTGGAAACAAATGACAATAAAGACACAAACTGCCAGAATCTATGGGACACAGCAAAAGCGATCCTGAGAGGAAAATTTATAGCTCTACAAGCACACATCAGGAAGAAAGAAGGGGCATACCTGAATAATTTAATGACGCAGCTCATAAAATTAGAAAATGACCAACAAAAGAACCCAAAAATAGGGAGACAGAAGGAAATAACAAAGCTGAAAACAGAAATCAATGAAGTGGAAAACCAAAATGCAATTTGAAAGATCAACAAAAGCAGAAGTTGGTTCTTTGAAAAAATTAACAAGATTGAAAGACCATTGGCAAAACCCACAAAGAGAGAGAAACCTGATAACCCGTATTAGAAATGAAAAGGGGGAGATCACAGCAGATATTGCAGAGATCCAAAGGGTAAT
Source organism: Suncus etruscus (assembly GCF_024139225.1). NCBI lineage: Eukaryota > Metazoa > Chordata > Mammalia > Eulipotyphla > Soricidae > Suncus > Suncus etruscus. Next base: position 14,891,063 of record NC_064854.1, on the reverse strand, counting down.
CAGAGACTACTTTGAGAAACTTTATGTTACTAAACATGAGAACCTAGAAGAAATGGAAAAATTCTTGGACACTTATAACCTTCCACAGTTAAGTAAGGAGGATGTAGCATATCTAATCACCCCCATCACTATGGAGGAAATTGAAACTGTAATCAAACATCTACCCAAAAAGAAAAGCCCAGGCCCAGATGGATTTCCTAATGAATCTTTCAAATCTTTCAAGAGGAGCTACTACCAATCCTAGCCAGGCTCTTCCATGAAATTGAAAAAATGGGAACACTCCCAAACAGCTTTTATGAAGCCAACATCACCTTGATACCAAAACCAGACAGAGATGCTGCCAAAAAAGAAAATTACAGACCAATATTCCTGATGAATGCAGATGCAAAGATCTTCAACAAAATCCTGGCAAATAGGATCCAATGCATCATCAAGAAGATCATACACTATGACCAAGTAGGTTTCATCCCAGGAATGCAAGGATGGTTTAACATCCGTAAATCTATCAACATCATACACAACATCAACAACAAGAAAATTAAAAATCGGGCCCAGAGAGATAGCACAGTGGTGTTTGCCTTGCAAGCAGCCGATCCAGGACCAAAGGTGGTTGGTTCGAATCCCGGTGTCCCATATGGTCCCCCGTGCCTGCCAAGAGCTATTTCTGAGCAGACAGCCAGGAGTAACCCCTGAGCATCGCCGGGTGTGCCCCCCCCCAAAAAAAAAGAAAATAAAGAAAAATAAAGAAAAATAAAAATCACATGATCATATCAATAGACGCAGAGAAAGCATTTGATAAGGTCCAATACCCATTCTTGATCAAAACTCTCAGCAAGATGGGAATGAAAGGAACCTTTCTCAATCTAGTTGAAGCCATCTACCACAAGCCAATGGCAAATATTATCCTCAATGGAGAAAAACTAAAACCCTTTCCTCTAAATTCGGGTACAAGACAAGGCTGTCTGCTCTCACCACTCCTCTTCAACATAGTACTGGAAGTGCTTGCTATAGTGATCAGGCAAGAAAAAGATATCAAGGGAATCCAGATAGGAAAGGAAGAAGTCAAGCTCTCATTGTTTGCAAATGACATGATACTCTACTTAGAAAACCCCAAAGACTCTACCAAAAAGCTTCTAGAAACAATAGATTCATATAGCAATGTGGCAGGCTACAAAATTAACACACAGAAATCAATGGCCTTTTTATACACCAATAATGATAGGTAAAAGATGGACGTCAAGAAGGCAATCCCATTCACATTAGTGCCACACAAACTCAAATACCTTGGAGTCAACTTGACCAAAGACGTGAAGAACCTCTACAAAGAAAACTATAAAGCCCTGCTCCAAGAAATAAGAGAGGACACACGGAAATGGAAACACATACCCTGTTCATGGATTGGCAAAATTAACATCATTAAAATGGCAATACTCCCCAAAGCATTATACAGATTTAATGAGATCCCCTTAAAAATACTCATGACATTCTTTAAAAAAAGTGGATCAAACACTTATGAAATTCATCTGGAACAATAAACACCTTCAAATAGCTAAAGCACTCCTAGGGAAAAGGAAAATGGGAGACATTACTTTCCCCAACTTTAAACTGTACTACAAAACAATAGTTATCAAAACCGCATGGTATTGGAATAAAGACAGACCCTCAGATCAGTGGCATAGGCTTGAGTTCTCAGACAATGTTCCCCAGACATACAATCACCTAATTTTTGACAAAGGAGCAAGAAATCCTAAATAGAGCAGGGCAAACCTCTTCAACAAGTGGTGCTGGCAGAACTGGTTAGCCATTTGCAAAAAAGCGAACATAGACCCCCAGTTAACATCATGTACGAAGGTAAAATCCAAATGGATTAAAGACCTTGATGTCAGACCTGATACTATAAGGTATATAGAACAACACGTCGGTAAAACACTCCATGACATTGAGACTAAAGGCATCTTCAAGGAGGAAACTGCACTTTCCAAACAAGTGGAAGCAGAGATCAACAGATGGGAATACATTAAGCTGAGAAGCTTCTGTACCTCAAAAGAAATAGTGCCCAGGATACAAGAGCCCCCACCGTGTGGGAGAAACTATTCACCCAACACCCATCAGATAAGGGGCTAATATCCAAAATATTCAGGGCACTGACAGAACTTTACAAGAAAAAAACATCTAATCCCATCAAAAAATGGGGAGAAGAAATGAATAGACACTTTGATAAAAAAAAAAAAAAAAAAGAGGGCCCGGAGAGATAGCACAGCGTGTTTGCCTTGCAAGCAGCCGATCCAGGACCAAAGGTGGTTGGTTCGAATCCCGGTGTCCCATATGGTCCCCCGTGCCTGCCAGGAGCTATTTCTGAGCAGACAGCCAGGAGTAACCCCTGAGCACCGCCGGGTGTGGCCCAAAAAAACCAAAAAAAAAAAAAAAAAAAAAAAAAAAGAAATACAAATGGCCAAATGGCACATGAAAAAATGCTCCTCATCACTAATCATCAGGGAGATGCAAATCAAAATAATGATGAGATACCATCTCACACCACAGAGATTGGCATATATCACAAAGAATGAGAACAATCAGTGCTGGCTGTGATGTGGAGAGAAAGGAACTCTTATCCACTGCTGGTGGGAATGCCATCTAGTCCAACCTCTATGGAAAGTGATATGGAGATTCCTCCAAAATTTGGAAATTGAGCTCCCATTTGACCCAGCTATTCCACTCCTAGGGATAAACCCTAAGAACACAAGAATGAAACACAAAAACTCCTTCCTCACACCTATATTTATTGCAGCACTATTCACAATAGCTAGGCTCTGGGAAAAAACAAGATGCCCTTCAACAGACGAATGGCTAAAGAAACTCTGGTACATATACACAATGGAATATTATGCAGCCTTCAGGAGAGATGAAGTCATGAAATTTTCCTATACATGGATGTACATGGAATCTATCATGCTGAGTGAAGTAAGTCAGAGGGAGAGAGAGAAACGCAGAATAGTCTCACTCATCTACAAGTTTTAAGAAAAATAAAAGTCATTTTTGCAACAATCCTCAGGGACAATGAGAGGAGGGCTGGAACTTCCAGCTCACTTCATGAAGCTCACCACAAAGAGTGGTGAGTGCAGTTATAGAAATAACTACACAGAGAACTACCATAATCATGTGAATGAATGAGGGAACTGGAAAGCCTGTCTGGAGTACAGGTGGGGGTGGGGTGGGATGGAGGTAGATTTGGGACATTGGTGGTGGGAATGTTGCACTGGTGAAGGGAGGTGTTCTTTACATGACTGACACCTAATCACAATCATATTTGTAATCAAGATGTTTAAATAAAGAAAAAAAGAAAAAAAAGAAATTGTATGCCTGAAACATGAATGACTTTGTATATCAGCGTATTTGAATAAAAAATATATTTTTTAAATGTGGCATGAAATAGTCTCAGTTACACTTGCTGAGGAAGACTCAGGAGCAAAAATGAAGCAATCCCATGAGTGACATCCATGAGAACCTACTGTCACACAGTTCCAAAAAGGGTGGGAATATCGCCCAAAGCTCACAAGGAAGAACTTTCTTATCTGGAACATGAGGCGTCCGTCTCCTCAGTGGGTGACATGGCTGATGACGCAGGTCACAGTGAAGTCTGGGGTGTGTCATGCACCCCACCAGGCCCAGGAACAAGCACAGGAGGCAGGGAAGGGCCTGGGAGCCAGGAGGAAACTGCTTGGTCTCTATAACAGTAAGGCCTGGGCTTAGTGTGGGGAGCTCTAGCCTCTCTGTGAGCACTGCATAGCACGGGGCACACCCAGGCCTCTCTCCCTGCCAAGCAAGGTGGAGGGGTGGGGCAGGAGAAATACAGCTCCCTGTGGGCCTGCCTGGGGGTTGGGGCAGCAGTGGGAACACACACTGTCAACTCCTGGGAGCAGCTGTCCTCACATGAACCTCAGCTCCAGGCATGTTCTTGTTTTGTTTCGTATGGGGGCCACACCGACAGCGCTCAGGAGTTACTCCTGGCTCTCTGCTCAGAAATCGCACCTGGCAGGCACGGGGACCATATGAAATACTGGGATTCGAATCACTATTGGTCCTGAATTGGCCGCTTGCAAGGCAAACGCCCTACCACTATGCTATGCTATCTCTCTGGCCTTCTTCAGGCCTGTTCTTTTTTTTTTTTTTTTGGTTTTGGTTTTGGTTTTTAGGCCACGCCCGGCGGTGCTCAGGGGTTACTCCTAGCTGTCTGCTCAGAAATAGCTCCTGGCAGGCACAGAGAACCATATGGGACACCGGGATTCGAATCAACCACCTTTGGTCCTGGATCGGCTGCTTGCAAGGCAAATGCCACTGTGCTATTCTCTCCGGGCCCAGGCCTGTTCTTAAAGCCCCGCTGCAGGCAGGCCTGGTACCAGGTGCCTCACTCCTGGATCAGGCACTGTCATCACCCAACAGAAAAATGCCTCTTTGGAAGATTCTGGAAGGGGATCCTTAGTTTACCTGGTCAGGAGATACTCCATTCTCTTCTCCTTTCAAACTAGCGCACTCAGCCAGTGAGACTATTTGCAACCATCCAGGCAAGGCAAAAACCAAACTGCCAACCTCTAGGCTCAGGACCTACAGCTTTCAAAAAGATTACACATTATCCGATGCTATCCCATATGCCCAGAGCCGCACTGTTCACCTGGAGAGTCTAGACCAGGATCCATCATTCCCAGTTAATCTTTGCAATTAGGCTGGGCCTTGCTAACACCTGGCTTCCTTCCTTAGATGGCTTCCCTCTCCATGCAGGAGGAGCTGGGGAGCCTCACGTGCCCTAGTCCCTCTGCTTAATCCAAACAAAAGGTGACAAAATGCTTTCCTGGGCTTTGGAAGGGCAAACCCAGAGCAACCCAGCAGAGTCCTGGGCTGTGTCCTCTGAGACAGCAGTTGCCCCCACATCCTGCAACCTGGGACAGAGCCAGCTCCCAGTTCTTCTACCACCGCTCCTGAGAACCCATCAGCTGTGAGCTCAGTGGAGGGTCTGGGAGCTGCCCACATCCCACTCCGAGGACCTCAACTCTTTTTTGTTTTTGTTTTTTGCTTTTTGGGCCACACCAGGAGACACTCAGGGGTTATTCCTGGTTATGCACTAAGAAATTGCTCCTGGTTTTGGAGGAACATATGGGACAACTGGGGATCGAACTGCAATCCATCCTAAATTAGCATGTGCAAGGCAGGTGCCCTACGCTTGTGCCACTGCTCTCCCCCCACCCCCACTCTTTTATTGTTTGTTTTTGGGTCACACCCGGAGTGCTCAAGTGTTAATACTGGCTCTGAACTCAGAAATCGTTCCTGGCAGGCTCCGGGAATCATATGGGATGCTGGGATTTGAACCACCTTTTGTTCTGGATTGACTGTATGCAAGGCAAACGCCAGACCACTCTGATTTCCCCAACTCTCTTCTGATGGGGAGGTTGCCCTTTCACTGACTCTGCTCCTCCCCAGCCCTCCCTGTGTTCACGTAGATTCCAGAGAAAGTAAGATCACACTACATTTGTCTTCCCGTGAAGCAGAATGCTTCAGAGTCCTTCCATGTCATCTCCAGTGGCAGCATTTTCTTCCAAGTTTAAGGCCAAACAGCTCTTTCATTGTCCATATACAGAGACCACTTATCAATCCCTTCCTCCAGCAGGGAAGGACTCATGAGTGAGGTCCATGTTTTAGCAGCTGTGGACACTGCTGCATTGAACACGGGTGCAAACACAGACACAGGCGTGCTCCCCCACAGGGCCCCCACTTGCTAAGCCCTGCTCACCTAATCCCACCTAATCATCTCTCCACCTAATCCCAAGAGTGGGTGTTAGGGTGGGCCTGAGTTGCAGTCCTGGGGTTTTGCATAGAAGTCTATTTCATGGAATTTTATTCCATCAAATCAAAAGCTTTCAGCTGACATGTTACCACACTTGAATTAATTTTTTTAGCATTAGCATTCTTTTTGTTGTGTTTCTGGGTCACACCCAGTGTTGCTCAGGTCTACTGGCTCAAACTCAGAAATTACTTCTGGCAGGCTCAGAGATCATATGAGAGGATGGGAATCAAACTGGGGTCCATCCTGGGTTGGCCATTTGCAAGGCAAATGCCCTACCACTGTGATATCACTCTCCCTCCCTTTTTTTGGTTTTTGGGTCACATCCGGCGGCACTCAGGGGTTAGTCCTAGGTCTTCGCTCAGAAATCGCTCCTGGCAGACTACGGGGACTATATGGGATGCCAGGAATTAAACCCAGATCCGGACCCGAGTAGGCTGCATGCAAGGCAAACACCCTACTGCTGTGCTATTTCTCCGGCCCTCAGGCCCCTTTCTAAAACATTCTTTTGCCTTTCGTTGAGTTTTCCCGTGTTGTTTTAAAAGTTGGTCTCTGGACAATGTGGGCTCTTTGAACGGGTCTTGAGTCTGCAACCTCTGCCACTATCTCAGTGCACCTTGTCCAGGGAATTTTTATAAGGTTATGGCTTATTTAAGTGACAGTGGAGAGAAGGGTGCTGGCCTGGCACCTGACCGACCAGGGCCTGATATCCAGCACAACACAGAGTTGTCCAAGCCCCTCCAGAAGTGATGGTGAGTGTAGAACCAGGGGTAAACCCTGAGAACCAGCAGGTGTGACCCAAACCCCCCAAGTATGTCACTGGGGGTTTAGGGATGGTATAGGGATTAGGACACTTGCCTGCCCCTGACTTGGATTTGTCTGACACCACATGGATCCCTGAGCCACTTCTGGGGCACCTGGTTCACCACCCATATTGCAGGGTCAGAGCAGACCATGTCCCTGAGTCCTTGCTCTAACTGCCAAGCTAGCATTTTGTGAAACCACTGAAATCCATTGGCCACTGGATCCCAGCTGTCATTTCTGTCCCTGTCCCTGAGGTGGGGCTCAGAACACACAGGATTAGGGTAAAGCCACTGATATCAGATATTGGGAAACATTTACTTCAAAGGAGCTCGGAGGCATGGGTGGGTATGTACCCTCTGTAGCTCATAAATAGGGAGCCTCAACCCAATCCTGCACCCAGGCATCCGCACTCGGGATTTGGCTTTGGTGAGTCTGTGGGTACTGCCCAGGGAGACCTGTTTTCCCATTAGAGGCTCTGGGAGAGGTGAGGGGGAAGTTGGGAGTGGGGAGCTCATTTGGGCTTCTGTGTCACCACAGGAGTCTGAGAGTTGCTCTGAACAGAGAGCATGGGTCCTGGTACTGCTCAAAGCTGGAGAGCTCACTTCCGTGTAGCTACCTAAGATTCCTGAGTTCTTGAAAACCAGTGGCCCATGGGGCCAGAGCGATAGCACAGCAGTAGGGTGTTTGCCTTGCACATGGCCAACACAGGACAGACTCCTGGTTTGATTCCAGGCATCCCAATTGGTCCCCCAAGCCTGCCAGGAGAGATTTCTGAGTAGAACCAAAAGTAACCTGAGTGCAGCCGGATGTGTCCAATAAATAAATAAATAATACATAAATAAATAAATACTAGTGGCCCAGCCCTGGTGCCTCCAGCACAGATGGCTGGGCCATAGATACTGCTGGACAGACTCAGCCATGGGTACTGAGAGAAGGAACAGGAGCCACCAACTGTGGTCTCATGGGGACTCCCAGCTTGGCTATATGGGTGGTCACTGGGGAGTCCCTGGGCATCATGTAGCACTTGTAGGTTGGCAGCTGCACTGCCAGCAGCACCCAGGACACACCACATGCCATCTGCAGGAATGTCGGCTGCCAGCCACCTGGATGAGCTGCAGTTGCAGCGGCTGGATGAGATGTGCATTGTCATTGATGAAAATGACCGCATCCTCGGGGCTGAGACCAAGAAGAACTGCCATCTTCGGGAGAACATCGACAAAGGCAGGTCCTTGGGGGGCTATGGGTAGCACTGGGCTGTGAGTTCCTTCGGGGGCCTGTCTCAGGCAGTGCCCACTATAGTGTCTGTAGACTGAGCCCAGCAAGAGGTCATCTTGGTTTGAATCCCGGTGTCCCATATGGTCCCCCGTGCCTGCCAGGAGCTATTTCTGAGCAGACAGCCAGGAGTAACCTCTGAGCACTGCCGGGTGTGACCTAAAAAAAAAAAAAAAAGAGGTCATCACTGCCCTGGGCAGCAGAAACAGCAGTCACTAGGCTGGGCGCAGGAAGATGGAGACTCACTCCTGTCCCAGTGGGAATAACACCCTCTGCAGACAGTCCTTCCAGGACTGGAGTGTGACCTCTGATGACCTGGTGACCCTCTGCCACCAGGACTGCTGCACCGAGGCTTCTCCGTGGTTATCTTCAACACAGATGATGAGCTCCTGGTTCAGCAGAGATCGGACGCCAAGTACACGTTCCCAGGTGGGTGTCGCCAGAGGCCCTGACAGGGAGGCCACACACCACCCACCCATCACCAGGGCTCAGGAGATGAGAGAAGCTGCCAGAGCTCCTGAGCAGGGTAGTGGGATACATGGGTAGCATGGGACACTCCTGAGGGATGACCTCTGGGACTGCTCATGCAAACAGCCCCCTCCCATAGGCCACTTCTCCGACTCATGCTCCAGTCACCCACTGTTCACCCCAGAAGAGTGTGAGGACAAGGACAAGCTGGGAGTGCGGCGAGCAGCCCTACGCCGGCTGCTGGCAGAACTGGGAATTCCCCCAGATCAGGTACCTGTTCTGTGGGTTCTAGGACACTGTCCCTGCATGCAGTGCTTGTGAAATGGGGTTATACTGCCCTGAACTCTCGCTGGTACCTGGGTACAGGATAGAAGTGATGGCCTAGCACCTGCCTAGATGGTTCTCACACAGCCCTGTCCCCCCAGATCTGCCTGCAGGACATCATCTTCATGTCTCGGATGTATCACCACAGCCCGTCTGACGAGGTCTGGGGGGACCACGAAGTGGGCTACCTCCTGTTCGTGAGGAAGAACCTCACAGTGAAGCCCGATCCCCGGGAAGTCAAGAGCTACCACTACATGAACAAGGAGCAGCTGGCCGAGCTCCTGGACAGGGCAGCGAAGGGCCAGGAGCGGGTCACACCCTGGTTCCGTACCATTGTTGAGGGCTACCTGTTCCGTTGGTGGGAACACCTGAAGGATGTGTCCCAGTTTGTGGAGCCTGACACCATCCACAGGCCGGAAGGCACACGCAGCCCTGGCCAGCCCCCGATGGAGGGCGGAGTGGGGTCCCTGCCCCCTGACACAGTCTAAGCCTGCTTCACACCTGCCTCCCCCACCACAGCTCAGTCGCCAGCTCCAAAATAGCCTTTTCTGCACTTATTGGGGGTCTTTCAGCTGACAGCTCCATGCTCCTGCCCTTACAGCTTAGCTCTGGCAATTCTCCTCCCACTGTGCTGTTGAGGGATCCAGCCTAAATAGGGATAACCAGGTCCCCCAACCTCTCCCGGGATACTGTACAGTCAGATGCCCTGACCTTGAGCCCCTACTTTCTGCTGCCTCACTAGAGAGATCTGCCATGAAATAACAGCCTGAGAAGGTTGAGAGGAGATGGTGGCAGATGCCAGCTCAGCTAGAAAACAGCTTATAACCTCATGCCAGTACTTAACCAAGATATACCTACCTGGTCACATCAAATAGAGGCTTTGATAGTATAGTGGGGAGGGAGCTGCCTTGCATGCGGCCAAAACCAGTGTGAACTCCAGTATCCCATATGGTCCCGAGTTGCCTAGGTGCAGTCCCTGGACCCAGAGCTAGCACCAGCAGGCATGGTCCAAAAACCAAAATGATTAAAAGATCTACATTCAATTATTATTATTAAAACTGTGTTCAGATTCAAACAGCAATTAACCAGGAAAAGAAAAATCACTATTTTAATTCATGAACATGCTGAGTAACTCTAGGGTGAAACTCTTTTGCTTCAATGCTTGTCTCAATTTTCTATCGTATGTATGAAATTGCTTCCTTGAAAATAAAAACCAATCAAATGCACCAGGCTCAGCCAATCTTTGGGTTCTGGACAGGGCCAAGCAGGCAGGGAGATGGCCAGCACGAGGTCATTTCTACTGACCCCAAACTTGAGTCTTAATACCTACTTCCATGCTAAAGAGCAGGATGAACATGTTTTTGCTGGCTGTGAGGTAAAGTGTTTTCTGAGGAATACTAGTAGCATTTAGTTATTAACAGGATGAGCCCCAATTCAGCCTCAATAATTCCACCATATCTTTCAAAAAATTTTGAGCTGGAGTAATAGGACAGTGAGTAGGGAATTTGCCTTGCACATGTCCAACACAGGTTCAACCCCTGGCACCACATATGCTACCTTTAGCCCACCTGAACATTTCCAGTATGGCCCGAAAATCAAGCCAACCAAATCAAGGTAGAGAACTATAGTGTCAGAAGATTCCGCTTCAGGTACCAATAACGGAAAAAGCTGTGCATGAATGTGGAGAGGTTCCTCTGCCTTCAACACTGCCACAGAAACCAGTGTATTGTCCATTGAGACCCTTTCCTTTAAGGACTTGGGGATCACTCCAGGTGGAGCTGGGGGACCACAGGGATACATCAGCGGTAAACAAAGAAAAGCACAGCTGTGTGTCTTGATGAAAGGCCAGGCATCTCTGTGACAGATCAGCAATTACCTTCTGACTGAGCCTGTGCCAATGGTGAAATGTCGTCCCAGCTCATGATGGAGACTGACTCCATTGTAGATACCATGAGATGGTTCTCTGCAGGCTGTGGAGGCCAATAGAAACTGGGCAGAAGGGCAACAGGAGCTAGTCCTCAGAGACCATAGGACTCGAGATGGGACTCCCAAGGTCTGGTGGAGCAGTGCCAGCTGAGTTTTGTTTCAAGCAGCTAGCCCTGCTTGAAAGGAGGAGCAGCACCCCCTAGAGGCAGATCTTGGCCAACAGGTGCAGACACGGTTTCCGGTGCGGCTACTACTCAGCACCAGAGAATGTGTCACTCTGGCTTCTGCATGAGCCCATGCGTGAAGAACTCCCTAGACTAGAGGCACCCAAGCCAGTCTGACAGCAGCAGGGGAGATGCAGACCAGTGAAGGCCATTGTGGTTTCTGCCCCCAAGTTTCATCGTGGTTTTTGCCCAAGCCTTTCACACCCCAGGCCAGTTACTTCCAGGCACAAAATAGGCCCAGGGTATAGGCAAAACACCTAAACGATAAGGACAAGAGTGACGTCCGCAGTGTTGGAGACATTTTATTTTCTGCCTTAGAAACAACAAATTGGGGGACCGGAGATAGAGCACAATGGCGTTTGCCTTGCAAGCAGCTGATCCAGGACCTAAGGTGGTTGGTTCAAATCCCCGTGTCTCATATGGTTCCCCGTGCCTGCCAGGAGCAATTTCTGAGCAGATAGCCAGGAGTAACCCCTGAGCACCGCCGGGTGTGGCTCAAAAACAAAAAGAAAAAGAAAAAAGAAGAAACAACAAATTATTTTTTCCCAATTACCCAAGCTGACCACAATTTATAACACAAGAGGAAGAAATTGAAAAGAATTAATGACCCTCGTCTTCTAGACTTCTCTTCCATCTAAAGCAGCCCAAGGCAATCACTAGTAAAAGCTCAGGGACAGAAGCTGAAAGCGCCTCTGCGTCCACTCAAGCACATAAACCTTGCTTTTTTATTGCTCACTATTTTCGGGGGGGGGGGCCACACCTGGCAGCACTTGGCAAGATAGGGGACAATATGGAACTCAGGAATCATCCCAGGGGCCAGACAGATAGCATGGAGGTAAGGCGTTTGTCTTGCATGCAGAAGGATGGTGATTCGAATCCCGGCATCCCATATGGACCCCCGAGCCTGCCAGGAGCGATTTCTGAGCGTAGAGCCAGGAGGAACCCCTGAGCACTGCCAGGTGTGACCCAAAAACAAAACAAACAAAAAAAATTTCAGGAATCATACCAATTGGCCATGTGCAAGACAAACACCCTACCTGCTATGCTATTGCTCTGGCCCCAACTATTTCTTCTTTCTCTTAGTTTTGGAGCCAATTTTTAAAGATCTGTTGTTTGGTTTTGGTTTTGAGTTGCACCTGGCAGTGCTCAGGACCTTCTGATCCTTCTAGCGGTGCTCCTGACTCTGGACTCTGGACTCATGAATTACTCTTGGTAGACTTAGGGGACCACATGTAGTGAGACTCAAACCCAGGTCAGCTGCATGCTAAATAAGCTACCCAGAGTGCATTCTTTCTTATGCCAGGGATAAAACCCCAAGCAAGTAGTGAGGCCTGGGGTCTACTGCCAAGCTGCCTTCTCAATGTTTTTACTCTTATTTTTGGCCACACCTAATAGGAATCACGGAATTGAGGGGCAACTTCTGGCTGTGTTCTGGGGACCATGAGCAGTCAGATGTTGACTGGACTAGCAGTGAGAAGTATTATCCATACTTTGCAGCTCACTTTTTTGAGTTTGGAGGAAATTTTTTTTTGGGGGGGGGCCACATCCAGCAGAGCTTAGGGGTTACTCCTGGCTCTGTGCTCAGAAGTCACCTGAAAAGCTTGGGATACCATATGGGTTGCCGGGCATCAAACCCACTTCAGTTCCAGGTTGGTCACATGCAAGGCACAAGCCTTACCATTGTGCTATCACTCTGGCCCATGAAGGGAAGTTTTGAGGCCATACTTGGCTCAGTGCTCAGGCTCCATACAGGATGGCAGGGATAGAAGCAGCGTCTGTTGCAAGCAAGGCAAGTGCTATGCCCTCATATAATGTCTCTGGTCTCAGGTTGTTGCTTTCAAAAGGTCTTATTTTGCATGGTCCAAGTATTGCTTTTTCTTTTCCCATTAAAAAACCTGTATCGCGGGGCCGGGTAGGTGGCGCTGGAGGTAAGGTGTCTGCCTTGCAAGCGCTAGCCAAGGAAGGACCGCGGTTCGATCCCCCGGCGTCCCATATGGTCCCCCCAAGCCAGGGGCAATTTCTGAGCACATAGCCAGGAGTAACCCCTGAGCGTCAAACGGGTGTGGCCCAAAAACCAAAAAAAAAAAAAAAAAACCTGTATCGGGGCCGGGAAGGTGGCGCTAGAGGTAAGGTGTCTGCCTTGCAAGCGCTACCATAGGACTGACAGTGGTTCGATCCCCTGGCATCCCATATGGTCCCTCCAAGCCAGGGGCAATTTCTGAGCGTATAGCCAGGAGTAATCCCTGAGCATCAAAGGGATGTGGCCCAAAAACAAAAAAAAAAAAAAAAAAAAAACCTGTATCAAGTGCTCGCTTCGGCAGCACATATACTAAAATTGGAACAATACAGAGAAGATTAGCATGGCCCCTGAGTCAAAGGTGACAGGCTAATTCGTGAAGCATTCCATATTTAAAAAATAAAAACTGGTTCCAGAGAGATAGCACAGCGGTGTTTGCCTTGCAAGCAGCCGATCCAGGACCAAAGGTGGTTGTTTCGAATCCCGGTGTCCCATATGGTCCCCCGTGCCTGCCAGGAGCTATTTCTGAGCAGACAGCCAGGAGTAACCCCTGAGCACTGCCGGGTGTGGCCCAAAAAAAAAAAAAAACAAAAACAAAAACAAAAAATAAAATAAAAACTGTATCAAGCTGGCTGGAGAGATAGCATGGTGGTAGGGCATTTACCTTGCAGGCAGAAGGTCGGTGGTTCTAATCCCAGCATCCCATATGGTCCCCTGTGCCTGCCAGGAGCAATTTCTGAGCGTAGAGCCAGAAGTAACCCCTGAGTGCTGCTGGGAGTGACCCAAAACCCAAAAGAAAAAAAAAAACAAACCTGTATCATCAAATCTTTCTTGTTTTATAAACCCAATTAGAACTATTAGATGCAAATAACAGCACAGCTTCGAAGTGTCTGTCCTAGTTTGTTGAGGGCCAAGCACCAGCTTGTGACGGGGTTCTGGCTGCTGTAGCTCTTCCTGCAGCTGGTCAAGCCACTGTGTCATGGCAGCCCTATCTGCTGTCATTTTCTCCCGCTTTCCTCTTTCCTGACAGTTAAGTGTTTGGGCTTCATGTGGAACACGTGCCTGTCAGCCTCCCCCTACTTCCCCAAATGGTTCATCTTCCTCTGAGCTTTCTTCATCATTGTCTTGGCCTTCTTCACCATCTACAAAGGACAAGTCAGTCAAACAGGGGTTCTTCTGTTGAGTCAAGTCAACTGCTATGATAAGTGCCCCAGTAGCCTCATTTCCCCCAGGAACTCCAAAGGCAACAGAGATTCTACACCAATGAGAGAAGAAGCATGGTTGTTCTGCACCTTTGCCCATCCCTTCCTTCAAATGGGGTTCTGGCCTCCACCTGGGCACTCAATAGGCAGGGCCTACACTAAGACCACAGAGGGCACGGTTCCAGGCCTGGAGAATCTGCCACAGACCTCTCTATCAACACATTTCTGGTTTCTCCCCATCCCTTTCCTCTGTTCTTAGCTTAATGATGACCAGGGATGGTCCCACTTAGTAGAACACACTGCAAAGCTCTCCTAGACTTCCCTTTTCACAAGGTCTTTATAAACTAAGTTTCAGCAAGGGAGTGTGCCCATCCAAATGACAGGGAGAAGCCGCCAACATGAGAACACTCGCTGACTACATAACAGCCTCACCTAGACGTCTTGAAGACCTGACACGTCCCATAGAGTTCGAGAGCTACTTTGGCTTCGGGCCAAAGAAGAGGGTGGGATAGATTCTTCTCGATTCCTCTTCCTAGTGGTGCTGCAAGACCTCCTGGCCTGGACCATATAATAGGCCTGGGAACACAGCAGCAGATGAAAATGGGCCCGGTCAGTTAGGTCTCCAGTGGGGTGATGGTCCTACCTACCAGGACAGGCTGATAGCTCCTCCCACCACGTACAGCAGCAGCTTTCCCTGACCAAAAGGCTCCCTCTATACTTAGAGGACTCTCTCCCACCAACAATTCGAGGTCAAAACACACTGACAAAAAATAAAATAAACACACACACACACACACACACTGACAACCACTACAAGTTCAAACTCGAGGCTCAGACACAGACTGAAGGACAAACACAATAAGAGGCCTTCACCATCTGGAGAGGAGCACTGCCAGAAAGGATGGCTGAAAGAGAAGATGCTCGCCCACCCTAACAGGAAGTACAGTCGAGGGATGGGGAGAACACAGTGGGAAGACACTGGTCTTGCACACAGCCTCCCCGAGTTTGAACTCCAGCACCCTTGGTCCCTGAACCCACCAAAAGTGATTCCTCAGTACAGTCAGGAGTAAGCCTTGAGTATTGCCAGGTATGGTCGAACAAAGAAAGAAAAAGAAGGGTTGGAGCCTTCACACCGTCAACCTGGGACAATCACAAGTTCAATCCTGGCAACCCACATGGTCACCAGAGCCTGCCAAGAGCAATTTCTGAGTGCAGAGTCAGGAGTAACAATCCCTGAACACTGACAGGTGTGGCCCAAAAACAAAAACAAAAGCAAAAATAAAAGAAGGGCTAGAGAGATAAGACCAGCTGTAAGCCACTTGCCTTGCTACGTAGTTTGAACCCCCAAAACCACATGTGGGTCCCTGAGCACAGAATCAGTATTAGTTCTGAGTTCCACTGGTGGCCCCCAAAACAACAAAAGAAGATCAAAGTATTCAGAGTACATGAAAGGCTCCTACATTGTGTCCTTTTTGCTAGAAACACAACTTTTCTTTTCTTTAGTCTTTGGTATTTCACTAACTTCCTTTTCTTTAGTCTTTGGTATTTTCACTAACTTCTTCACCTGAAAAGAGATGTTTCCATCATAATATGCAATAAGCAAATAGACAAAACATACAGGGAACCAGAACCAGAGAGATAGCATGGCAGTAGGGTGTTTGCCTTGCATGCAGAAGGACGGCATCCCATATGGTCCCCTGAGCCTGCTAGGAGGGATTTCTGAGCATAGAGCCAGAAGTAATCCCTGAGTTCTGCCGGGTGTGAAAACTACCCGGAACTTGTAGTGAAAACTACAAGGAACCTTGACAAGCCCAAAGAGTCACAGGACACAGAGTGCAGCCCACAGCTCCCTGATGGGTAAAGAGAAGACAGTGTGTGGCTCCGGAGCTGCTCAAGTTCTGAGGACCAACACTCAAAGGTGCTCCCACCAGCTGCATCAAGTTCAAGCCTGATTTTGAAGCCCCAGCTCTGCAGCCCACAGGGTCTGGACCAGACATCCCTGACCACTCACATTATCCTTGTCATCCATGTCAACGCCAAGGAGATGCATCTCACTCTCCATGACGTTTTGCTTGACATGGAAGGGGCAAGAAAATCTGCTGTGAGCAAGTGAATCTTGTAAGACATGACAGTCAGTACTGAGCCAAACAGGTCTACCATGACCCAGACCAGCACCAAAGTTCACCTGGTCACATGCTCACAGGTCTACACAGCTCACTTGATCCCATAAAGAATACACGCTTCCTGTATGTCTACCATCTCATTGAGGAGCCTTCCCAGCCTCTGGGGAGCTTGTGGGTGCAATAGACAGTGTGGACAGGGAGGGCTCAGCGATCCAGGGACCCAGAGCAAAGCTTTGACAGTCTGCAGGGCTCCCTGCTCCCCTGTGGCCAACACAGCTTCCTTACCTTTCACCTGGAGGTGATCATAGGACTGTCCTGTGACAGTGGGAGTGTGGCCAAGGACAGACAGAATCAGGGAGTCAGACCAAAGGGGAAGGTACTTTCTGTGTGCAAAGCCAATCCTAGCACCATGTATGCCCCTGCCCCCACACCACCAGGAATGAGCCCTAATCCCAAACAAAACAAAAGCAACTGAGGAGAGAAGCTGCCAGAGCTGAAGCTGATGGCTGAAGACCCACCAATGCAGGGGTCAGGTTCAGCCCTGATCACATCTCGATGCTCCACATCCACTAACTTGATATACTATTAGGAACCTGCAGCTCTGCAGCATAGCAGAACCCAACAGAGAGGACACAGAGAGACCCCAGAGAGACCCAGCTAGAGAGGACACAGAAGCCACAAGAGGCCAGCATGACACTGCAGCGGGAAAGGCATCTACCTGTCTTGTACATGGCTGACCCAGGTTTGAGCACTGGCATCCTATAAGGTCCCCTATCACTGTCAGGAGCAGTGATTCCTTAACACTGCTGGGTGTTGGGGAGCTCTCCAAAAAAGGAGTAACTCCTGAGGGCAAAGCCAGGGTTAAGTGCTGAGTACTGCTAGGTATGTCTCAAAACTAAAACCACAAGGATCCCAGCTGACCAGCAGGAGCTCAACTCGTGCCGTTTTCGGCATCAGTGGCCTTTGCATGTTCTTCTCCTTAGACTCCAAGATTTTTAGCTTCCTCTTCTCTTGGATCTACTTGGCCAGCTGCCAGATATTTGCAGTCTCCTTGTCGTCACTCTCAGACTCACTGCAGTCACTCACTCTGGGCTCTTCTTCCTTCTTCAGCTCTTCCCATTTCTTTAAGTCACAATGGAACCAAGACAAGCCCAGCTCTTGAGGGACTGGAGCTCCCTGCAGCCTGGCAGGATGTGGTGTGGGGTGGGCTCACTGTCAGTGCTCATTCCTGGACATGGTCTGAGAGGACAGGCATGGAGGAGCCAGCATAGCAAGCTCACTTGCACCCGGCAAGTGCCACAGATCCAGGGCTCCTTAGAACTTATTGCAGATGAGTCGGACTCAGAGGGCCACCACCATTTCACACCCCAGTCTTCTGAACTGTCCCACCCCACAGAGAGCCCAGAACACAAAAAAAAAAAGCATGCACAGAGCAGCATATCCAAAACAAGAAGCCCAATAGGGACTACCAATGAGGGACAGTGGGAGTCTGAGGAAAGGGAGAAGCAATAAAAAGGCAGAGGGTGCCTAGACAGACGAACTCCAAAAAGGAACAAAAGCGAAGGACAGCCAAGTAAACAGACCCCATACAAGAAGCAAGGCATGGAGTAGGAGTGATAGCACAGCAATAGGGCATTTGGCTTGCACATAGCCAATGCAGGACAAAACCAGGTTTTATCCCCAGCTTTCCCAGAGCCTGCCACAAGTGTTTTCTCAGTGTAGAGCCAGGAGTAACCTGAGTGCCTGAGGGTGTACCTCCTCCAAAAAAGATGCCAGGCATGGGGGCCTGAGAGATAGCATGGAAGTAGGGCATTTGCATTGCATGCAGAAGGACAGTGGTTTGAATCCCGACACTCTATATGGTCCCCTGAGCCTGCCAGGAGCGATTTATGAGCATAGAGCCAGGAGTAACCTCTGAGCACTGCCGGGTGTAACACAAAAACAAAAACAAAAACAAAAAGATGCAAGGCAAATGATGCCTAGAGAGATGGACCCCATGAAAAGGGAGGGTGCCCAGACAGACAGACTAAACCCAATAAAGGAGCACACACACAGGAGTGATGGGCCCTCAAGGACAAGACCTGACACTGGCAGGAGACCTGAGGTAAGACTTACACATCAGGGTCCATGCCAACGGCTAGTGCCTACCCCAGGAAACCCTCTTCATGAAGGTTAGCCCAACAAGACTCAGAGGCTCGAAACTGCATGATGTCTGAATCAATGTAGTCAGCCACATTGTGCCTTTCCCAGACCTCAGGTATCTTGTCGTGCTTCTCAGAGGAATTCAAGAAGTCCCAGTACTCTGCAGGGGAAGATACAGCACTGTCAGTGCTACATGTCCTCAAAGGCCCTCAGAGGCCACCCTGGATCTCTCACACAACAGAGCACATGTGCCAGTCAACAGGATTCAAGCAACACACATGGAGCTTGTGTCTCTGGAGGGCGAGAGCACTCACAAGAGATCCACCTCAGGAGCAGGAGGCTGTGTAGCCTGCCTAGCTTGGTGGCCCCACCATGTCCCACTCCTCCAGTACTTACTCTGGAGACCCAAAATGTAATGTAATGTAATATAATGTAATGTGTTATATATGAAAACATTTCCATAAGATTGTTATCTCGAGCCCGGAGAGATAGCACAGCGGTGTTTGCCTTGCAAGCAGCCAATCCAGGACCTAGGGTGGTTGGTTCGAATCCGGGCGTCCCATATGGTTCCCCGTGCCTGCCAGGAGCTATTTCTGAACAGACAGCCAGGAGTAACCCCTGAGCACCGCCAAGTGTGGCCCAAAAACCAAAAAAAAAAAAAAAAAAAAGATTGTTATCTCACTGATCTTACCCTAATCAATTCTTGTACCCACCTTAGGGTGTGACCTGGTGATAGAAAATTGGATTGTTCCTTGCTTGATATTCGGCTCCCACCCTGGAGTGATACCTGAGTCTTGTCTATTTAAACAAGGGTGAGGAAGGTGGGGGTGGGGGCTTTCCCCCCCCCACCCCCGCTTTAGCCTTATTCACTGAATAAAGCTGATAGCTCCTGAAGCCTAACATCCTGTGAGTTTTCTACCCACCGCTATCACCTCAGAACTGCAGGCTGAACAAGATAGCAGATGCAAGGTCTGAGCTGGAGGAGAAAAATCTCATCCTCCATCCCACCATCATCCAGCCCCATCCAGGGCTGATTTGCAACAGTAATGTTTTGTGGGGTTTTTTAGTTGCTGTTTGTTTTGGGTTTTTTTTTTTGAGGGGGTCACACCCGGCAGCGCTCAGGAGCTACTCCTGGTTCTGCGCTCAGAAATCGCTCCTGGCAGGCTCGGGGGACCATATGGGATGCCCAGATTCGAACCACCATCCTTCTGCATGCAAGGCAAACGCCTTACCTCCATGCTGTCTCTCCAGCCCACTGATTTGTAACAGTAATGTAATGTAATGTAATGTAATGTAATGTAATCCAGAATGTAATCTCCACTTACAGATCCCGTTCCTGCAGGAACAGACAGACTGTGGTCAGTCGCCCAAGCACACCAGGCACCCTCCCAGGACCACAGCAGTGCCCTTTCTGCCCCGTGCTCCATCAGGAGAACCTACCCTTTCCCTTTTGGGCTCTCCAGTATCCATTTTCCTCCTGCGTGCCACCACCCCTTTTGGGATGAAGAGGGGCCTCTCCTGAAAGGAAGATGGAGGACAGGTAAGAAATGCCTGTTCAACGGACAACTCTCCTCCTCTCCAGATCACAGCTGGACCATCCCAACCCCTCAAGACCCTAGCAGGAAGGAAGTAAGAAGCTAGGAAGACCTCAAACACAAGGCCTAAGTGAACATTAAAAGTAGTGAGGAAGGCAATAGCAGCCATCAGTAAGCCAAGATGGGCACTTTCTTTTTTTTTTTTTTTTTTTTTGTGGTTTTTGGGTCACACCCGGCAGTGCTCAGGGGTTATTCCTGGCTCCAGGCTCAGAAATCGCTCCTGGCAGGCACGGGGACCATATGGGACGCCGGGATTCGAACCGATGACCTCCTGCATGAAAGGCAAACGCCTTACCTCCATGCTATCTCTCCGGCCCCAAGATGGGCACTTTCAAGTACATTCAGGAGCTCTGGAGGAAGAAGCAGTCTGATGTGATGTGATTTCTCTTATGCATGTGCTGCTGGCAGAACTGCCAGCTCTCAGCTTTGCAATTGGCTCCATGGCCCACCTGGCTGGATAAAGCACACAGAGTAGGATACAAGGCCAAGCAAGTTTGTTATCTACCATATTGGGTGCGCTGTGGTGACTGCAAACGTCTAGCAGGGGTCTCAAACTCGAGGCCCGTGGTCCGTTTGCAGCCCTCCGTACAACATTTTGTGGCCCTGCCCCAGAGGAATCTTTTTTTTGTTTTGTTTTGTTTTGTTTTGTTTTAGTTGTTTGGGTCACACACCCCAATGTTCAAGGCGTACTACTGACTTTGCACTCAAGT
Source organism: Suncus etruscus (assembly GCF_024139225.1). NCBI lineage: Eukaryota > Metazoa > Chordata > Mammalia > Eulipotyphla > Soricidae > Suncus > Suncus etruscus. Next base: position 14,870,423 of record NC_064854.1, on the reverse strand, counting down.
ATCACCCCGACTTTGCCTCCTGTGGCCCCCAGGAAATTGAGTTTGAGACCTCTGGTCTAGTGCCTAAGGGAGCAACCTATGGCTGGTGTTAGCCAGCTCAAGTTTGCCTGAAGTCTTCAGTCTGTGGCTGAGGAAAGAGCTGGACCTACTGTGGGGCTCTGAGAGTACTCAATTCTCACTGGGTGGTGAAGATTTCACATATAAATTCCTTGATGTTATCTTCATCAACCCATTCCATAAAGCTATTAGAAGAAATCCTGATATCCAGTGGATTACAAAACCAATCCACAAGCACAGGGAGATGTGAGGGCTGACATTTGCAGGCTGCAAGAGCTGTATTCTCAGAAAGGGTCACAAGTTCCAGCACACTATTGACTCTCGCCATGCAGCTTGGAGAAGGTACCACTAATAAGTAATATTTGTAAAATTCTGTTCTAATAAATACCTTAGGACAGACATGTCTGCTTACAGATTCTTTGTTAATTAGTCTTCAGATTATTTCTTGAATGTAATGTCAAATTAGGAAAGTTAAGAGCAATAATTTTTTTATTTAAACAACTTTATTACATACATGATTGTGTTTGGGTTTCAGTCATGTAAAGAACACCACCCATCACCAGTGCAACATTCCCATCACCAATGTCCCAAATCTCCCTCCTCCCCACCCAAATCCCGCCTGTACTCTAGACAGGCTTTCTATTTCCCGCGTAAGAACAATAATTTTTGAAGACTATGTGATTTGTATATGTAGTTTCCAATAAAATAAATGCTTTAGTCTTTGCTTTATCTAATTAGGGAGATATTGTTAAGGTCGGGAATTCCACACGCACTCCTCTAATGACTCCAAGAGGCAGAGACCATGCAAAAGCAAGGGGTTTTATTCAGCATATGCCAGGCTCCCAACTTGGCTTAGCAGAAGCCAGAGGATGAGCACCCCGAACCAGATTTAACAAACCTTTATATAACTTTTCAGTGGAAAGTTACAGTAGGGTAGTTGGGTGGTACACTTGACATTTGCTCAGTTACATTTTTGCAAGATTTAGATAACCATGGGTCATAAGGTTTGCAGCAGTTAAAATGTCAAGGGCAAGTCCTTGGAATTTAGGAAGGGGTAGGGTCCTCGTGAAGCTCAACAATTAAAATGTATCTTTTGGTTAAGGGCAAGGTTTTTAGGATTTAGGAAGGGGTGGGGTCTAGGGTGTTAAGGGCGAGTCCTCAGTGAGCTGTGGAGAAAAAAATTAATATTTCTTTTACCTTTCAGTATATCTATTTAAAATGTTGTTTGGGGCCAGAAAGATAGCATGGAGGTAGGGTAAGTGAAGGACGGTGTTTCAAACCCCAGTATCCAATATGATCCGGTAGCCTGCAAGGAGGGATTTCTGAGCGCTGCCTGGTGTGACCCAAAAAAAAAAATTTTTTTTTGGTAAGGTTGAAGCGGTGGCACGAGCAGTAGGGCATTTGCCTTGCATGCACTAACCTAAGACAGACCACAGTTCCATCCCCCAGCGTCCCATATGTCCCCCAAGCCAGGAATGATTTCTGAGCACATAGCCAAGAGGAGCCTGAGTGTCACCGGATATGACCCAAACACACACACACACACACACACACACACACACACACACACACACAAGATAGACACTCCTGGAGCCTCTAAAGCAGCAACATTGGTGACTGCTAAACTCACAGCCATGAAAATATATGCTTCAGAACAGGAATTTGGGACAATATTCCTCCACATCAAATGAAGGGCATTTTGATAAAATGTACAAGATGTTACTTGCACCTATCTGTGACCCAGAGTTTTCATGTGTGTGTGTGTGTGTGTGTGTGTGTGTGTGTGTGTGTGTGTGTGTGTGTGTGTGTGTGTGTGTGTGAAGGGAGAAGGCAAACTTGAAGAATAACCAATTCTCACATTTAGAATTATCCTCCCACAACCCAAGCCATAAGCATTGGGAGGGCATTTGCCTTGCACATAGCTGACCTGGGTTCAATTCCTAGCATCCGATATGGTCTCCTAAGTATAGGAGTGATTCCCTAGTGCAGAGTCAGGAATAACGCTTGAGTATTTCTTGTGGCCTCAAAATAGGACCCAGAATAGTCTTTGTCTCAAAAATAGGAATATTTCTTCCACAGAATTCATGAATGTATTCTCTTGAGTTTATAAAGATTAATATCGGGCCCGGAGAGATAGCACAGCGGTGTTTGCCTTGCAATCGGCTGATCCAGGACCAAAGGTGGTTGGTTCGAATCCCGGTGTCCCATATGGTCCCCCGTGCCTGCCAGGAGCTATTTCTGAGTAGACAGCCAGGAGTAACCCCTGAGCACTGCCGGGTGTGACCCAAAAACCAAAATAAAATAAAATAAAATAAAAATTAAAGATTAATATTACAATTATACTACATCCAAACTTTAGAAACACCAATTCTACCATGGAAGGGAAGGACTAGCCAGGCAAACCAGCACTCACATACTGGAGCAGTGACAGTTGCTAATGTTTTGCTCTTTGTTAAACACACAAACACATTCCAGGTACCCTGGAGAAGCCAGCTTTCAAGGAATGGGTGGGTCTCTACCACCTCCCTCCATTATCCTGTCCTGATGTGTAGTGACAGACATGCCAATATAAGCAAGGTGAGTCAATAAGGAAATTCAGAGAACTGCCCAAGAAGACCACAGTAATCCAACCCCCCAGGACTAGGCATAAAGGGTGGCAGCAAACTGCAGAGGGACTGGTGGGCCCTGGAAGCAGAGAGGTCTGGAGCTCAGTGACACACAGGCATCTAGGAGCAGCTGGTGGGTGCACAACCAACAGGCTTCTCCATCTTTCATGCCAGAAAACCACATCTCCTATGCTGAGACACACCTGCCTACTGTACCCCGGCTTAAGGTCCACACTGATCCCTTCTCCTTTGTCAGGGCTCTATATTTCACCTGCCTGGCACACTCTCTTATCATCTGAGCCACAGTACTGGGAACTCACCCCAGCTCAGTCACATTCTCTTCAGCCTGAGTCTATGGTTCTTTAATCAGTTACCCACTGGACTCCTCTGTCCAGCTCTGTGGCTTCCTGCTGTAGCCCAGACCCCCATTTCAAGACGCCTTCACCCTAAACTTGCTCAAGTTCCTCTGCAAGCCAGGCAATATTCTCCAAACCATGACCTCAAGGATGTTCTTCAATTAGTCCCTCCCAAGTGCCCTTTCATCCGTCCCTCCTAGCCATCCTTCAGGCTTCCTTTACAGCCATCCAAAAAATCAATTATTGGTCAGCATTATTCCTAGCCCTGCACTCAGGTACCATTCCTGGCAAGACTCGGAACCACATGGATGTCATGGATGGAGGCCTGCCTGGTTACTCCCATAAAGCCAACAGTCTTATTAGCTGTGCTATTGTCTAACCTCCTCCCAAAGGAGCTTTTGGAACTTGGTATTAATAAGACAAAGCCCAGGAAACATAAGAGCTCTTTCCCCATGTCCCCCAGATTCTGGGAGAGAAAGACGATGCACACTGTGGCTGCAACAGAACATGGGCTATGGCAGGCCCCATTCACCAGCCTGAGCACTCACTCACTGGGCCAGACCAGTGGCTGATATCACAGGAGTGGCCTGTGGGAAAGCCGTCCCTGCCCCTGCACAGAAATAATGCTATATATGGAGCCAGAGAGAAAACACAGCAAGGATACACTTGTCTTCATGTGGCTAACCCAGGTTCAGTCCCGTTACCACATATGATCCCCCGAGCCTGTCCAAGAATGATCGCTGATACTGATAGGATTGATGATGCAAAATTATATGTCTGAAATTTGGATGACTTTCTAAATCACTGTCTTTGAATAAAAAAAAAAAACGTTTTAAATGTGGCATAGGATAGTCTCAGCTACATTTGCTGAGAAAGACTCAGAGCAAAAATAAAGAGACCTCGCGAGTGACATCCATGAGAACCTATGGTCACACTGTTCCCACAAAGGGTGGGAATATCCCCCAAAGCTCATGAGAAAGAACCAGCTTTTCTGGGACATGAGGCATCACCCTCCTGAATGGGTGACATGGCTGATGACGCAGGTCACAGTGAAGCATGGGGTGGGGTAGAACACTCCTGTGTGTCTTGCACCCCACCAGGCTGAGGGACAGACACCAGGAGGCAGGGAAGGGCCTGGGAGCCAGGAGGAAACTGCTTGGCCTCTATGGCAGTGAGGCCAGGGCTGGGCTTCGGGGAGCTCTAGCCTCTCTGTGAGCACTGCACAGCATGAGGCACACCCAAGCCTCCCTGCCAAGCCAGGTGGAGGGGTGGGGGCAGGAGAAAATCAGCCCCCTGTGGGCGGGCGTGGTGGTTCAGGCAGCAGTAGGAACACACACTGTCACACTTCTGGGAACAGCTGTCCTCACAGGAGCCGCAGCTCCAGGCATGTTCTCAGAGCTCGGCTTTGGGCAGGCCTGATACAAGGTGCCTCACTCCTGGGTCAGGCACTGTCATCACCCAACAGAGAACTGCCTCTTTGGAAGATTCTGGAAGGGGATCCTTAGTTTACCTGGTCAGGAGATATTCTATTTTCTTCTCCCTTCAAACTAGCGCATTCAGCCAGTGAGACTATTTGCAACCATCTAGGCAAGGCAGAAACCAAACTGCCAACCTCCAGGCTCAGGGCCCACAGCTTCCAAAAATATTACACATTGTTGAATGTTATCCCATATGCCCAGAGCTACACTGTTCATCTGGAGAGTCTAGACGAGGACATTATTCCCAGTCATGATTCCTTTGCGATCAGGCTGGGCCTTGATAATACCTTGTGGAAATAGAATTTGCAATATGTGTGTGTGTGTGTGTGTGTGTGTGTGTGTGTGTGTGTGTGTGTAAAATTACGGCCCGGAGAGATATCACAGCGAGTTTGCCTTGCAAGCAGCCGATCCAGGACCAAAGGTGGTTGGTTCGAATCCCGGTGACCCATATGGTCCCCCGTGCGTGCCAGGAACTATTACTGAGCAGACAGCCAGGAGTAACCCCTGAGCACCGCTGAGTGTGACCCAAAAAAACAAAAATAAATAAATAAATAAAGTTAGGTAAAAGTATGTTTAGAATATAGTAATTAAGGCCTAGCAATAATGTAATGGTTGATCCAAACTCCTGTTCAACTTAAACTTTTGCTAAACTTTTGCTTAAGTCAAACTTTTGCTAAACTCTTGCTAAAGTTCTGTTATTTGTCAAAGCCCCCTAAGGTGTGTGATGTGCCAACAGAATGTTCCTGGCACGGGGTGCAGATGAGCCAACAGGATGTTCCTAACACAAGATGGTTCTCCTTTATCATAAGATGTCTGATGTGCCAACAAAATATTCCTGACACAAGGTGGTTCACACCCCAATCAGCCGATCATCAAACGTCTGGCAGGATGGGTAAACCTACGTCAGCAAAGTCAGAATGTGCGATAACGAACTTGCTTCACAGCTCGCTGCCCCCCACCCTGAACCCTGAACCCTGAGCCGTAATTGGAGAAGAAAGCTAAATTGAACTCTTCATTGGACATTGCCTACCCCATGCCCTATAGGCTTTAACCCTACAGCCTAAACCCTATACAAACCATTTTGGTGGGCTGTTGGGGGCTCGGGTCCTCTGTCTTTTGACATGATTCGCAGCCCTGGCTAGTCAGTCAATAAACCTGCCCTTGCTAATGGCATTCTTGTAGTTGTTGTGGTCTCTAATTGAGTAGCGAACAGCCCCTTTCAACCTGACTTCCTTAGATGGCTTCCTTCCTCATGCAAGAGGAGCTGGGGAGCCTCAAGTGTCCTATCCCTTGGTTCAGTCCAGACATAGGGTCACAAATTGCTTTCCTGGGCCTTGGGAGGGCAAGGACCATTCCTGGAGCAGACCCAGCAGACTTCTGGGCTGTGTTCTTTGGGGCAGCAGTGGCCCCGAAAGCCTGCAACCTGGGACAGATCCAGCTCCCAGCCCTTCTACTGCCTACCCTGAGGACTGGCCTCATCCACACCAGCTGTGAGCTCAGGGGGGGGGGGGGGCTTTGGGGACTGCCCACACCCCACTCCAATGATCCCAACTCTTTTTTTGTTTGGTTTTTGCTTTTGGGCCACACCTGGGTACTTCTGGCTATGTGCTCAGAAATCACTCCTGGCTTGGGAGACTATATAGGACACCCAGGAATCAAACCTCAGTCCATCCTAAGTTAGTTAGCGTGTGCACTGCCTGGGGCAGCCTGGGTCACCCCCCATACTGCAGGGACTGAGCAGCACATGTCCTTGTTCTAAGCAGCCAAATGCTAGCATTTTGCGAAATCACTGAAATCCAATGGCCCCTGAATCCCAGCTGTCATTTCTGTCCCTGTTCCTGAGGTGGGGCTCAGAACACACAGGATTAGGGTAAAGCCACTGATCTCAGATATTGGGAAACCTTTACTCCAAAGGCGCTCGGAGGCATGGGTGGGTATGTACCCTTTCTACCTCATAAATAGGAGCCTCAACCCAGTCTTGTACCCAGGCATACACACTCGGGACTTGGATTTGATGAGTCTGTGAGTACTGCCCAGAGAGAACTGTTTTCCTGTCACAGGCTCTGGGAGAGTTGGTGGGTGGGGGAGCTTTTGTGTCATCACAGGATTATGTAAGTTGCTCTGAACAAAAAAAAAAAAAAAAAAAAAAAACATGGGTCCGGTACCAGCTCAAAGCTGGGGAGCTCACCTCCACGTAGTTACCCAAGATTCTCAAGATCATGAAAACCAGTGGCAATGGGGCCGAAGTGATAGCACAGCAGGAGGGCATTTGCCTTGCACGTGGCCAACACAGGAGGGACCCTGCTTTGATTTCAGGGATCCCACATGGTCCCCCGAGCCTGCCAGGAGTGATTTCTGAGCACAGAGCCAAAAGTAACCCTAGAACAGCTAGATATAAAAAAAGTAAAGACAAAGAAAAAAAACAGTGGCCTCTAGCACAGGTGGATGAGACATAGACACTGCTGAAAAGGCTCAGCAATGGGGATCGAGAGAAGGGACAGAATCCACCAACAGTGGTCTCATGGATCCTCCCAGCTTGGCTATATGGGTGGTCACTGAGGAGTCCATGGGCATCACGTAGCACTTATAGGTGGGCAGCTGCTCTGCCAGTAGCACCAGGACACACCCCATGTCATCTGCAGAAATGTCGGCTGCCGGCCACCTGGATGAGCTGCAGGTGCAGCGGTTAGAGGAGATGTGCATTGTCATTGATGAAAATGACCGCATCCTCGGGGCTGAGACCAAGAAGAACTGCCATCTTCGGGAGAACATCGACAAAGGCAGGACCTGGGGGTGGGGGTGGGGGGCTCCGGGCTAGGGGGGCTGATGGTGGCACTGGGCTGTGAGTTCCTCCGGGGAGCTATCTCGGCGCCCACAGTGGTGTCTGTAGACTGAGCCCAGCAGGAGGCCATCCCTTCCCTGGGCAGTAGGGACAGCAGTCATTAGGCTGGGCATGGATAGATGGATGCTCAGTCCTGTCCCAGTAGCGGTCACACCCCCTACACACAGTCCTTCTGGGCCCTGGAGTGTGACCTCCACCCTCTGCCACCAGGACTGCTACACCGAGGCTTCTCCGTGCTTATCTTCAACACGGATGATGAGCTCCTGGTTCAGCAGAGATCGGATGCCAAGTACACGTTCCCAGGTGGGTGTCGCCAGAGGCCCTGACAGGGAGGCCACATACCACCCACCATCGCCAGGGCTCAGATGAGAGAAGCTGCCAGAGCTCCTGAGCAGGGCAGTGGGATACATGGGTAGCATGGGACACTCCCCAGGGATGACCTCTGGGATTGCTCATGCAAACAGCCCCCTCCCATAGGCCACTTCTCAGACTCATGCTCCAGCCACCCATTGTTCACCCCAG